>NC_083106.1:89530366-89850037 GCF_949774975.1 Lagenorhynchus albirostris | reverse complement strand
CCCCTGACTGAAGGCACCGTGCCTCCTAGAGGACGGCGGCTTGGGTTCTTACTGCAATTCAAGTCCTGTTCCTTCTTTGGCACGGCAGGCCGCCCCAGGCCCAGAGGAGCAGCTACGGCCTTCCTTGGTTGAGACAGTTCGCTGGATGCGGGACTCCCTCCTTCGATCAGTTGACTCGGGGAAGGAAACGCAGGGTGACCGGTGTCTCCTGGGACTCGTCAGAAACCACAGGGATGTACGCTGAGTGTGCCCATGAAGCCGGGGGCCTGCTGGAACTAGCCCTGCTTTCCCATCTGGAGGGCGGCATTCATGCCTGCCTTGACGCTCCCTGACATTCCCGGCTCCCGACGGGCCAGTGAGCCCTGGAAGAGTGCTTCGGGGAAAATTATGAGTTTGCTCTCTCTAAACCAGGGGCTTCCGCGGCCGCGGTGGCCGTCCGCACGGCAGGCTCTAGAGCCAAAGGGAACCTCAACGTGAGAACTGGCCTCCAGGTTAGGCCCTGAGTAGCCGCGCAGAAAGGGAGGCATGCAGCTCTTTCCGGGAGTTCTTAGTCGCTTTGCTCTCAAGGCAGTACACGCCCGGGGACTCCTAGGCCCCACGGGCGTGCAGCATTTTCCCGCCAAGGTCCCTGAGTGCCTCCAGACACCTGTGGGCCGGCTGAGCAACGTCGAGGTCCATTGGTTGATTCCCTCGGAGGACCCCCGTGCGTGCCGAGCGCTGGGCAACCACACACTGCGCGTTCCTTGAGGAGCGCTACATCTCCAGAGCCCTCGAACGCCCTTCGGGACAACGTGGCTGGTGGGTGCGAAGTGCCCAGGAAGACTCTGTCATGGCCCTTGTGTGAGCTGCCATGAGAGAACGCTGTGCTTGCAACACTGCGAGGCCCGCCCTCGTGCCTGAAGTCACCCTGCTCGAGGAGAAAGTCAGCACCTTAGCGTGCTGTGTGGCTCCCGGCACACCCGGCATGAAGCCACGCCTGGAAGTAAGGCCCTGGTTTGCCGTGCAGAAGCGGAGGCGTGCTGCAGTTTCCAGGAGGCGGTGGCCTCTGCGCTGCATACCTTGAACGGCAGCACGGCTTTCTGGACACCTGGGAGGCTAGCCGGGGCGCCCTGTTCCCGGCAGGAACACTGAGTAACCCCAGGCGCACCTGGGTCTGCTACGCACCATCCAGGCCCGTAGCCCCTTAGAGCCCCTCTGTGCACGCCGAGCGTAGGGAAACGCACTGCCCTCTCTTCTGGAGCAGCTTGGTTTCCTCAGCACTCGCACACGTTCACGAACACCGTTCTGCCACATCCCCCATGGCGCGGAGGTCTTACGCGTTGCCCTAATCGGAGCTGCGCTCAGAGTAACCCTCGTCTCCGCATTCCATCCAGGACCCCCTGACTGAAGGCACCGTGCCTCCTAGAGGACGGCGGCTTGGGTTCTTACTGCAATTCAAGTCCTGTTCCTTCTTTGGCACGGCAGGCCGCCCCAGGCCCAGAGGAGCAGCTACGGCCTTCCTTGGTTGAGACAGTTCGCTGGATGCGGGACTCCCTCCTTCGATCAGTTGACTCGGGGAAGGAAACGCAGGGTGACCGGTGTCTCCTGGGACTCGTCAGAAACCACAGGGATGTACGCTGAGTGTGCCCATGAAGCCGGGGGCCTGCTGGAACTAGCCCTGCTTTCCCATCTGGAGGGCGGCATTCATGCCTGCCTTGACGCTCCCTGACATTCCCGGCTCCCGACGGGCCAGTGAGCCCTGGAAGAGTGCTTCGGGGAAAATTATGAGTTTGCTCTCTCTAAACCAGGGGCTTCCGCGGCCGCGGTGGCCGTCCGCACGGCAGGCTCTAGAGCCAAAGGGAACCTCAACGTGAGAACTGGCCTCCAGGTTAGGCCCTGAGTAGCCGCGCAGAAAGGGAGGCATGCAGCTCTTTCCGGGAGTTCTTAGTCGCTTTGCTCTCAAGGCAGTACACGCCCGGGGACTCCTAGGCCCCACGGGCGTGCAGCATTTTCCCGCCAAGGTCCCTGAGTGCCTCCAGACACCTGTGGGCCGGCTGAGCAACGTCGAGGTCCATTGGTTGATTCCCTCGGAGGACCCCCGTGCGTGCCGAGCGCTGGGCAACCACACACTGCGCGTTCCTTGAGGAGCGCTACATCTCCAGAGCCCTCGAACGCCCTTCGGGACAACGTGGCTGGTGGGTGCGAAGTGCCCAGGAAGACTCTGTCATGGCCCTTGTGTGAGCTGCCATGAGAGAACGCTGTGCTTGCAACACTGCGAGGCCCGCCCTCGTGCCTGAAGTCACCCTGCTCGAGGAGAAAGTCAGCACCTTAGCGTGCTGTGTGGCTCCCGGCACACCCGGCATGAAGCCACGCCTGGAAGTAAGGCCCTGGTTTGCCGTGCAGAAGCGGAGGCGTGCTGCAGTTTCCAGGAGGCGGTGGCCTCTGCGCTGCATACCTTGAACGGCAGCACGGCTTTCTGGACACCTGGGAGGCTAGCCGGGGCGCCCTGTTCCCGGCAGGAACACTGAGTAACCCCAGGCGCACCTGGGTCTGCTACGCACCATCCAGGCCCGTAGCCCCTTAGAGCCCCTCTGTGCACGCCGAGCGTAGGGAAACGCACTGCCCTCTCTTCTGGAGCAGCTTGGTTTCCTCAGCACTCGCACACGTTCACGAACACCGTTCTGCCACATCCCCCATGGCGCGGAGGTCTTACGCGTTGCCCTAATCGGAGCTGCGCTCAGAGTAACCCTCGTCTCCGCATTCCATCCAGGACCCCCTGACTGAAGGCACCGTGCCTCCTAGAGGACGGCGGCTTGGGTTCTTACTGCAATTCAAGTCCTGTTCCTTCTTTGGCACGGCAGGCCGCCCCAGGCCCAGAGGAGCAGCTACGGCGTTCCTTGGTTGAGACAGTTCGCTGGATGCGGGACTCCCTCCTTCGATCAGTTGACTCGGGGAAGGAAACGCAGGGTGACCGGTGTCTCCTGGGACTCGTCAGAAAC
This sequence comes from Lagenorhynchus albirostris, assembly GCF_949774975.1. Taxonomy (NCBI): domain Eukaryota; kingdom Metazoa; phylum Chordata; class Mammalia; order Artiodactyla; family Delphinidae; genus Lagenorhynchus; species Lagenorhynchus albirostris. The sequence continues at coordinate 89,847,059 of NC_083106.1, read as the reverse complement.
CACAGGGATGTACGCTGAGTGTGCCCATGAACCCGGGGGCCTGCTGGAACTAGCCCTGCTTTCCCATCTGGAGGGCGGCATTCATGCCTGCCTTGACGCTCCCTGACATTCCCGGCTCCCGACGGGCCAGTGAGCCCTGGAAGAGTGCTTCGGGGAAAATTATGAGTTTGCTCTCTCTAAACCAGGGGCTTCCGCGGCCGCGGTGGCCGTCCGCACGGCAGGCTCTAGAGCCAAAGGGAACCTCAACGTGAGAACCGGCCTCCAGGTTAGGCCCTGAGTAGCCGCGCAGAAAGGGAGGCATGCAGCTCTTTCCGGGAGTTCTTAGTCGCTTTGCTCTCAAGGCAGTACACGCCCGGGGACTCCTAGGCCCCGCGGGCGTGCAGCATTTTCCCGCCAAGGTCCCTGAGTGCCTCCAGACACCTGTGGGCCGGCTGAGCAACGTCGAGGTCCATTGGTTGATTCCCTCGGAGGACCCCCGTGCGTGCCGAGCGCTGGGCAACCACACACTGCGCGTTCCTTGAGGAGCGCTACATCTCCAGAGCCCTCGAACGCCCTTCGGGACAACGTGGCTGGTGGGTGCGAAGTGCCCAGGAAGACTCTGTCATGGCCCTTGTGTGAGCTGCCATGAGAGAACGCTGTGCTTGCAACACTGCGAGGCCCGCCCTCGTGCCTGAAGTCACCCTGCTCGAGGAGAAAGTCAGCACCTTAGCGTGCTGTGTGGCTCCCGGCACACCCAGCATGAAGCCACGCCTGGAAGTAAGGCCCTGGTTTGCCGTGCAGAAGCGGAGGCGTGCTGCAGTTTCCAGGAGGCGGTGGCCTCTGCGCCGCATACCTTGAACGGCAGCACGGCTTTCTGGACACCTGGGAGGCTAGCCGGGGCGCCCTGTTCCCGGCAGGAACACTGAGTAACCCCAGGCGCACCTGGGTCTGCTACGCACCATCCAGGCCCGTAGCCCCTTAGAGCCCCTCTGTGCACGCCGAGCGTAGGGAAACGCACTGCCCTCTCTTCTGGAGCAGCTTGGTTTCCTCAGCACTCGCACACGTTCACGAACACCGTTCTGCCACATCCCCCATGGCGCGGAGGTCTTACGCGTTGCCCTAATCGGAGCTGCGCTCAGAGTAACCCTCGTCTCCGCATTCCATCCAGGACCCCCTGACTGAAGGCACCGTGCCTCCTAGAGGACGGCGGCTTGGGTTCTTACTGCAATTCAAGTCCTGTTCCTTCTTTGGCACGGCAGGCCGCCCCAGGCCCAGAGGAGCAGCTACGGCCTTCCTTGGTTGAGACAGTTCGCTGGATGCGGGACTCCCTCCTTCGATCAGTTGACTCGGGGAAGGAAACGCAGGGTGACCGGTGTCTCCTGGGACTCGTCAGAAACCACAGGGATGTACGCTGAGTGTGCCCATGAAGCCGGGGGCCTGCTGGAACTAGCCCTGCTTTCCCATCTGGAGGGCGGCATTCATGCCTGCCTTGACGCTCCCTGACATTCCCGGCTCCCGACGGGCCAGTGAGCCCTGGAAGAGTGCTTCGGGGAAAATTATGAGTTTGCTCTCTCTAAACCAGGGGCTTCCGCGGCCGCGGTGGCCGTCCGCACGGCAGGCTCTAGAGCCAAAGGGAACCTCAACGTGAGAACCGGCCTCCAGGTTAGGCCCTGAGTAGCCGCGCAGAAAGGGAGGCATGCAGCTCTTTCCGGGAGTTCTTAGTCGCTTTGCTCTCAAGGCAGTACACGCCCGGGGACTCCTAGGCCCCGCGGGCGTGCAGCATTTTCCCGCCAAGGTCCCTGAGTGCCTCCAGACACCTGTGGGCCGGCTGAGCAACGTCGAGGTCCATTGGTTGATTCCCTCGGAGGACCCCCGTGCGTGCCGAGCGCTGGGCAACCACACACTGCGCGTTCCTTGAGGAGCGCTACATCTCCAGAGCCCTCGAACGCCCTTCGGGACAACGTGGCTGGTGGGTGCGAAGTGCCCAGGAAGACTCTGTCATGGCCCTTGTGTGAGCTGCCATGAGAGAACGCTGTGCTTGCAACACTGCGAGGCCCGCCCTCGTGCCTGAAGTCACCCTGCTCGAGGAGAAAGTCAGCACCTTAGCGTGCTGTGTGGCTCCCGGCACACCCAGCATGAAGCCACGCCTGGAAGTAAGGCCCTGGTTTGCCGTGCAGAAGCGGAGGCGTGCTGCAGTTTCCAGGAGGCGGTGGCCTCTGCGCTGCATACCTTGAACGGCAGCACGGCTTTCTGGACACCTGGGAGGCTAGCCGGGGCGCCCTGTTCCCGGCAGGAACACTGAGTAACCCCAGGCGCACCTGGGTCTGCTACGCACCATCCAGGCCCGTAGCCCCTTAGAGCCCCTCTGTGCACGCCGAGCGTAGGGAAACGCACTGCCCTCTCTTCTGGAGCAGCTTGGTTTCCTCAGCACTCGCACACGTTCACGAACACCGTTCTGCCACATCCCCCATGGCGCGGAGGTCTTACGCGTTGCCCTAATCGGAGCTGCGCTCAGAGTAACCCTCGTCTCCGCATTCCATCCAGGACCCCCTGACTGAAGGCACCGTGCCTCCTAGAGGACGGCGGCTTGGGTTCTTACTGCAATTCAAGTCCTGTTCCTTCTTTGGCACGGCAGGCCGCCCCAGGCCCAGAGGAGCAGCTACGGCCTTCCTTGGTTGAGACAGTTCGCTGGATGCGGGACTCCCTCCTTCGATCAGTTGACTCGGGGAAGGAAACGCAGGGTGACCGGTGTCTCCTGGGACTCGTCAGAAACCACAGGGATGTACGCTGAGTGTGCCCATGAAGCCGGGGGCCTGCTGGAACTAGCCCTGCTTTCCCATCTGGAGGGCGGCATTCATGCCTGCCTTGACGCTCCCTGACATTCCCGGCTCCCGACGGGCCAGTGAGCCCTGGAAGAGTGCTTCGGGGAAAATTATGAGTTTGCTCTCTCTAAACCAGGGGCTTCCGCGGCCGCGGTGGCCGTCCGCACGGCAGGCTCTAGAGCCAAAGGGAACCTCAACGTGAGAACTGGCCTCCAGGTTAGGCCCTGAGTAGCCGCGCAGAAAGGGAGGCATGCAGCTCTTTCCGGGAGTTCTTAGTCGCTTTGCTCTCAAGGCAGTACACGCCCGGGGACTCCTAGGCCCCACGGGCGTGCAGCATTTTCCCGCCAAGGTCCCTCAGTGCCTCCAGACACCTGTGGGCCGGCTGAGCAACGTCGAGGTCCATTGGTTGATTCCCTCGGAGGACCCCCGTGCGTGCCGAGCGCTGGGCAACCACACACTGCGCGTTCCTTGAGGAGCGCTACATCTCCAGAGCCCTCGAACGCCCTTCGGGACAACGTGGCTGGTGGGTGCGAAGTGCCCAGGAAGACTCTGTCATGGCCCTTGTGTGAGCTGCCATGAGAGAACGCTGTGCTTGCAACACTGCGAGGCCCGCCCTCGTGCCTGAAGTCACCCTGCTCGAGGAGAAAGTCAGCACCTTAGCGTGCTGTGTGGCTCCCGGCACACCCAGCATGAAGCCACGCCTGGAAGTAAGGCCCTGGTTTGCCGTGCAGAAGCGGAGGCGTGCTGCAGTTTCCAGGAGGCGGTGGCCTCTGCGCTGCATACCTTGAACGGCAGCACGGCTTTCTGGACACCTGGGAGGCTAGCCGGGGCGCCCTGTTCCCGGCAGGAACACTGAGTAACCCCAGGCGCACCTGGGTCTGCTACGCACCATCCAGGCCCGTAGCCCCTTAGAGCCCCTCTGTGCACGCCGAGCGTAGGGAAACGCACTGCCCTCTCTTCTGGAGCAGCTTGGTTTCCTCAGCACTCGCACACGTTCACGAACACCGTTCTGCCACATCCCCCATGGCGCGGAGGTCTTACGCGTTGCCCTAATCGGAGCTGCGCTCAGAGTAACCCTCGTCTCCGCATTCCATCCAGGACCCCCTGACTGAAGGCACCGTGCCTCCTAGAGGACGGCGGCTTGGGTTCTTACTGCAATTCAAGTCCTGTTCCTTCTTTGGCACGGCAGGCCGCCCCAGGCCCAGAGGAGCAGCTACGGCCTTCCTTGGTTGAGACAGTTCGCTGGATGCGGGACTCCCTCCTTCGATCAGTTGACTCGGGGAAGGAAACGCAGGGTGACCGGTGTCTCCTGGGACTCGTCAGAAACCACAGGGATGTACGCTGAGTGTGCCCATGAAGCCGGGGGCCTGCTGGAACTAGCCCTGCTTTCCCATCTGGAGGGCGGCATTCATGCCTGCCTTGACGCTCCCTGACATTCCCGGCTCCCGACGGGCCAGTGAGCCCTGGAAGAGTGCTTCGGGGAAAATTATGAGTTTGCTCTCTCTAAACCAGGGGCTTCCGCGGCCGCGGTGGCCGTCCGCACGGCAGGCTCTAGAGCCAAAGGGAACCTCAACGTGAGAACCGGCCTCCAGGTTAGGCCCTGAGTAGCCGCGCAGAAAGGGAGGCATGCAGCTCTTTCCGGGAGTTCTTAGTCGCTTTGCTCTCAAGGCAGTACACGCCCGGGGACTCCTAGGCCCCACGGGCGTGCAGCATTTTCCCGCCAAGGTCCCTGAGTGCCTCCAGACACCTGTGGGCCGGCTGAGCAACGTCGAGGTCCATTGGTTGATTCCCTCGGAGGACCCCCGTGCGTGCCGAGCGCTGGGCAACCACACACTGCGCGTTCCTTGAGGAGCGCTACATCTCCAGAGCCCTCGAACGCCCTTCGGGACAACGTGGCTGGTGGGTGCGAAGTGCCCAGGAAGACTCTGTCATGGCCCTTGTGTGAGCTGCCATGAGAGAACGCTGTGCTTGCAACACTGCGAGGCCCGCCCTCGTGCCTGAAGTCACCCTGCTCGAGGAGAAAGTCAGCACCTTAGCGTGCTGTGTGGCTCCCGGCACACCCAGCATGAAGCCACGCCTGGAAGTAAGGCCCTGGTTTGCCGTGCAGAAGCGGAGGCGTGCTGCAGTTTCCAGGAGGCGGTGGCCTCTGCGCTGCATACCTTGAACGGCAGCACGGCTTTCTGGACACCTGGGAGGCTAGCCGGGGCGCCCTGTTCCCGGCAGGAACACTGAGTAACCCCAGGCGCACCTGGGTCTGCTACGCACCATCCAGGCCCGTAGCCCCTTAGAGCCCCTCTGTGCACGCCGAGCGTAGGGAAACGCACTGCCCTCTCTTCTGGAGCAGCTTGGTTTCCTCAGCACTCGCACACGTTCACGAACACCGTTCTGCCACATCCCCCATGGCGCGGAGGTCTTACGCGTTGCCCTAATCGGAGCTGCGCTCAGAGTAACCCTCGTCTCCGCATTCCATCCAGGACCCCCTGACTGAAGGCACCGTGCCTCCTAGAGGACGGCGGCTTGGGTTCTTACTGCAATTCAAGTCCTGTTCCTTCTTTGGCACGGCAGGCCGCCCCAGGCCCAGAGGAGCAGCTACGGCCTTCCTTGGTTGAGACAGTTCGCTGGATGCGGGACTCCCTCCTTCGATCAGTTGACTCGGGGAAGGAAACGCAGGGTGACCGGTGTCTCCTGGGACTCGTCAGAAACCACAGGGATGTACGCTGAGTGTGCCCATGAACCCGGGGGCCTGCTGGAACTAGCCCTGCTTTCCCATCTGGAGGGCGGCATTCATGCCTGCCTTGACGCTCCCTGACATTCCCGGCTCCCGACGGGCCAGTGAGCCCTGGAAGAGTGCTTCGGGGAAAATTATGAGTTTGCTCTCTCTAAACCAGGGGCTTCCGCGGCCGCGGTGGCCGTCCGCACGGCAGGCTCTAGAGCCAAAGGGAACCTCAACGTGAGAACCGGCCTCCAGGTTAGGCCCTGAGTAGCCGCGCAGAAAGGGAGGCATGCAGCTCTTTCCGGGAGTTCTTAGTCGCTTTGCTCTCAAGGCAGTACACGCCCGGGGACTCCTAGGCCCCGCGGGCGTGCAGCATTTTCCCGCCAAGGTCCCTGAGTGCCTCCAGACACCTGTGGGCCGGCTGAGCAACGTCGAGGTCCATTGGTTGATTCCCTCGGAGGACCCCCGTGCGTGCCGAGCGCTGGGCAACCACACACTGCGCGTTCCTTGAGGAGCGCTACATCTCCAGAGCCCTCGAACGCCCTTCGGGACAACGTGGCTGGTGGGTGCGAAGTGCCCAGGAAGACTCTGTCATGGCCCTTGTGTGAGCTGCCATGAGAGAACGCTGTGCTTGCAACACTGCGAGGCCCGCCCTCGTGCCTGAAGTCACCCTGCTCGAGGAGAAAGTCAGCACCTTAGCGTGCTGTGTGGCTCCCGGCACACCCAGCATGAAGCCACGCCTGGAAGTAAGGCCCTGGTTTGCCGTGCAGAAGCGGAGGCGTGCTGCAGTTTCCAGGAGGCGGTGGCCTCTGCGCCGCATACCTTGAACGGCGGCACGGCTTTCTGGACACCTGGGAGGCTAGCCGGGGCGCCCTGTTCCCGGCAGGAACACTGAGTAACCCCAGGCGCACCTGGGTCTGCTACGCACCATCCAGGCCCGTAGCCCCTTAGAGCCCCTCTGTGCACGCCGAGCGTAGGGAAACGCACTGCCCTCTCTTCTGGAGCAGCTTGGTTTCCTCAGCACTCGCACACGTTCACGAACACCGTTCTGCCACATCCCCCATGGCGCGGAGGTCTTACGCGTTGCCCTAATCGGAGCTGCGCTCAGAGTAACCCTCGTCTCCGCATTCCATCCAGGACCCCCTGACTGAAGGCACCGTGCCTCCTAGAGGACGGCGGCTTGGGTTCTTACTGCAATTCAAGTCCTGTTCCTTCTTTGGCACGGCAGGCCGCCCCAGGCCCAGAGGAGCAGCTACGGCCTTCCTTGGTTGAGACAGTTCGCTGGATGCGGGACTCCCTCCTTCGATCAGTTGACTCGGGGAAGGAAACGCAGGGTGACCGGTGTCTCCTGGGACTCGTCAGAAACCACAGGGATGTACGCTGAGTGTGCCCATGAAGCCGGGGGCCTGCTGGAACTAGCCCTGCTTTCCCATCTGGAGGGCGGCATTCATGCCTGCCTTGACGCTCCCTGACATTCCCGGCTCCCGACGGGCCAGTGAGCCCTGGAAGAGTGCTTCGGGGAAAATTATGAGTTTGCTCTCTCTAAACCAGGGGCTTCCGCGGCCGCGGTGGCCGTCCGCACGGCAGGCTCTAGAGCCAAAGGGAACCTCAACGTGAGAACCGGCCTCCAGGTTAGGCCCTGAGTAGCCGCGCAGAAAGGGAGGCATGCAGCTCTTTCCGGGAGTTCTTAGTCGCTTTGCTCTCAAGGCAGTACACGCCCGGGGACTCCTAGGCCCCGCGGGCGTGCAGCATTTTCCCGCCAAGGTCCCTGAGTGCCTCCAGACACCTGTGGGCCGGCTGAGCAACGTCGAGGTCCATTGGTTGATTCCCTCGGAGGACCCCCGTGCGTGCCGAGCGCTGGGCAACCACACACTGCGCGTTCCTTGAGGAGCGCTACATCTCCAGAGCCCTCGAACGCCCTTCGGGACAACGTGGCTGGTGGGTGCGAAGTGCCCAGGAAGACTCTGTCATGGCCCTTGTGTGAGCTGCCATGAGAGAACGCTGTGCTTGCAACACTGCGAGGCCCGCCCTCGTGCCTGAAGTCACCCTGCTCGAGGAGAAAGTCAGCACCTTAGCGTGCTGTGTGGCTCCCGGCACACCCAGCATGAAGCCACGCCTGGAAGTAAGGCCCTGGTTTGCCGTGCAGAAGCGGAGGCGTGCTGCAGTTTCCAGGAGGCGGTGGCCTCTGCGCTGCATACCTTGAACGGCAGCACGGCTTTCTGGACACCTGGGAGGCTAGCCGGGGCGCCCTGTTCCCGGCAGGAACACTGAGTAACCCCAGGCGCACCTGGGTCTGCTACGCACCATCCAGGCCCGTAGCCCCTTAGAGCCCCTCTGTGCACGCCGAGCGTAGGGAAACGCACTGCCCTCTCTTCTGGAGCAGCTTGGTTTCCTCAGCACTCGCACACGTTCACGAACACCGTTCTGCCACATCCCCCATGGCGCGGAGGTCTTACGCGTTGCCCTAATCGGAGCTGCGCTCAGAGTAACCCTCGTCTCCGCATTCCATCCAGGACCCCCTGACTGAAGGCACCGTGCCTCCTAGAGGACGGCGGCTTGGGTTCTTACTGCAATTCAAGTCCTGTTCCTTCTTTGGCACGGCAGGCCGCCCCAGGCCCAGAGGAGCAGCTACGGCCTTCCTTGGTTGAGACAGTTCGCTGGATGCGGGACTCCCTCCTTCGATCAGTTGACTCGGGGAAGGAAACGCAGGGTGACCGGTGTCTCCTGGGACTCGTCAGAAACCACAGGGATGTACGCTGAGTGTGCCCATGAAGCCGGGGGCCTGCTGGAACTAGCCCTGCTTTCCCATCTGGAGGGCGGCATTCATGCCTGCCTTGACGCTCCCTGACATTCCCGGCTCCCGACGGGCCAGTGAGCCCTGGAAGAGTGCTTCGGGGAAAATTATGAGTTTGCTCTCTCTAAACCAGGGGCTTCCGCGGCCGCGGTGGCCGTCCGCACGGCAGGCTCTAGAGCCAAAGGGAACCTCAACGTGAGAACTGGCCTCCAGGTTAGGCCCTGAGTAGCCGCGCAGAAAGGGAGGCATGCAGCTCTTTCCGGGAGTTCTTAGTCGCTTTGCTCTCAAGGCAGTACACGCCCGGGGACTCCTAGGCCCCACGGGCGTGCAGCATTTTCCCGCCAAGGTCCCTCAGTGCCTCCAGACACCTGTGGGCCGGCTGAGCAACGTCGAGGTCCATTGGTTGATTCCCTCGGAGGACCCCCGTGCGTGCCGAGCGCTGGGCAACCACACACTGCGCGTTCCTTGAGGAGCGCTACATCTCCAGAGCCCTCGAACGCCCTTCGGGACAACGTGGCTGGTGGGTGCGAAGTGCCCAGGAAGACTCTGTCATGGCCCTTGTGTGAGCTGCCATGAGAGAACGCTGTGCTTGCAACACTGCGAGGCCCGCCCTCGTGCCTGAAGTCACCCTGCTCGAGGAGAAAGTCAGCACCTTAGCGTGCTGTGTGGCTCCCGGCACACCCAGCATGAAGCCACGCCTGGAAGTAAGGCCCTGGTTTGCCGTGCAGAAGCGGAGGCGTGCTGCAGTTTCCAGGAGGCGGTGGCCTCTGCGCTGCATACCTTGAACGGCAGCACGGCTTTCTGGACACCTGGGAGGCTAGCCGGGGCGCCCTGTTCCCGGCAGGAACACTGAGTAACCCCAGGCGCACCTGGGTCTGCTACGCACCATCCAGGCCCGTAGCCCCTTAGAGCCCCTCTGTGCACGCCGAGCGTAGGGAAACGCACTGCCCTCTCTTCTGGAGCAGCTTGGTTTCCTCAGCACTCGCACACGTTCACGAACACCGTTCTGCCACATCCCCCATGGCGCGGAGGTCTTACGCGTTGCCCTAATCGGAGCTGCGCTCAGAGTAACCCTCGTCTCCGCATTCCATCCAGGACCCCCTGACTGAAGGCACCGTGCCTCCTAGAGGACGGCGGCTTGGGTTCTTACTGCAATTCAAGTCCTGTTCCTTCTTTGGCACGGCAGGCCGCCCCAGGCCCAGAGGAGCAGCTACGGCCTTCCTTGGTTGAGACAGTTCGCTGGATGCGGGACTCCCTCCTTCGATCAGTTGACTCGGGGAAGGAAACGCAGGGTGACCGGTGTCTCCTGGGACTCGTCAGAAACCACAGGGATGTACGCTGAGTGTGCCCATGAAGCCGGGGGCCTGCTGGAACTAGCCCTGCTTTCCCATCTGGAGGGCGGCATTCATGCCTGCCTTGACGCTCCCTGACATTCCCGGCTCCCGACGGGCCAGTGAGCCCTGGAAGAGTGCTTCGGGGAAAATTATGAGTTTGCTCTCTCTAAACCAGGGGCTTCCGCGGCCGCGGTGGCCGTCCGCACGGCAGGCTCTAGAGCCAAAGGGAACCTCAACGTGAGAACCGGCCTCCAGGTTAGGCCCTGAGTAGCCGCGCAGAAAGGGAGGCATGCAGCTCTTTCCGGGAGTTCTTAGTCGCTTTGCTCTCAAGGCAGTACACGCCCGGGGACTCCTAGGCCCCACGGGCGTGCAGCATTTTCCCGCCAAGGTCCCTGAGTGCCTCCAGACACCTGTGGGCCGGCTGAGCAACGTCGAGGTCCATTGGTTGATTCCCTCGGAGGACCCCCGTGCGTGCCGAGCGCTGGGCAACCACACACTGCGCGTTCCTTGAGGAGCGCTACATCTCCAGAGCCCTCGAACGCCCTTCGGGACAACGTGGCTGGTGGGTGCGAAGTGCCCAGGAAGACTCTGTCATGGCCCTTGTGTGAGCTGCCATGAGAGAACGCTGTGCTTGCAACACTGCGAGGCCCGCCCTCGTGCCTGAAGTCACCCTGCTCGAGGAGAAAGTCAGCACCTTAGCGTGCTGTGTGGCTCCCGGCACACCCAGCATGAAGCCACGCCTGGAAGTAAGGCCCTGGTTTGCCGTGCAGAAGCGGAGGCGTGCTGCAGTTTCCAGGAGGCGGTGGCCTCTGCGCTGCATACCTTGAACGGCAGCACGGCTTTCTGGACACCTGGGAGGCTAGCCGGGGCGCCCTGTTCCCGGCAGGAACACTGAGTAACCCCAGGCGCACCTGGGTCTGCTACGCACCATCCAGGCCCGTAGCCCCTTAGAGCCCCTCTGTGCACGCCGAGCGTAGGGAAACGCACTGCCCTCTCTTCTGGAGCAGCTTGGTTTCCTCAGCACTCGCACACGTTCACGAACACCGTTCTGCCACATCCCCCATGGCGCGGAGGTCTTACGCGTTGCCCTAATCGGAGCTGCGCTCAGAGTAACCCTCGTCTCCGCATTCCATCCAGGACCCCCTGACTGAAGGCACCGTGCCTCCTAGAGGACGGCGGCTTGGGTTCTTACTGCAATTCAAGTCCTGTTCCTTCTTTGGCACGGCAGGCCGCCCCAGGCCCAGAGGAGCAGCTACGGCCTTCCTTGGTTGAGACAGTTCGCTGGATGCGGGACTCCCTCCTTCGATCAGTTGACTCGGGGAAGGAAACGCAGGGTGACCGGTGTCTCCTGGGACTCGTCAGAAACCACAGGGATGTACGCTGAGTGTGCCCATGAACCCGGGGGCCTGCTGGAACTAGCCCTGCTTTCCCATCTGGAGGGCGGCATTCATGCCTGCCTTGACGCTCCCTGACATTCCCGGCTCCCGACGGGCCAGTGAGCCCTGGAAGAGTGCTTCGGGGAAAATTATGAGTTTGCTCTCTCTAAACCAGGGGCTTCCGCGGCCGCGGTGGCCGTCCGCACGGCAGGCTCTAGAGCCAAAGGGAACCTCAACGTGAGAACCGGCCTCCAGGTTAGGCCCTGAGTAGCCGCGCAGAAAGGGAGGCATGCAGCTCTTTCCGGGAGTTCTTAGTCGCTTTGCTCTCAAGGCAGTACACGCCCGGGGACTCCTAGGCCCCGCGGGCGTGCAGCATTTTCCCGCCAAGGTCCCTGAGTGCCTCCAGACACCTGTGGGCCGGCTGAGCAACGTCGAGGTCCATTGGTTGATTCCCTCGGAGGACCCCCGTGCGTGCCGAGCGCTGGGCAACCACACACTGCGCGTTCCTTGAGGAGCGCTACATCTCCAGAGCCCTCGAACGCCCTTCGGGACAACGTGGCTGGTGGGTGCGAAGTGCCCAGGAAGACTCTGTCATGGCCCTTGTGTGAGCTGCCATGAGAGAACGCTGTGCTTGCAACACTGCGAGGCCCGCCCTCGTGCCTGAAGTCACCCTGCTCGAGGAGAAAGTCAGCACCTTAGCGTGCTGTGTGGCTCCCGGCACACCCAGCATGAAGCCACGCCTGGAAGTAAGGCCCTGGTTTGCCGTGCAGAAGCGGAGGCGTGCTGCAGTTTCCAGGAGGCGGTGGCCTCTGCGCTGCATACCTTGAACGGCGGCACGGCTTTCTGGACACCTGGGAGGCTAGCCGGGGCGCCCTGTTCCCGGCAGGAACACTGAGTAACCCCAGGCGCACCTGGGTCTGCTACGCACCATCCAGGCCCGTAGCCCCTTAGAGCCCCTCTGTGCACGCCGAGCGTAGGGAAATGCACTGCCCTCTCTTCTGGAGCAGCTTGGTTTCCTCAGCACTCGCACACGTTCACGAACACCGTTCTGCCACATCCCCCATGGCGCGGAGGTCTTACGCGTTGCCCTAATCGGAGCTGCGCTCAGAGTAACCCTCGTCTCCGCATTCCATCCAGGACCCCCTGACTGAAGGCACCGTGCCTCCTAGAGGACGGCGGCTTGGGTTCTTACTGCAATTCAAGTCCTGTTCCTTCTTTGGCACGGCAGGCCGCCCCAGGCCCAGAGGAGCAGCTACGGCCTTCCTTGGTTGAGACAGTTCGCTGGATGCGGGACTCCCTCCTTCGATCAGTTGACTCGGGGAAGGAAACGCAGGGTGACCGGTGTCTCCTGGGACTCGTCAGAAACCACAGGGATGTACGCTGAGTGTGCCCATGAACCCGGGGGCCTGCTGGAACTAGCCCTGCTTTCCCATCTGGAGGGCGGCATTCATGCCTGCCTTGACGCTCCCTGACATTCCCGGCTCCCGACGGGCCAGTGAGCCCTGGAAGAGTGCTTCGGGGAAAATTATGAGTTTGCTCTCTCTAAACCAGGGGCTTCCGCGGCCGCGGTGGCCGTCCGCACGGCAGGCTCTAGAGCCAAAGGGAACCTCAACGTGAGAACCGGCCTCCAGGTTAGGCCCTGAGTAGCCGCGCAGAAAGGGAGGCATGCAGCTCTTTCCGGGAGTTCTTAGTCGCTTTGCTCTCAAGGCAGTACACGCCCGGGGACTCCTAGGCCCCGCGGGCGTGCAGCATTTTCCCGCCAAGGTCCCTGAGTGCCTCCAGACACCTGTGGGCCGGCTGAGCAACGTCGAGGTCCATTGGTTGATTCCCTCGGAGGACCCCCGTGCGTGCCGAGCGCTGGGCAACCACACACTGCGCGTTCCTTGAGGAGCGCTACATCTCCAGAGCCCTCGAACGCCCTTCGGGACAACGTGGCTGGTGGGTGCGAAGTGCCCAGGAAGACTCTGTCATGGCCCTTGTGTGAGCTGCCATGAGAGAACGCTGTGCTTGCAACACTGCGAGGCCCGCCCTCGTGCCTGAAGTCACCCTGCTCGAGGAGAAAGTCAGCACCTTAGCGTGCTGTGTGGCTCCCGGCACACCCAGCATGAAGCCACGCCTGGAAGTAAGGCCCTGGTTTGCCGTGCAGAAGCGGAGGCGTGCTGCAGTTTCCAGGAGGCGGTGGCCTCTGCGCTGCATACCTTGAACGGCAGCACGGCTTTCTGGACACCTGGGAGGCTAGCCGGGGCGCCCTGTTCCCGGCAGGAACACTGAGTAACCCCAGGCGCACCTGGGTCTGCTACGCACCATCCAGGCCCGTAGCCCCTTAGAGCCCCTCTGTGCACGCCGAGCGTAGGGAAACGCACTGCCCTCTCTTCTGGAGCAGCTTGGTTTCCTCAGCACTCGCACACGTTCACGAACACCGTTCTGCCACATCCCCCATGGCGCGGAGGTCTTACGCGTTGCCCTAATCGGAGCTGCGCTCAGAGTAACCCTCGTCTCCGCATTCCATCCAGGACCCCCTGACTGAAGGCACCGTGCCTCCTAGAGGACGGCGGCTTGGGTTCTTACTGCAATTCAAGTCCTGTTCCTTCTTTGGCACGGCAGGCCGCCCCAGGCCCAGAGGAGCAGCTACGGCGTTCCTTGGTTGAGACAGTTCGCTGGATGCGGGACTCCCTCCTTCGATCAGTTGACTCGGGGAAGGAAACGCAGGGTGACCGGTGTCTCCTGGGACTCGTCAGAAACCACAGGGATGTACGCTGAGTGTGCCCATGAACCCGGGGGCCTGCTGGAACTAGCCCTGCTTTCCCATCTGGAGGGCGGCATTCATGCCTGCCTTGACGCTCCCTGACATTCCCGGCTCCCGACGGGCCAGTGAGCCCTGGAAGAGTGCTTCGGGGAAAATTATGAGTTTGCTCTCTCTAAACCAGGGGCTTCCGCGGCCGCGGTGGCCGTCCGCACGGCAGGCTCTAGAGCCAAAGGGAACCTCAACGTGAGAACCGGCCTCCAGGTTAGGCCCTGAGTAGCCGCGCAGAAAGGGAGGCATGCAGCTCTTTCCGGGAGTTCTTAGTCACTTTGCTCTCAAGGCAGTACACGCCCGGGGACTCCTAGGCCCCGCGGGCGTGCAGCATTTTCCCGCCAAGGTCCCTGAGTGCCTCCAGACACCTGTGGGCCGGCTGAGCAACGTCGAGGTCCATTGGTTGATTCCCTCGGAGGACCCCCGTGCGTGCCGAGCGCTGGGCAACCACACACTGCGCGTTCCTTGAGGAGCGCTACATCTCCAGAGCCCTCGAACGCCCTTCGGGACAACGTGGCTGGTGGGTGCGAAGTGCCCAGGAAGACTCTGTCATGGCCCTTGTGTGAGCTGCCATGAGAGAACGCTGTGCTTGCAACACTGTGAGGCCCGCCCTCGTGCCTGAAGTCACCCTGCTCGAGGAGAAAGTCAGCACCTTAGCGTGCTGTGTGGCTCCCGGCACACCCAGCATGAAGCCACGCCTGGAAGTAAGGCCCTGGTTTGCCGTGCAGAAGCGGAGGCGTGCTGCAGTTTCCAGGAGGCGGTGGCCTCTGCGCTGCATACCTTGAACGGCAGCACGGCTTTCTGGACACCTGGGAGGCTAGCCGGGGCGCCCTGTTCCCGGCAGGAACACTGAGTAACCCCAGGCGCACCTGGGTCTGCTACGCACCATCCAGGCCCGTAGCCCCTTAGAGCCCCTCTGTGCACGCCGAGCGTAGGGAAACGCACTGCCCTCTCTTCTGGAGCAGCTTGGTTTCCTCAGCACTCGCACACGTTCACGAACACCGTTCTGCCACATCCCCCATGGCGCGGAGGTCTTACGCGTTGCCCTAATCGGAGCTGCGCTCAGAGTAACCCTCGTCTCCGCATTCCATCCAGGACCCCCTGACTGAAGGCACCGTGCCTCCTAGAGGACGGCGGCTTGGGTTCTTACTGCAATTCAAGTCCTGTTCCTTCTTTGGCACGGCAGGCCGCCCCAGGCCCAGAGGAGCAGCTACGGCCTTCCTTGGTTGAGACAGTTCGCTGGATGCGGGACTCCCTCCTTCGATCAGTTGACTCGGGGAAGGAAACGCAGGGTGACCGGTGTCTCCTGGGACTCGTCAGAAACCACAGGGATGTACGCTGAGTGTGCCCATGAACCCGGGGGCCTGCTGGAACTAGCCCTGCTTTCCCATCTGGAGGGCGGCATTCATGCCTGCCTTGACGCTCCCTGACATTCCCGGCTCCCGACGGGCCAGTGAGCCCTGGAAGAGTGCTTCGGGGAAAATTATGAGTTTGCTCTCTCTAAACCAGGGGCTTCCGCGGCCGCGGTGGCCGTCCGCACGGCAGGCTCTAGAGCCAAAGGGAACCTCAACGTGAGAACCGGCCTCCAGGTTAGGCCCTGAGTAGCCGCGCAGAAAGGGAGGCATGCAGCTCTTTCCGGGAGTTCTTAGTCGCTTTGCTCTCAAGGCAGTACACGCCCGGGGACTCCTAGGCCCCGCGGGCGTGCAGCATTTTCCCGCCAAGGTCCCTGAGTGCCTCCAGACACCTGTGGGCCGGCTGAGCAACGTCGAGGTCCATTGGTTGATTCCCTCGGAGGACCCCCGTGCGTGCCGAGCGCTGGGCAACCACACACTGCGCGTTCCTTGAGGAGCGCTACATCTCCAGAGCCCTCGAACGCCCTTCGGGACAACGTGGCTGGTGGGTGCGAAGTGCCCAGGAAGACTCTGTCATGGCCCTTGTGTGAGCTGCCATGAGAGAACGCTGTGCTTGCAACACTGCGAGGCCCGCCCTCGTGCCTGAAGTCACCCTGCTCGAGGAGAAAGTCAGCACCTTAGCGTGCTGTGTGGCTCCCGGCACACCCAGCATGAAGCCACGCCTGGAAGTAAGGCCCTGGTTTGCCGTGCAGAAGCGGAGGCGTGCTGCAGTTTCCAGGAGGCGGTGGCCTCTGCGCTGCATACCTTGAACGGCAGCACGGCTTTCTGGACACCTGGGAGGCTAGCCGGGGCGCCCTGTTCCCGGCAGGAACACTGAGTAACCCCAGGCGCACCTGGGTCTGCTACGCACCATCCAGGCCCGTAGCCCCTTAGAGCCCCTCTGTGCACGCCGAGCGTAGGGAAACGCACTGCCCTCTCTTCTGGAGCAGCTTGGTTTCCTCAGCACTCGCACACGTTCACGAACACCGTTCTGCCACATCCCCCATGGCGCGGAGGTCTTACGCGTTGCCCTAATCGGAGCTGCGCTCAGAGTAACCCTCGTCTCCGCATTCCATCCAGGACCCCCTGACTGAAGGCACCGTGCCTCCTAGAGGACGGCGGCTTGGGTTCTTACTGCAATTCAAGTCCTGTTCCTTCTTTGGCACGGCAGGCCGCCCCAGGCCCAGAGGAGCAGCTACGGCCTTCCTTGGTTGAGACAGTTCGCTGGATGCGGGACTCCCTCCTTCGATCAGTTGACTCGGGGAAGGAAACGCAGGGTGACCGGTGTCTCCTGGGACTCGTCAGAAACCACAGGGATGTACGCTGAGTGTGCCCATGAACCCGGGGGCCTGCTGGAACTAGCCCTGCTTTCCCATCTGGAGGGCGGCATTCATGCCTGCCTTGACGCTCCCTGACATTCCCGGCTCCCGACGGGCCAGTGAGCCCTGGAAGAGTGCTTCGGGGAAAATTATGAGTTTGCTCTCTCTAAACCAGGGGCTTCCGCGGCCGCGGTGGCCGTCCGCACGGCAGGCTCTAGAGCCAAAGGGAACCTCAACGTGAGAACCGGCCTCCAGGTTAGGCCCTGAGTAGCCGCGCAGAAAGGGAGGCATGCAGCTCTTTCCGGGAGTTCTTAGTCGCTTTGCTCTCAAGGCAGTACACGCCCGGGGACTCCTAGGCCCCGCGGGCGTGCAGCATTTTCCCGCCAAGGTCCCTGAGTGCCTCCAGACACCTGTGGGCCGGCTGAGCAACGTCGAGGTCCATTGGTTGATTCCCTCGGAGGACCCCCGTGCGTGCCGAGCGCTGGGCAACCACACACTGCGCGTTCCTTGAGGAGCGCTACATCTCCAGAGCCCTCGAACGCCCTTCGGGACAACGTGGCTGGTGGGTGCGAAGTGCCCAGGAAGACTCTGTCATGGCCCTTGTGTGAGCTGCCATGAGAGAACGCTGTGCTTGCAACACTGCGAGGCCCGCCCTCGTGCCTGAAGTCACCCTGCTCGAGGAGAAAGTCAGCACCTTAGCGTGCTGTGTGGCTCCCGGCACACCCAGCATGAAGCCACGCCTGGAAGTAAGGCCCTGGTTTGCCGTGCAGAAGCGGAGGCGTGCTGCAGTTTCCAGGAGGCGGTGGCCTCTGCGCCGCATACCTTGAACGGCAGCACGGCTTTCTGGACACCTGGGAGGCTAGCCGGGGCGCCCTGTTCCCGGCAGGAACACTGAGTAACCCCAGGCGCACCTGGGTCTGCTACGCACCATCCAGGCCCGTAGCCCCTTAGAGCCCCTCTGTGCACGCCGAGCGTAGGGAAACGCACTGCCCTCTCTTCTGGAGCAGCTTGGTTTCCTCAGCACTCGCACACGTTCACGAACACCGTTCTGCCACATCCCCCATGGCGCGGAGGTCTTACGCGTTGCCCTAATCGGAGCTGCGCTCAGAGTAACCCTCGTCTCCGCATTCCATCCAGGACCCCCTGACTGAAGGCACCGTGCCTCCTAGAGGACGGCGGCTTGGGTTCTTACTGCAATTCAAGTCCTGTTCCTTCTTTGGCACGGCAGGCCGCCCCAGGCCCAGAGGAGCAGCTACGGCCTTCCTTGGTTGAGACAGTTCGCTGGATGCGGGACTCCCTCCTTCGATCAGTTGACTCGGGGAAGGAAACGCAGGGTGACCGGTGTCTCCTGGGACTCGTCAGAAACCACAGGGATGTACGCTGAGTGTGCCCATGAAGCCGGGGGCCTGCTGGAACTAGCCCTGCTTTCCCATCTGGAGGGCGGCATTCATGCCTGCCTTGACGCTCCCTGACATTCCCGGCTCCCGACGGGCCAGTGAGCCCTGGAAGAGTGCTTCGGGGAAAATTATGAGTTTGCTCTCTCTAAACCAGGGGCTTCCGCGGCCGCGGTGGCCGTCCGCACGGCAGGCTCTAGAGCCAAAGGGAACCTCAACGTGAGAACCGGCCTCCAGGTTAGGCCCTGAGTAGCCGCGCAGAAAGGGAGGCATGCAGCTCTTTCCGGGAGTTCTTAGTCGCTTTGCTCTCAAGGCAGTACACGCCCGGGGACTCCTAGGCCCCGCGGGCGTGCAGCATTTTCCCGCCAAGGTCCCTGAGTGCCTCCAGACACCTGTGGGCCGGCTGAGCAACGTCGAGGTCCATTGGTTGATTCCCTCGGAGGACCCCCGTGCGTGCCGAGCGCTGGGCAACCACACACTGCGCGTTCCTTGAGGAGCGCTACATCTCCAGAGCCCTCGAACGCCCTTCGGGACAACGTGGCTGGTGGGTGCGAAGTGCCCAGGAAGACTCTGTCATGGCCCTTGTGTGAGCTGCCATGAGAGAACGCTGTGCTTGCAACACTGCGAGGCCCGCCCTCGTGCCTGAAGTCACCCTGCTCGAGGAGAAAGTCAGCACCTTAGCGTGCTGTGTGGCTCCCGGCACACCCAGCATGAAGCCACGCCTGGAAGTAAGGCCCTGGTTTGCCGTGCAGAAGCGGAGGCGTGCTGCAGTTTCCAGGAGGCGGTGGCCTCTGCGCTGCATACCTTGAACGGCAGCACGGCTTTCTGGACACCTGGGAGGCTAGCCGGGGCGCCCTGTTCCCGGCAGGAACACTGAGTAACCCCAGGCGCACCTGGGTCTGCTACGCACCATCCAGGCCCGTAGCCCCTTAGAGCCCCTCTGTGCACGCCGAGCGTAGGGAAACGCACTGCCCTCTCTTCTGGAGCAGCTTGGTTTCCTCAGCACTCGCACACGTTCACGAACACCGTTCTGCCACATCCCCCATGGCGCGGAGGTCTTACGCGTTGCCCTAATCGGAGCTGCGCTCAGAGTAACCCTCGTCTCCGCATTCCATCCAGGACCCCCTGACTGAAGGCACCGTGCCTCCTAGAGGACGGCGGCTTGGGTTCTTACTGCAATTCAAGTCCTGTTCCTTCTTTGGCACGGCAGGCCGCCCCAGGCCCAGAGGAGCAGCTACGGCCTTCCTTGGTTGAGACAGTTCGCTGGATGCGGGACTCCCTCCTTCGATCAGTTGACTCGGGGAAGGAAACGCAGGGTGACCGGTGTCTCCTGGGACTCGTCAGAAACCACAGGGATGTACGCTGAGTGTGCCCATGAAGCCGGGGGCCTGCTGGAACTAGCCCTGCTTTCCCATCTGGAGGGCGGCATTCATGCCTGCCTTGACGCTCCCTGACATTCCCGGCTCCCGACGGGCCAGTGAGCCCTGGAAGAGTGCTTCGGGGAAAATTATGAGTTTGCTCTCTCTAAACCAGGGGCTTCCGCGGCCGCGGTGGCCGTCCGCACGGCAGGCTCTAGAGCCAAAGGGAACCTCAACGTGAGAACCGGCCTCCAGGTTAGGCCCTGAGTAGCCGCGCAGAAAGGGAGGCATGCAGCTCTTTCCGGGAGTTCTTAGTCGCTTTGCTCTCAAGGCAGTACACGCCCGGGGACTCCTAGGCCCCGCGGGCGTGCAGCATTTTCCCGCCAAGGTCCCTGAGTGCCTCCAGACACCTGTGGGCCGGCTGAGCAACGTCGAGGTCCATTGGTTGATTCCCTCGGAGGACCCCCGTGCGTGCCGAGCGCTGGGCAACCACACACTGCGCGTTCCTTGAGGAGCGCTACATCTCCAGAGCCCTCGAACGCCCTTCGGGACAACGTGGCTGGTGGGTGCGAAGTGCCCAGGAAGACTCTGTCATGGCCCTTGTGTGAGCTGCCATGAGAGAACGCTGTGCTTGCAACACTGCGAGGCCCGCCCTCGTGCCTGAAGTCACCCTGCTCGAGGAGAAAGTCAGCACCTTAGCGTGCTGTGTGGCTCCCGGCACACCCAGCATGAAGCCACGCCTGGAAGTAAGGCCCTGGTTTGCCGTGCAGAAGCGGAGGCGTGCTGCAGTTTCCAGGAGGCGGTGGCCTCTGCGCTGCATACCTTGAACGGCAGCACGGCTTTCTGGACACCTGGGAGGCTAGCCGGGGCGCCCTGTTCCCGGCAGGAACACTGAGTAACCCCAGGCGCACCTGGGTCTGCTACGCACCATCCAGGCCCGTAGCCCCTTAGAGCCCCTCTGTGCACGCCGAGCGTAGGGAAACGCACTGCCCTCTCTTCTGGAGCAGCTTGGTTTCCTCAGCACTCGCACACGTTCACGAACACCGTTCTGCCACATCCCCCATGGCGCGGAGGTCTTACGCGTTGCCCTAATCGGAGCTGCGCTCAGAGTAACCCTCGTCTCCGCATTCCATCCAGGACCCCCTGACTGAAGGCACCGTGCCTCCTAGAGGACGGCGGCTTGGGTTCTTACTGCAATTCAAGTCCTGTTCCTTCTTTGGCACGGCAGGCCGCCCCAGGCCCAGAGGAGCAGCTACGGCCTTCCTTGGTTGAGACAGTTCGCTGGATGCGGGACTCCCTCCTTCGATCAGTTGACTCGGGGAAGGAAACGCAGGGTGACCGGTGTCTCCTGGGACTCGTCAGAAACCACAGGGATGTACGCTGAGTGTGCCCATGAACCCGGGGGCCTGCTGGAACTAGCCCTGCTTTCCCATCTGGAGGGCGGCATTCATGCCTGCCTTGACGCTCCCTGACATTCCCGGCTCCCGACGGGCCAGTGAGCCCTGGAAGAGTGCTTCGGGGAAAATTATGAGTTTGCTCTCTCTAAACCAGGGGCTTCCGCGGCCGCGGTGGCCGTCCGCACGGCAGGCTCTAGAGCCAAAGGGAACCTCAACGTGAGAACCGGCCTCCAGGTTAGGCCCTGAGTAGCCGCGCAGAAAGGGAGGCATGCAGCTCTTTCCGGGAGTTCTTAGTCGCTTTGCTCTCAAGGCAGTACACGCCCGGGGACTCCTAGGCCCCGCGGGCGTGCAGCATTTTCCCGCCAAGGTCCCTGAGTGCCTCCAGACACCTGTGGGCCGGCTGAGCAACGTCGAGGTCCATTGGTTGATTCCCTCGGAGGACCCCCGTGCGTGCCGAGCGCTGGGCAACCACACACTGCGCGTTCCTTGAGGAGCGCTACATCTCCAGAGCCCTCGAACGCCCTTCGGGACAACGTGGCTGGTGGGTGCGAAGTGCCCAGGAAGACTCTGTCATGGCCCTTGTGTGAGCTGCCATGAGAGAACGCTGTGCTTGCAACACTGCGAGGCCCGCCCTCGTGCCTGAAGTCACCCTGCTCGAGGAGAAAGTCAGCACCTTAGCGTGCTGTGTGGCTCCCGGCACACCCAGCATGAAGCCACGCCTGGAAGTAAGGCCCTGGTTTGCCGTGCAGAAGCGGAGGCGTGCTGCAGTTTCCAGGAGGCGGTGGCCTCTGCGCTGCATACCTTGAACGGCAGCACGGCTTTCTGGACACCTGGGAGGCTAGCCGGGGCGCCCTGTTCCCGGCAGGAACACTGAGTAACCCCAGGCGCACCTGGGTCTGCTACGCACCATCCAGGCCCGTAGCCCCTTAGAGCCCCTCTGTGCACGCCGAGCGTAGGGAAACGCACTGCCCTCTCTTCTGGAGCAGCTTGGTTTCCTCAGCACTCGCACACGTTCACGAACACCGTTCTGCCACATCCCCCATGGCGCGGAGGTCTTACGCGTTGCCCTAATCGGAGCTGCGCTCAGAGTAACCCTCGTCTCCGCATTCCATCCAGGACCCCCTGACTGAAGGCACCGTGCCTCCTAGAGGACGGCGGCTTGGGTTCTTACTGCAATTCAAGTCCTGTTCCTTCTTTGGCACGGCAGGCCGCCCCAGGCCCAGAGGAGCAGCTACGGCCTTCCTTGGTTGAGACAGTTCGCTGGATGCGGGACTCCCTCCTTCGATCAGTTGACTCGGGGAAGGAAACGCAGGGTGACCGGTGTCTCCTGGGACTCGTCAGAAACCACAGGGATGTACGCTGAGTGTGCCCATGAAGCCGGGGGCCTGCTGGAACTAGCCCTGCTTTCCCATCTGGAGGGCGGCATTCATGCCTGCCTTGACGCTCCCTGACATTCCCGGCTCCCGACGGGCCAGTGAGCCCTGGAAGAGTGCTTCGGGGAAAATTATGAGTTTGCTCTCTCTAAACCAGGGGCTTCCGCGGCCGCGGTGGCCGTCCGCACGGCAGGCTCTAGAGCCAAAGGGAACCTCAACGTGAGAACCGGCCTCCAGGTTAGGCCCTGAGTAGCCGCGCAGAAAGGGAGGCATGCAGCTCTTTCCGGGAGTTCTTAGTCGCTTTGCTCTCAAGGCAGTACACGCCCGGGGACTCCTAGGCCCCACGGGCGTGCAGCATTTTCCCGCCAAGGTCCCTGAGTGCCTCCAGACACCTGTGGGCCGGCTGAGCAACGTCGAGGTCCATTGGTTGATTCCCTCGGAGGACCCCCGTGCGTGCCGAGCGCTGGGCAACCACACACTGCGCGTTCCTTGAGGAGCGCTACATCTCCAGAGCCCTCGAACGCCCTTCGGGACAACGTGGCTGGTGGGTGCGAAGTGCCCAGGAAGACTCTGTCATGGCCCTTGTGTGAGCTGCCATGAGAGAACGCTGTGCTTGCAACACTGCGAGGCCCGCCCTCGTGCCTGAAGTCACCCTGCTCGAGGAGAAAGTCAGCACCTTAGCGTGCTGTGTGGCTCCCGGCACACCCAGCATGAAGCCACGCCTGGAAGTAAGGCCCTGGTTTGCCGTGCAGAAGCGGAGGCGTGCTGCAGTTTCCAGGAGGCGGTGGCCTCTGCGCTGCATACCTTGAACGGCAGCACGGCTTTCTGGACACCTGGGAGGCTAGCCGGGGCGCCCTGTTCCCGGCAGGAACACTGAGTAACCCCAGGCGCACCTGGGTCTGCTACGCACCATCCAGGCCCGTAGCCCCTTAGAGCCCCTCTGTGCACGCCGAGCGTAGGGAAACGCACTGCCCTCTCTTCTGGAGCAGCTTGGTTTCCTCAGCACTCGCACACGTTCACGAACACCGTTCTGCCACATCCCCCATGGCGCGGAGGTCTTACGCGTTGCCCTAATCGGAGCTGCGCTCAGAGTAACCCTCGTCTCCGCATTCCATCCAGGACCCCCTGACTGAAGGCACCGTGCCTCCTAGAGGACGGCGGCTTGGGTTCTTACTGCAATTCAAGTCCTGTTCCTTCTTTGGCACGGCAGGCCGCCCCAGGCCCAGAGGAGCAGCTACGGCCTTCCTTGGTTGAGACAGTTCGCTGGATGCGGGACTCCCTCCTTCGATCAGTTGACTCGGGGAAGGAAACGCAGGGTGACCGGTGTCTCCTGGGACTCGTCAGAAACCACAGGGATGTACGCTGAGTGTGCCCATGAAGCCGGGGGCCTGCTGGAACTAGCCCTGCTTTCCCATCTGGAGGGCGGCATTCATGCCTGCCTTGACGCTCCCTGACATTCCCGGCTCCCGACGGGCCAGTGAGCCCTGGAAGAGTGCTTCGGGGAAAATTATGAGTTTGCTCTCTCTAAACCAGGGGCTTCCGCGGCCGCGGTGGCCGTCCGCACGGCAGGCTCTAGAGCCAAAGGGAACCTCAACGTGAGAACCGGCCTCCAGGTTAGGCCCTGAGTAGCCGCGCAGAAAGGGAGGCATGCAGCTCTTTCCGGGAGTTCTTAGTCGCTTTGCTCTCAAGGCAGTACACGCCCGGGGACTCCTAGGCCCCGTGGGCGTGCAGCATTTTCCCGCCAAGGTCCCTGAGTGCCTCCAGACACCTGTGGGCCGGCTGAGCAACGTCGAGGTCCATTGGTTGATTCCCTCGGAGGACCCCCGTGCGTGCCGAGCGCTGGGCAACCACACACTGCGCGTTCCTTGAGGAGCGCTACATCTCCAGAGCCCTCGAACGCCCTTCGGGACAACGTGGCTGGTGGGTGCGAAGTGCCCAGGAAGACTCTGTCATGGCCCTTGTGTGAGCTGCCATGAGAGAACGCTGTGCTTGCAACACTGCGAGGCCCGCCCTCGTGCCTGAAGTCACCCTGCTCGAGGAGAAAGTCAGCACCTTAGCGTGCTGTGTGGCTCCCGGCACACCCAGCATGAAGCCACGCCTGGAAGTAAGGCCCTGGTTTGCCGTGCAGAAGCGGAGGCGTGCTGCAGTTTCCAGGAGGCGGTGGCCTCTGCGCTGCATACCTTGAACGGCAGCACGGCTTTCTGGACACCTGGGAGGCTAGCCGGGGCGCCCTGTTCCCGGCAGGAACACTGAGTAACCCCAGGCGCACCTGGGTCTGCTACGCACCATCCAGGCCCGTAGCCCCTTAGAGCCCCTCTGTGCACGCCGAGCGTAGGGAAACGCACTGCCCTCTCTTCTGGAGCAGCTTGGTTTCCTCAGCACTCGCACACGTTCACGAACACCGTTCTGCCACATCCCCCATGGCGCGGAGGTCTTACGCGTTGCCCTAATCGGAGCTGCGCTCAGAGTAACCCTCGTCTCCGCATTCCATCCAGGACCCCCTGACTGAAGGCACCGTGCCTCCTAGAGGACGGCGGCTTGGGTTCTTACTGCAATTCAAGTCCTGTTCCTTCTTTGGCACGGCAGGCCGCCCCAGGCCCAGAGGAGCAGCTACGGCCTTCCTTGGTTGAGACAGTTCGCTGGATGCGGGACTCCCTCCTTCGATCAGTTGACTCGGGGAAGGAAACGCAGGGTGACCGGTGTCTCCTGGGACTCGTCAGAAACCACAGGGATGTACGCTGAGTGTGCCCATGAAGCCGGGGGCCTGCTGGAACTAGCCCTGCTTTCCCATCTGGAGGGCGGCATTCATGCCTGCCTTGACGCTCCCTGACATTCCCGGCTCCCGACGGGCCAGTGAGCCCTGGAAGAGTGCTTCGGGGAAAATTATGAGTTTGCTCTCTCTAAACCAGGGGCTTCCGCGGCCGCGGTGGCCGTCCGCACGGCAGGCTCTAGAGCCAAAGGGAACCTCAACGTGAGAACCGGCCTCCAGGTTAGGCCCTGAGTAGCCGCGCAGAAAGGGAGGCATGCAGCTCTTTCCGGGAGTTCTTAGTCGCTTTGCTCTCAAGGCAGTACACGCCCGGGGACTCCTAGGCCCCACGGGCGTGCAGCATTTTCCCGCCAAGGTCCCTGAGTGCCTCCAGACACCTGTGGGCCGGCTGAGCAACGTCGAGGTCCATTGGTTGATTCCCTCGGAGGACCCCCGTGCGTGCCGAGCGCTGGGCAACCACACACTGCGCGTTCCTTGAGGAGCGCTACATCTCCAGAGCCCTCGAACGCCCTTCGGGACAACGTGGCTGGTGGGTGCGAAGTGCCCAGGAAGACTCTGTCATGGCCCTTGTGTGAGCTGCCATGAGAGAACGCTGTGCTTGCAACACTGCGAGGCCCGCCCTCGTGCCTGAAGTCACCCTGCTCGAGGAGAAAGTCAGCACCTTAGCGTGCTGTGTGGCTCCCGGCACACCCAGCATGAAGCCACGCCTGGAAGTAAGGCCCTGGTTTGCCGTGCAGAAGCGGAGGCGTGCTGCAGTTTCCAGGAGGCGGTGGCCTCTGCGCTGCATACCTTGAACGGCAGCACGGCTTTCTGGACACCTGGGAGGCTAGCCGGGGCGCCCTGTTCCCGGCAGGAACACTGAGTAACCCCAGGCGCACCTGGGTCTGCTACGCACCATCCAGGCCCGTAGCCCCTTAGAGCCCCTCTGTGCACGCCGAGCGTAGGGAAACGCACTGCCCTCTCTTCTGGAGCAGCTTGGTTTCCTCAGCACTCGCACACGTTCACGAACACCGTTCTGCCACATCCCCCATGGCGCGGAGGTCTTACGCGTTGCCCTAATCGGAGCTGCGCTCAGAGTAACCCTCGTCTCCGCATTCCATCCAGGACCCCCTGACTGAAGGCACCGTGCCTCCTAGAGGACGGCGGCTTGGGTTCTTACTGCAATTCAAGTCCTGTTCCTTCTTTGGCACGGCAGGCCGCCCCAGGCCCAGAGGAGCAGCTACGGCCTTCCTTGGTTGAGACAGTTCGCTGGATGCGGGACTCCCTCCTTCGATCAGTTGACTCGGGGAAGGAAACGCAGGGTGACCGGTGTCTCCTGGGACTCGTCAGAAACCACAGGGATGTACGCTGAGTGTGCCCATGAAGCCGGGGGCCTGCTGGAACTAGCCCTGCTTTCCCATCTGGAGGGCGGCATTCATGCCTGCCTTGACGCTCCCTGACATTCCCGGCTCCCGACGGGCCAGTGAGCCCTGGAAGAGTGCTTCGGGGAAAATTATGAGTTTGCTCTCTCTAAACCAGGGGCTTCCGCGGCCGCGGTGGCCGTCCGCACGGCAGGCTCTAGAGCCAAAGGGAACCTCAACGTGAGAACCGGCCTCCAGGTTAGGCCCTGAGTAGCCGCGCAGAAAGGGAGGCATGCAGCTCTTTCCGGGAGTTCTTAGTCGCTTTGCTCTCAAGGCAGTACACGCCCGGGGACTCCTAGGCCCCACGGGCGTGCAGCATTTTCCCGCCAAGGTCCCTGAGTGCCTCCAGACACCTGTGGGCCGGCTGAGCAACGTCGAGGTCCATTGGTTGATTCCCTCGGAGGACCCCCGTGCGTGCCGAGCGCTGGGCAACCACACACTGCGCGTTCCTTGAGGAGCGCTACATCTCCAGAGCCCTCGAACGCCCTTCGGGACAACGTGGCTGGTGGGTGCGAAGTGCCCAGGAAGACTCTGTCATGGCCCTTGTGTGAGCTGCCATGAGAGAACGCTGTGCTTGCAACACTGCGAGGCCCGCCCTCGTGCCTGAAGTCACCCTGCTCGAGGAGAAAGTCAGCACCTTAGCGTGCTGTGTGGCTCCCGGCACACCCAGCATGAAGCCACGCCTGGAAGTAAGGCCCTGGTTTGCCGTGCAGAAGCGGAGGCGTGCTGCAGTTTCCAGGAGGCGGTGGCCTCTGCGCTGCATACCTTGAACGGCAGCACGGCTTTCTGGACACCTGGGAGGCTAGCCGGGGCGCCCTGTTCCCGGCAGGAACACTGAGTAACCCCAGGCGCACCTGGGTCTGCTACGCACCATCCAGGCCCGTAGCCCCTTAGAGCCCCTCTGTGCACGCCGAGCGTAGGGAAACGCACTGCCCTCTCTTCTGGAGCAGCTTGGTTTCCTCAGCACTCGCACACGTTCACGAACACCGTTCTGCCACATCCCCCATGGCGCGGAGGTCTTACGCGTTGCCCTAATCGGAGCTGCGCTCAGAGTAACCCTCGTCTCCGCATTCCATCCAGGACCCCCTGACTGAAGGCACCGTGCCTCCTAGAGGACGGCGGCTTGGGTTCTTACTGCAATTCAAGTCCTGTTCCTTCTTTGGCACGGCAGGCCGCCCCAGGCCCAGAGGAGCAGCTACGGCCTTCCTTGGTTGAGACAGTTCGCTGGATGCGGGACTCCCTCCTTCGATCAGTTGACTCGGGGAAGGAAACGCAGGGTGACCGGTGTCTCCTGGGACTCGTCAGAAACCACAGGGATGTACGCTGAGTGTGCCCATGAACCCGGGGGCCTGCTGGAACTAGCCCTGCTTTCCCATCTGGAGGGCGGCATTCATGCCTGCCTTGACGCTCCCTGACATTCCCGGCTCCCGACGGGCCAGTGAGCCCTGGAAGAGTGCTTCGGGGAAAATTATGAGTTTGCTCTCTCTAAACCAGGGGCTTCCGCGGCCGCGGTGGCCGTCCGCACGGCAGGCTCTAGAGCCAAAGGGAACCTCAACGTGAGAACCGGCCTCCAGGTTAGGCCCTGAGTAGCCGCGCAGAAAGGGAGGCATGCAGCTCTTTCCGGGAGTTCTTAGTCGCTTTGCTCTCAAGGCAGTACACGCCCGGGGACTCCTAGGCCCCACGGGCGTGCAGCATTTACCCGCCAAGGTCCCTGAGTGCCTCCAGACACCTGTGGGCCGGCTGAGCAACGTCGAGGTCCATTGGTTGATTCCCTCGGAGGACCCCCGTGCGTGCCGAGCGCTGGGCAACCACACACTGCGCGTTCCTTGAGGAGCGCTACATCTCCAGAGCCCTCGAACGCCCTTCGGGACAACGTGGCTGGTGGGTGCGAAGTGCCCAGGAAGACTCTGTCATGGCCCTTGTGTGAGCTGCCATGAGAGAACGCTGTGCTTGCAACACTGCGAGGCCCGCCCTCGTGCCTGAAGTCACCCTGCTCGAGGAGAAAGTCAGCACCTTAGCGTGCTGTGTGGCTCCCGGCACACCCAGCATGAAGCCACGCCTGGAAGTAAGGCCCTGGTTTGCCGTGCAGAAGCGGAGGCGTGCTGCAGTTTCCAGGAGGCGGTGGCCTCTGCGCTGCATACCTTGAACGGCAGCACGGCTTTCTGGACACCTGGGAGGCTAGCCGGGGCGCCCTGTTCCCGGCAGGAACACTGAGTAACCCCAGGCGCACCTGGGTCTGCTACGCACCATCCAGGCCCGTAGCCCCTTAGAGCCCCTCTGTGCACGCCGAGCGTAGGGAAACGCACTGCCCTCTCTTCTGGAGCAGCTTGGTTTCCTCAGCACTCGCACACGTTCACGAACACCGTTCTGCCACATCCCCCATGGCGCGGAGGTCTTACGCGTTGCCCTAATCGGAGCTGCGCTCAGAGTAACCCTCGTCTCCGCATTCCATCCAGGACCCCCTGACTGAAGGCACCGTGCCTCCTAGAGGACGGCGGCTTGGGTTCTTACTGCAATTCAAGTCCTGTTCCTTCTTTGGCACGGCAGGCCGCCCCAGGCCCAGAGGAGCAGCTACGGCCTTCCTTGGTTGAGACAGTTCGCTGGATGCGGGACTCCCTCCTTCGATCAGTTGACTCGGGGAAGGAAACGCAGGGTGACCGGTGTCTCCTGGGACTCGTCAGAAACCACAGGGATGTACGCTGAGTGTGCCCATGAAGCCGGGGGCCTGCTGGAACTAGCCCTGCTTTCCCATCTGGAGGGCGGCATTCATGCCTGCCTTGACGCTCCCTGACATTCCCGGCTCCCGACGGGCCAGTGAGCCCTGGAAGAGTGCTTCGGGGAAAATTATGAGTTTGCTCTCTCTAAACCAGGGGCTTCCGCGGCCGCGGTGGCCGTCCGCACGGCAGGCTCTAGAGCCAAAGGGAACCTCAACGTGAGAACCGGCCTCCAGGTTAGGCCCTGAGTAGCCGCGCAGAAAGGGAGGCATGCAGCTCTTTCCGGGAGTTCTTAGTCGCTTTGCTCTCAAGGCAGTACACGCCCGGGGACTCCTAGGCCCCGCGGGCGTGCAGCATTTTCCCGCCAAGGTCCCTGAGTGCCTCCAGACACCTGTGGGCCGGCTGAGCAACGTCGAGGTCCATTGATTGATTCCCTCGGAGGACCCCCGTGCGTGCCGAGCGCTGGGCAACCACACACTGCGCGTTCCTTGAGGAGCGCTACATCTCCAGAGCCCTCGAACGCCCTTCGGGACAACGTGGCTGGTGGGTGCGAAGTGCCCAGGAAGACTCTGTCATGGCCCTTGTGTGAGCTGCCATGAGAGAACGCTGTGCTTGCAACACTGCGAGGCCCGCCCTCGTGCCTGAAGTCACCCTGCTCGAGGAGAAAGTCAGCACCTTAGCGTGCTGTGTGGCTCCCGGCACACCCAGCATGAAGCCACGCCTGGAAGTAAGGCCCTGGTTTGCCGTGCAGAAGCGGAGGCGTGCTGCAGTTTCCAGGAGGCGGTGGCCTCTGCGCTGCATACCTTGAACGGCAGCACGGCTTTCTGGACACCTGGGAGGCTAGCCGGGGCGCCCTGTTCCCGGCAGGAACACTGAGTAACCCCAGGCGCACCTGGGTCTGCTACGCACCATCCAGGCCCGTAGCCCCTTAGAGCCCCTCTGTGCACGCCGAGCGTAGGGAAACGCACTGCCCTCTCTTCTGGAGCAGCTTGGTTTCCTCAGCACTCGCACACGTTCACGAACACCGTTCTGCCACATCCCCCATGGCGCGGAGGTCTTACGCGTTGCCCTAATCGGAGCTGCGCTCAGAGTAACCCTCGTCTCCGCATTCCATCCAGGACCCCCTGACTGAAGGCACCGTGCCTCCTAGAGGACGGCGGCTTGGGTTCTTACTGCAATTCAAGTCCTGTTCCTTCTTTGGCACGGCAGGCCGCCCCAGGCCCAGAGGAGCAGCTACGGCCTTCCTTGGTTGAGACAGTTCGCTGGATGCGGGACTCCCTCCTTCGATCAGTTGACTCGGGGAAGGAAACGCAGGGTGACCGGTGTCTCCTGGGACTCGTCAGAAACCACAGGGATGTACGCTGAGTGTGCCCATGAACCCGGGGGCCTGCTGGAACTAGCCCTGCTTTCCCATCTGGAGGGCGGCATTCATGCCTGCCTTGACGCTCCCTGACATTCCCGGCTCCCGACGGGCCAGTGAGCCCTGGAAGAGTGCTTCGGGGAAAATTATGAGTTTGCTCTCTCTAAACCAGGGGCTTCCGCGGCCGCGGTGGCCGTCCGCACGGCAGGCTCTAGAGCCAAAGGGAACCTCAACGTGAGAACCGGCCTCCAGGTTAGGCCCTGAGTAGCCGCGCAGAAAGGGAGGCATGCAGCTCTTTCCGGGAGTTCTTAGTCGCTTTGCTCTCAAGGCAGTACACGCCCGGGGACTCCTAGGCCCCACGGGCGTGCAGCATTTTCCCGCCAAGGTCCCTGAGTGCCTCCAGACACCTGTGGGCCGGCTGAGCAACGTCGAGGTCCATTGGTTGATTCCCTCGGAGGACCCCCGTGCGTGCCGAGCGCTGGGCAACCACACACTGCGCGTTCCTTGAGGAGCGCTACATCTCCAGAGCCCTCGAACGCCCTTCGGGACAACGTGGCTGGTGGGTGCGAAGTGCCCAGGAAGACTCTGTCATGGCCCTTGTGTGAGCTGCCATGAGAGAACGCTGTGCTTGCAACACTGCGAGGCCCGCCCTCGTGCCTGAAGTCACCCTGCTCGAGGAGAAAGTCAGCACCTTAGCGTGCTGTGTGGCTCCCGGCACACCCAGCATGAAGCCACGCCTGGAAGTAAGGCCCTGGTTTGCCGTGCAGAAGCGGAGGCGTGCTGCAGTTTCCAGGAGGCGGTGGCCTCTGCGCTGCATACCTTGAACGGCAGCACGGCTTTCTGGACACCTGGGAGGCTAGCCGGGGCGCCCTGTTCCCGGCAGGAACACTGAGTAACCCCAGGCGCACCTGGGTCTGCTACGCACCATCCAGGCCCGTAGCCCCTTAGAGCCCCTCTGTGCACGCCGAGCGTAGGGAAACGCACTGCCCTCTCTTCTGGAGCAGCTTGGTTTCCTCAGCACTCGCACACGTTCACGAACACCGTTCTGCCACATCCCCCATGGCGCGGAGGTCTTACGCGTTGCCCTAATCGGAGCTGCGCTCAGAGTAACCCTCGTCTCCGCATTCCATCCAGGACCCCCTGACTGAAGGCACCGTGCCTCCTAGAGGACGGCGGCTTGGGTTCTTACTGCAATTCAAGTCCTGTTCCTTCTTTGGCACGGCAGGCCGCCCCAGGCCCAGAGGAGCAGCTACGGCGTTCCTTGGTTGAGACAGTTCGCTGGATGCGGGACTCCCTCCTTCGATCAGTTGACTCGGGGAAGGAAACGCAGGGTGACCGGTGTCTCCTGGGACTCGTCAGAAACCACAGGGATGTACGCTGAGTGTGCCCATGAAGCCGGGGGCCTGCTGGAACTAGCCCTGCTTTCCCATCTGGAGGGCGGCATTCATGCCTGCCTTGACGCTCCCTGACATTCCCGGCTCCCGACGGGCCAGTGAGCCCTGGAAGAGTGCTTCGGGGAAAATTATGAGTTTGCTCTCTCTAAACCAGGGGCTTCCGCGGCCGCGGTGGCCGTCCGCACGGCAGGCTCTAGAGCCAAAGGGAACCTCAACGTGAGAACCGGCCTCCAGGTTAGGCCCTGAGTAGCCGCGCAGAAAGGGAGGCATGCAGCTCTTTCCGGGAGTTCTTAGTCGCTTTGCTCTCAAGGCAGTACACGCCCGGGGACTCCTAGGCCCCACGGGCGTGCAGCATTTTCCCGCCAAGGTCCCTGAGTGCCTCCAGACACCTGTGGGCCGGCTGAGCAACGTCGAGGTCCATTGGTTGATTCCCTCGGAGGACCCCCGTGCGTGCCGAGCGCTGGGCAACCACACACTGCGCGTTCCTTGAGGAGCGCTACATCTCCAGAGCCCTCGAACGCCCTTCGGGACAACGTGGCTGGTGGGTGCGAAGTGCCCAGGAAGACTCTGTCATGGCCCTTGTGTGAGCTGCCATGAGAGAACGCTGTGCTTGCAACACTGCGAGGCCCGCCCTCGTGCCTGAAGTCACCCTGCTCGAGGAGAAAGTCAGCACCTTAGCGTGCTGTGTGGCTCCCGGCACACCCAGCATGAAGCCACGCCTGGAAGTAAGGCCCTGGTTTGCCGTGCAGAAGCGGAGGCGTGCTGCAGTTTCCAGGAGGCGGTGGCCTCTGCGCTGCATACCTTGAACGGCAGCACGGCTTTCTGGACACCTGGGAGGCTAGCCGGGGCGCCCTGTTCCCGGCAGGAACACTGAGTAACCCCAGGCGCACCTGGGTCTGCTACGCACCATCCAGGCCCGTAGCCCCTTAGAGCCCCTCTGTGCACGCCGAGCGTAGGGAAACGCACTGCCCTCTCTTCTGGAGCAGCTTGGTTTCCTCAGCACTCGCACACGTTCACGAACACCGTTCTGCCACATCCCCCATGGCGCGGAGGTCTTACGCGTTGCCCTAATCGGAGCTGCGCTCAGAGTAACCCTCGTCTCCGCATTCCATCCAGGACCCCCTGACTGAAGGCACCGTGCCTCCTAGAGGACGGCGGCTTGGGTTCTTACTGCAATTCAAGTCCTGTTCCTTCTTTGGCACGGCAGGCCGCCCCAGGCCCAGAGGAGCAGCTACGGCCTTCCTTGGTTGAGACAGTTCGCTGGATGCGGGACTCCCTCCTTCGATCAGTTGACTCGGGGAAGGAAACGCAGGGTGACCGGTGTCTCCTGGGACTCGTCAGAAACCACAGGGATGTACGCTGAGTGTGCCCATGAAGCCGGGGGCCTGCTGGAACTAGCCCTGCTTTCCCATCTGGAGGGCGGCATTCATGCCTGCCTTGACGCTCCCTGACATTCCCGGCTCCCGACGGGCCAGTGAGCCCTGGAAGAGTGCTTCGGGGAAAATTATGAGTTTGCTCTCTCTAAACCAGGGGCTTCCGCGGCCGCGGTGGCCGTCCGCACGGCAGGCTCTAGAGCCAAAGGGAACCTCAACGTGAGAACCGGCCTCCAGGTTAGGCCCTGAGTAGCCGCGCAGAAAGGGAGGCATGCAGCTCTTTCCGGGAGTTCTTAGTCGCTTTGCTCTCAAGGCAGTACACGCCCGGGGACTCCTAGGCCCCGCGGGCGTGCAGCATTTTCCCGCCAAGGTCCCTGAGTGCCTCCAGACACCTGTGGGCCGGCTGAGCAACATCGAGGTCCATTGGTTGATTCCCTCGGAGGACCCCCGTGCGTGCCGAGCGCTGGGCAACCACACACTGCGCGTTCCTTGAGGAGCGCTACATCTCCAGAGCCCTCGAACGCCCTTCGGGACAACGTGGCTGGTGGGTGCGAAGTGCCCAGGAAGACTCTGTCATGGCCCTTGTGTGAGCTGCCATGAGAGAACGCTGTGCTTGCAACACTGCGAGGCCCGCCCTCGTGCCTGAAGTCACCCTGCTCGAGGAGAAAGTCAGCACCTTAGCGTGCTGTGTGGCTCCCGGCACACCCAGCATGAAGCCACGCCTGGAAGTAAGGCCCTGGTTTGCCGTGCAGAAGCGGAGGCGTGCTGCAGTTTCCAGGAGGCGGTGGCCTCTGCGCTGCATACCTTGAACGGCAGCACGGCTTTCTGGACACCTGGGAGGCTAGCCGGGGCGCCCTGTTCCCGGCAGGAACACTGAGTAACCCCAGGCGCACCTGGGTCTGCTACGCACCATCCAGGCCCGTAGCCCCTTAGAGCCCCTCTGTGCACGCCGAGCGTAGGGAAACGCACTGCCCTCTCTTCTGGAGCAGCTTGGTTTCCTCAGCACTCGCACACGTTCACGAACACCGTTCTGCCACATCCCCCATGGCGCGGAGGTCTTACGCGTTGCCCTAATCGGAGCTGCGCTCAGAGTAACCCTCGTCTCCGCATTCCATCCAGGACCCCCTGACTGAAGGCACCGTGCCTCCTAGAGGACGGCGGCTTGGGTTCTTACTGCAATTCAAGTCCTGTTCCTTCTTTGGCACGGCAGGCCGCCCCAGGCCCAGAGGAGCAGCTACGGCCTTCCTTGGTTGAGACAGTTCGCTGGATGCGGGACTCCCTCCTTCGATCAGTTGACTCGGGGAAGGAAACGCAGGGTGACCGGTGTCTCCTGGGACTCGTCAGAAACCACAGGGATGTACGCTGAGTGTGCCCATGAAGCCGGGGGCCTGCTGGAACTAGCCCTGCTTTCCCATCTGGAGGGCGGCATTCATGCCTGCCTTGACGCTCCCTGACATTCCCGGCTCCCGACGGGCCAGTGAGCCCTGGAAGAGTGCTTCGGGGAAAATTATGAGTTTGCTCTCTCTAAACCAGGGGCTTCCGCGGCCGCGGTGGCCATCCGCACGGCAGGCTCTAGAGCCAAAGGGAACCTCAACGTGAGAACCGGCCTCCAGGTTAGGCCCTGAGTAGCCGCGCAGAAAGGGAGGCATGCAGCTCTTTCCGGGAGTTCTTAGTCGCTTTGCTCTCAAGGCAGTACACGCCCGGGGACTCCTAGGCCCCACGGGCGTGCAGCATTTTCCCGCCAAGGTCCCTGAGTGCCTCCAGACACCTGTGGGCCGGCTGAGCAACGTCGAGGTCCATTGGTTGATTCCCTCGGAGGACCCCCGTGCGTGCCGAGCGCTGGGCAACCACACACTGCGCGTTCCTTGAGGAGCGCTACATCTCCAGAGCCCTCGAACGCCCTTCGGGACAACGTGGCTGGTGGGTGCGAAGTGCCCAGGAAGACTCTGTCATGGCCCTTGTGTGAGCTGCCATGAGAGAACGCTGTGCTTGCAACACTGCGAGGCCCGCCCTCGTGCCTGAAGTCACCCTGCTCGAGGAGAAAGTCAGCACCTTAGCGTGCTGTGTGGCTCCCGGCACACCCGGCATGAAGCCACGCCTGGAAGTAAGGCCCTGGTTTGCCGTGCAGAAGCGGAGGCGTGCTGCAGTTTCCAGGAGGCGGTGGCCTCTGCGCTGCATACCTTGAACGGCAGCACGGCTTTCTGGACACCTGGGAGGCTAGCCGGGGCGCCCTGTTCCCGGCAGGAACACTGAGTAACCCCAGGCGCACCTGGGTCTGCTACGCACCATCCAGGCCCGTAGCCCCTTAGAGCCCCTCTGTGCACGCCGAGCGTAGGGAAACGCACTGCCCTCTCTTCTGGAGCAGCTTGGTTTCCTCAGCACTCGCACACGTTCACGAACACCGTTCTGCCACATCCCCCATGGCGCGGAGGTCTTACGCGTTGCCCTAATCGGAGCTGCGCTCAGAGTAACCCTCGTCTCCGCATTCCATCCAGGACCCCCTGACTGAAGGCACCGTGCCTCCTAGAGGACGGCGGCTTGGGTTCTTACTGCAATTCAAGTCCTGTTCCTTCTTTGGCACGGCAGGCCGCCCCAGGCCCAGAGGAGCAGCTACGGCCTTCCTTGGTTGAGACAGTTCGCTGGATGCGGGACTCCCTCCTTCGATCAGTTGACTCGGGGAAGGAAACGCAGGGTGACCGGTGTCTCCTGGGACTCGTCAGAAACCACAGGGATGTACGCTGAGTGTGCCCATGAAGCCGGGGGCCTGCTGGAACTAGCCCTGCTTTCCCATCTGGAGGGCGGCATTCATGCCTGCCTTGACGCTCCCTGACATTCCCGGCTCCCGACGGGCCAGTGAGCCCTGGAAGAGTGCTTCGGGGAAAATTATGAGTTTGCTCTCTCTAAACCAGGGGCTTCCGCGGCCGCGGTGGCCGTCCGCACGGCAGGCTCTAGAGCCAAAGGGAACCTCAACGTGAGAACCGGCCTCCAGGTTAGGCCCTGAGTAGCCGCGCAGAAAGGGAGGCATGCAGCTCTTTCCGGGAGTTCTTAGTCGCTTTGCTCTCAAGGCAGTACACGCCCGGGGACTCCTAGGCCCCGCGGGCGTGCAGCATTTTCCCGCCAAGGTCCCTGAGTGCCTCCAGACACCTGTGGGCCGGCTGAGCAACGTCGAGGTCCATTGGTTGATTCCCTCGGAGGACCCCCGTGCGTGCCGAGCGCTGGGCAACCACACACTGCGCGTTCCTTGAGGAGCGCTACATCTCCAGAGCCCTCGAACGCCCTTCGGGACAACGTGGCTGGTGGGTGCGAAGTGCCCAGGAAGACTCTGTCATGGCCCTTGTGTGAGCTGCCATGAGAGAACGCTGTGCTTGCAACACTGCGAGGCCCGCCCTCGTGCCTGAAGTCACCCTGCTCGAGGAGAAAGTCAGCACCTTAGCGTGCTGTGTGGCTCCCGGCACACCCAGCATGAAGCCACGCCTGGAAGTAAGGCCCTGGTTTGCCGTGCAGAAGCGGAGGCGTGCTGCAGTTTCCAGGAGGCGGTGGCCTCTGCGCTGCATACCTTGAACGGCAGCACGGCTTTCTGGACACCTGGGAGGCTAGCCGGGGCGCCCTGTTCCCGGCAGGAACACTGAGTAACCCCAGGCGCACCTGGGTCTGCTACGCACCATCCAGGCCCGTAGCCCCTTAGAGCCCCTCTGTGCACGCCGAGCGTAGGGAAACGCACTGCCCTCTCTTCTGGAGCAGCTTGGTTTCCTCAGCACTCGCACACGTTCACGAACACCGTTCTGCCACATCCCCCATGGCGCGGAGGTCTTACGCGTTGCCCTAATCGGAGCTGCGCTCAGAGTAACCCTCGTCTCCGCATTCCATCCAGGACCCCCTGACTGAAGGCACCGTGCCTCCTAGAGGACGGCGGCTTGGGTTCTTACTGCAATTCAAGTCCTGTTCCTTCTTTGGCACGGCAGGCCGCCCCAGGCCCAGAGGAGCAGCTACGGCCTTCCTTGGTTGAGACAGTTCGCTGGATGCGGGACTCCCTCCTTCGATCAGTTGACTCGGGGAAGGAAACGCAGGGTGACCGGTGTCTCCTGGGACTCGTCAGAAACCACAGGGATGTACGCTGAGTGTGCCCATGAAGCCGGGGGCCTGCTGGAACTAGCCCTGCTTTCCCATCTGGAGGGCGGCATTCATGCCTGCCTTGACGCTCCCTGACATTCCCGGCTCCCGACGGGCCAGTGAGCCCTGGAAGAGTGCTTCGGGGAAAATTATGAGTTTGCTCTCTCTAAACCAGGGGCTTCCGCGGCCGCGGTGGCCATCCGCACGGCAGGCTCTAGAGCCAAAGGGAACCTCAACGTGAGAACCGGCCTCCAGGTTAGGCCCTGAGTAGCCGCGCAGAAAGGGAGGCATGCAGCTCTTTCCGGGAGTTCTTAGTCGCTTTGCTCTCAAGGCAGTACACGCCCGGGGACTCCTAGGCCCCGCGGGCGTGCAGCATTTTCCCGCCAAGGTCCCTGAGTGCCTCCAGACACCTGTGGGCCGGCTGAGCAACGTCGAGGTCCATTGGTTGATTCCCTCGGAGGACCCCCGTGCGTGCCGAGCGCTGGGCAACCACACACTGCGCGTTCCTTGAGGAGCGCTACATCTCCAGAGCCCTCGAACGCCCTTCGGGACAACGTGGCTGGTGGGTGCGAAGTGCCCAGGAAGACTCTGTCATGGCCCTTGTGTGAGCTGCCATGAGAGAACGCTGTGCTTGCAACACTGCGAGGCCCGCCCTCGTGCCTGAAGTCACCCTGCTCGAGGAGAAAGTCAGCACCTTAGCGTGCTGTGTGGCTCCCGGCACACCCAGCATGAAGCCACGCCTGGAAGTAAGGCCCTGGTTTGCCGTGCAGAAGCGGAGGCGTGCTGCAGTTTCCAGGAGGCGGTGGCCTCTGCGCTGCATACCTTGAACGGCAGCACGGCTTTCTGGACACCTGGGAGGCTAGCCGGGGCGCCCTGTTCCCGGCAGGAACACTGAGTAACCCCAGGCGCACCTGGGTCTGCTACGCACCATCCAGGCCCGTAGCCCCTTAGAGCCCCTCTGTGCACGCCGAGCGTAGGGAAACGCACTGCCCTCTCTTCTGGAGCAGCTTGGTTTCCTCAGCACTCGCACACGTTCACGAACACCGTTCTGCCACATCCCCCATGGCGCGGAGGTCTTACGCGTTGCCCTAATCGGAGCTGCGCTCAGAGTAACCCTCGTCTCCGCATTCCATCCAGGACCCCCTGACTGAAGGCACCGTGCCTCCTAGAGGACGGCGGCTTGGGTTCTTACTGCAATTCAAGTCCTGTTCCTTCTTTGGCACGGCAGGCCGCCCCAGGCCCAGAGGAGCAGCTACGGCCTTCCTTGGTTGAGACAGTTCGCTGGATGCGGGACTCCCTCCTTCGATCAGTTGACTCGGGGAAGGAAACGCAGGGTGACCGGTGTCTCCTGGGACTCGTCAGAAACCACAGGGATGTACGCTGAGTGTGCCCATGAAGCCGGGGGCCTGCTGGAACTAGCCCTGCTTTCCCATCTGGAGGGCGGCATTCATGCCTGCCTTGACGCTCCCTGACATTCCCGGCTCCCGACGGGCCAGTGAGCCCTGGAAGAGTGCTTCGGGGAAAATTATGAGTTTGCTCTCTCTAAACCAGGGGCTTCCGCGGCCGCGGTGGCCGTCCGCACGGCAGGCTCTAGAGCCAAAGGGAACCTCAACGTGAGAACCGGCCTCCAGGTTAGGCCCTGAGTAGCCGCGCAGAAAGGGAGGCATGCAGCTCTTTCCGGGAGTTCTTAGTCGCTTTGCTCTCAAGGCAGTACACGCCCGGGGACTCCTAGGCCCCGCGGGCGTGCAGCATTTTCCCGCCAAGGTCCCTGAGTGCCTCCAGACACCTGTGGGCCGGCTGAGCAACGTCGAGGTCCATTGGTTGATTCCCTCGGAGGACCCCCGTGCGTGCCGAGCGCTGGGCAACCACACACTGCGCGTTCCTTGAGGAGCGCTACATCTCCAGAGCCCTCGAACGCCCTTCGGGACAACGTGGCTGGTGGGTGCGAAGTGCCCAGGAAGACTCTGTCATGGCCCTTGTGTGAGCTGCCATGAGAGAACGCTGTGCTTGCAACACTGCGAGGCCCGCCCTCGTGCCTGAAGTCACCCTGCTCGAGGAGAAAGTCAGCACCTTAGCGTGCTGTGTGGCTCCCGGCACACCCAGCATGAAGCCACGCCTGGAAGTAAGGCCCTGGTTTGCCGTGCAGAAGCGGAGGCGTGCTGCAGTTTCCAGGAGGCGGTGGCCTCTGCGCTGCATACCTTGAACGGCAGCACGGCTTTCTGGACACCTGGGAGGCTAGCCGGGGCGCCCTGTTCCCGGCAGGAACACTGAGTAACCCCAGGCGCACCTGGGTCTGCTACGCACCATCCAGGCCCGTAGCCCCTTAGAGCCCCTCTGTGCACGCCGAGCGTAGGGAAACGCACTGCCCTCTCTTCTGGAGCAGCTTGGTTTCCTCAGCACTCGCACACGTTCACGAACACCGTTCTGCCACATCCCCCATGGCGCGGAGGTCTTACGCGTTGCCCTAATCGGAGCTGCGCTCAGAGTAACCCTCGTCTCCGCATTCCATCCAGGACCCCCTGACTGAAGGCACCGTGCCTCCTAGAGGACGGCGGCTTGGGTTCTTACTGCAATTCAAGTCCTGTTCCTTCTTTGGCACGGCAGGCCGCCCCAGGCCCAGAGGAGCAGCTACGGCCTTCCTTGGTTGAGACAGTTCGCTGGATGCGGGACTCCCTCCTTCGATCAGTTGACTCGGGGAAGGAAACGCAGGGTGACCGGTGTCTCCTGGGACTCGTCAGAAACCACAGGGATGTACGCTGAGTGTGCCCATGAAGCCGGGGGCCTGCTGGAACTAGCCCTGCTTTCCCATCTGGAGGGCGGCATTCATGCCTGCCTTGACGCTCCCTGACATTCCCGGCTCCCGACGGGCCAGTGAGCCCTGGAAGAGTGCTTCGGGGAAAATTATGAGTTTGCTCTCTCTAAACCAGGGGCTTCCGCGGCCGCGGTGGCCGTCCGCACGGCAGGCTCTAGAGCCAAAGGGAACCTCAACGTGAGAACCGGCCTCCAGGTTAGGCCCTGAGTAGCCGCGCAGAAAGGGAGGCATGCAGCTCTTTCCGGGAGTTCTTAGTCGCTTTGCTCTCAAGGCAGTACACGCCCGGGGACTCCTAGGCCCCGCGGGCGTGCAGCATTTTCCCGCCAAGGTCCCTGAGTGCCTCCAGACACCTGTGGGCCGGCTGAGCAACGTCGAGGTCCATTGGTTGATTCCCTCGGAGGACCCCCGTGCGTGCCGAGCGCTGGGCAACCACACACTGCGCGTTCCTTGAGGAGCGCTACATCTCCAGAGCCCTCGAACGCCCTTCGGGACAACGTGGCTGGTGGGTGCGAAGTGCCCAGGAAGACTCTGTCATGGCCCTTGTGTGAGCTGCCATGAGAGAACGCTGTGCTTGCAACACTGCGAGGCCCGCCCTCGTGCCTGAAGTCACCCTGCTCGAGGAGAAAGTCAGCACCTTAGCGTGCTGTGTGGCTCCCGGCACACCCAGCATGAAGCCACGCCTGGAAGTAAGGCCCTGGTTTGCCGTGCAGAAGCGGAGGCGTGCTGCAGTTTCCAGGAGGCGGTGGCCTCTGCGCTGCATACCTTGAACGGCAGCACGGCTTTCTGGACACCTGGGAGGCTAGCCGGGGCGCCCTGTTCCCGGCAGGAACACTGAGTAACCCCAGGCGCACCTGGGTCTGCTACGCACCATCCAGGCCCGTAGCCCCTTAGAGCCCCTCTGTGCACGCCGAGCGTAGGGAAACGCACTGCCCTCTCTTCTGGAGCAGCTTGGTTTCCTCAGCACTCGCACACGTTCACGAACACCGTTCTGCCACATCCCCCATGGCGCGGAGGTCTTACGCGTTGCCCTAATCGGAGCTGCGCTCAGAGTAACCCTCGTCTCCGCATTCCATCCAGGACCCCCTGACTGAAGGCACCGTGCCTCCTAGAGGACGGCGGCTTGGGTTCTTACTGCAATTCAAGTCCTGTTCCTTCTTTGGCACGGCAGGCCGCCCCAGGCCCAGAGGAGCAGCTACGGCCTTCCTTGGTTGAGACAGTTCGCTGGATGCGGGACTCCCTCCTTCGATCAGTTGACTCGGGGAAGGAAACGCAGGGTGACCGGTGTCTCCTGGGACTCGTCAGAAACCACAGGGATGTACGCTGAGTGTGCCCATGAAGCCGGGGGCCTGCTGGAACTAGCCCTGCTTTCCCATCTGGAGGGCGGCATTCATGCCTGCCTTGACGCTCCCTGACATTCCCGGCTCCCGACGGGCCAGTGAGCCCTGGAAGAGTGCTTCGGGGAAAATTATGAGTTTGCTCTCTCTAAACCAGGGGCTTCCGCGGCCGCGGTGGCCGTCCGCACGGCAGGCTCTAGAGCCAAAGGGAACCTCAACGTGAGAACCGGCCTCCAGGTTAGGCCCTGAGTAGCCGCGCAGAAAGGGAGGCATGCAGCTCTTTCCGGGAGTTCTTAGTCGCTTTGCTCTCAAGGCAGTACACGCCCGGGGACTCCTAGGCCCCGCGGGCGTGCAGCATTTTCCCGCCAAGGTCCCTGAGTGCCTCCAGACACCTGTGGGCCGGCTGAGCAACGTCGAGGTCCATTGGTTGATTCCCTCGGAGGACCCCCGTGCGTGCCGAGCGCTGGGCAACCACACACTGCGCGTTCCTTGAGGAGCGCTACATCTCCAGAGCCCTCGAACGCCCTTCGGGACAACGTGGCTGGTGGGTGCGAAGTGCCCAGGAAGACTCTGTCATGGCCCTTGTGTGAGCTGCCATGAGAGAACGCTGTGCTTGCAACACTGCGAGGCCCGCCCTCGTGCCTGAAGTCACCCTGCTCGAGGAGAAAGTCAGCACCTTAGCGTGCTGTGTGGCTCCCGGCACACCCAGCATGAAGCCACGCCTGGAAGTAAGGCCCTGGTTTGCCGTGCAGAAGCGGAGGCGTGCTGCAGTTTCCAGGAGGCGGTGGCCTCTGCGCTGCATACCTTGAACGGCAGCACGGCTTTCTGGACACCTGGGAGGCTAGCCGGGGCGCCCTGTTCCCGGCAGGAACACTGAGTAACCCCAGGCGCACCTGGGTCTGCTACGCACCATCCAGGCCCGTAGCCCCTTAGAGCCCCTCTGTGCACGCCGAGCGTAGGGAAACGCACTGCCCTCTCTTCTGGAGCAGCTTGGTTTCCTCAGCACTCGCACACGTTCACGAACACCGTTCTGCCACATCCCCCATGGCGCGGAGGTCTTACGCGTTGCCCTAATCGGAGCTGCGCTCAGAGTAACCCTCGTCTCCGCATTCCATCCAGGACCCCCTGACTGAAGGCACCGTGCCTCCTAGAGGACGGCGGCTTGGGTTCTTACTGCAATTCAAGTCCTGTTCCTTCTTTGGCACGGCAGGCCGCCCCAGGCCCAGAGGAGCAGCTACGGCCTTCCTTGGTTGAGACAGTTCGCTGGATGCGGGACTCCCTCCTTCGATCAGTTGACTCGGGGAAGGAAACGCAGGGTGACCGGTGTCTCCTGGGACTCGTCAGAAACCACAGGGATGTACGCTGAGTGTGCCCATGAAGCCGGGGGCCTGCTGGAACTAGCCCTGCTTTCCCATCTGGAGGGCGGCATTCATGCCTGCCTTGACGCTCCCTGACATTCCCGGCTCCCGACGGGCCAGTGAGCCCTGGAAGAGTGCTTCGGGGAAAATTATGAGTTTGCTCTCTCTAAACCAGGGGCTTCCGCGGCCGCGGTGGCCGTCCGCACGGCAGGCTCTAGAGCCAAAGGGAACCTCAACGTGAGAACCGGCCTCCAGGTTAGGCCCTGAGTAGCCGCGCAGAAAGGGAGGCATGCAGCTCTTTCCGGGAGTTCTTAGTCGCTTTGCTCTCAAGGCAGTACACGCCCGGGGACTCCTAGGCCCCGCGGGCGTGCAGCATTTTCCCGCCAAGGTCCCTGAGTGCCTCCAGACACCTGTGGGCCGGCTGAGCAACGTCGAGGTCCATTGGTTGATTCCCTCGGAGGACCCCCGTGCGTGCCGAGCGCTGGGCAACCACACACTGCGCGTTCCTTGAGGAGCGCTACATCTCCAGAGCCCTCGAACGCCCTTCGGGACAACGTGGCTGGTGGGTGCGAAGTGCCCAGGAAGACTCTGTCATGGCCCTTGTGTGAGCTGCCATGAGAGAACGCTGTGCTTGCAACACTGCGAGGCCCGCCCTCGTGCCTGAAGTCACCCTGCTCGAGGAGAAAGTCAGCACCTTAGCGTGCTGTGTGGCTCCCGGCACACCCAGCATGAAGCCACGCCTGGAAGTAAGGCCCTGGTTTGCCGTGCAGAAGCGGAGGCGTGCTGCAGTTTCCAGGAGGCGGTGGCCTCTGCGCTGCATACCTTGAACGGCAGCACGGCTTTCTGGACACCTGGGAGGCTAGCCGGGGCGCCCTGTTCCCGGCAGGAACACTGAGTAACCCCAGGCGCACCTGGGTCTGCTACGCACCATCCAGGCCCGTAGCCCCTTAGAGCCCCTCTGTGCACGCCGAGCGTAGGGAAACGCACTGCCCTCTCTTCTGGAGCAGCTTGGTTTCCTCAGCACTCGCACACGTTCACGAACACCGTTCTGCCACATCCCCCATGGCGCGGAGGTCTTACGCGTTGCCCTAATCGGAGCTGCGCTCAGAGTAACCCTCGTCTCCGCATTCCATCCAGGACCCCCTGACTGAAGGCACCGTGCCTCCTAGAGGACGGCGGCTTGGGTTCTTACTGCAATTCAAGTCCTGTTCCTTCTTTGGCACGGCAGGCCGCCCCAGGCCCAGAGGAGCAGCTACGGCCTTCCTTGGTTGAGACAGTTCGCTGGATGCGGGACTCCCTCCTTCGATCAGTTGACTCGGGGAAGGAAACGCAGGGTGACCGGTGTCTCCTGGGACTCGTCAGAAACCACAGGGATGTACGCTGAGTGTGCCCATGAAGCCGGGGGCCTGCTGGAAC
The DNA here is from genome assembly GCF_949774975.1 of Lagenorhynchus albirostris. Taxonomy (NCBI): domain Eukaryota; kingdom Metazoa; phylum Chordata; class Mammalia; order Artiodactyla; family Delphinidae; genus Lagenorhynchus; species Lagenorhynchus albirostris. The sequence goes on along the minus strand of NC_083106.1, from coordinate 89,802,977 downwards.
TAGCCCTGCTTTCCCATCTGGAGGGCGGCATTCATGCCTGCCTTGACGCTCCCTGACATTCCCGGCTCCCGACGGGCCAGTGAGCCCTGGAAGAGTGCTTCGGGGAAAATTATGAGTTTGCTCTCTCTAAACCAGGGGCTTCCGCGGCCGCGGTGGCCGTCCGCACGGCAGGCTCTAGAGCCAAAGGGAACCTCAACGTGAGAACCGGCCTCCAGGTTAGGCCCTGAGTAGCCGCGCAGAAAGGGAGGCATGCAGCTCTTTCCGGGAGTTCTTAGTCGCTTTGCTCTCAAGGCAGTACACGCCCGGGGACTCCTAGGCCCCGCGGGCGTGCAGCATTTTCCCGCCAAGGTCCCTGAGTGCCTCCAGACACCTGTGGGCCGGCTGAGCAACGTCGAGGTCCATTGGTTGATTCCCTCGGAGGACCCCCGTGCGTGCCGAGCGCTGGGCAACCACACACTGCGCGTTCCTTGAGGAGCGCTACATCTCCAGAGCCCTCGAACGCCCTTCGGGACAACGTGGCTGGTGGGTGCGAAGTGCCCAGGAAGACTCTGTCATGGCCCTTGTGTGAGCTGCCATGAGAGAACGCTGTGCTTGCAACACTGCGAGGCCCGCCCTCGTGCCTGAAGTCACCCTGCTCGAGGAGAAAGTCAGCACCTTAGCGTGCTGTGTGGCTCCCGGCACACCCAGCATGAAGCCACGCCTGGAAGTAAGGCCCTGGTTTGCCGTGCAGAAGCGGAGGCGTGCTGCAGTTTCCAGGAGGCGGTGGCCTCTGCGCTGCATACCTTGAACGGCAGCACGGCTTTCTGGACACCTGGGAGGCTAGCCGGGGCGCCCTGTTCCCGGCAGGAACACTGAGTAACCCCAGGCGCACCTGGGTCTGCTACGCACCATCCAGGCCCGTAGCCCCTTAGAGCCCCTCTGTGCACGCCGAGCGTAGGGAAACGCACTGCCCTCTCTTCTGGAGCAGCTTGGTTTCCTCAGCACTCGCACACGTTCACGAACACCGTTCTGCCACATCCCCCATGGCGCGGAGGTCTTACGCGTTGCCCTAATCGGAGCTGCGCTCAGAGTAACCCTCGTCTCCGCATTCCATCCAGGACCCCCTGACTGAAGGCACCGTGCCTCCTAGAGGACGGCGGCTTGGGTTCTTACTGCAATTCAAGTCCTGTTCCTTCTTTGGCACGGCAGGCCGCCCCAGGCCCAGAGGAGCAGCTACGGCCTTCCTTGGTTGAGACAGTTCGCTGGATGCGGGACTCCCTCCTTCGATCAGTTGACTCGGGGAAGGAAACGCAGGGTGACCGGTGTCTCCTGGGACTCGTCAGAAACCACAGGGATGTACGCTGAGTGTGCCCATGAAGCCGGGGGCCTGCTGGAACTAGCCCTGCTTTCCCATCTGGAGGGCGGCATTCATGCCTGCCTTGACGCTCCCTGACATTCCCGGCTCCCGACGGGCCAGTGAGCCCTGGAAGAGTGCTTCGGGGAAAATTATGAGTTTGCTCTCTCTAAACCAGGGGCTTCCGCGGCCACGGTGGCCGTCCGCACGGCAGGCTCTAGAGCCAAAGGGAACCTCAACGTGAGAACCGGCCTCCAGGTTAGGCCCTGAGTAGCCGCGCAGAAAGGGAGGCATGCAGCTCTTTCCGGGAGTTCTTAGTCGCTTTGCTCTCAAGGCAGTACACGCCCGGGGACTCCTAGGCCCCGCGGGCGTGCAGCATTTTCCCGCCAAGGTCCCTGAGTGCCTCCAGACACCTGTGGGCCGGCTGAGCAACGTCGAGGTCCATTGGTTGATTCCCTCGGAGGACCCCCGTGCGTGCCGAGCGCTGGGCAACCACACACTGCGCGTTCCTTGAGGAGCGCTACATCTCCAGAGCCCTCGAACGCCCTTCGGGACAACGTGGCTGGTGGGTGCGAAGTGCCCAGGAAGACTCTGTCATGGCCCTTGTGTGAGCTGCCATGAGAGAACGCTGTGCTTGCAACACTGCGAGGCCCGCCCTCGTGCCTGAAGTCACCCTGCTCGAGGAGAAAGTCAGCACCTTAGCGTGCTGTGTGGCTCCCGGCACACCCAGCATGAAGCCACGCCTGGAAGTAAGGCCCTGGTTTGCCGTGCAGAAGCGGAGGCGTGCTGCAGTTTCCAGGAGGCGGTGGCCTCTGCGCTGCATACCTTGAACGGCAGCACGGCTTTCTGGACACCTGGGAGGCTAGCCGGGGCGCCCTGTTCCCGGCAGGAACACTGAGTAACCCCAGGCGCACCTGGGTCTGCTACGCACCATCCAGGCCCGTAGCCCCTTAGAGCCCCTCTGTGCACGCCGAGCGTAGGGAAACGCACTGCCCTCTCTTCTGGAGCAGCTTGGTTTCCTCAGCACTCGCACACGTTCACGAACACCGTTCTGCCACATCCCCCATGGCGCGGAGGTCTTACGCGTTGCCCTAATCGGAGCTGCGCTCAGAGTAACCCTCGTCTCCGCATTCCATCCAGGACCCCCTGACTGAAGGCACCGTGCCTCCTAGAGGACGGCGGCTTGGGTTCTTACTGCAATTCAAGTCCTGTTCCTTCTTTGGCACGGCAGGCCGCCCCAGGCCCAGAGGAGCAGCTACGGCCTTCCTTGGTTGAGACAGTTCGCTGGATGCGGGACTCCCTCCTTCGATCAGTTGACTCGGGGAAGGAAACGCAGGGTGACCGGTGTCTCCTGGGACTCGTCAGAAACCACAGGGATGTACGCTGAGTGTGCCCATGAAGCCGGGGGCCTGCTGGAACTAGCCCTGCTTTCCCATCTGGAGGGCGGCATTCATGCCTGCCTTGACGCTCCCTGACATTCCCGGCTCCCGACGGGCCAGTGAGCCCTGGAAGAGTGCTTCGGGGAAAATTATGAGTTTGCTCTCTCTAAACCAGGGGCTTCCGCGGCCGCGGTGGCCGTCCGCACGGCAGGCTCTAGAGCCAAAGGGAACCTCAACGTGAGAACCGGCCTCCAGGTTAGGCCCTGAGTAGCCGCGCAGAAAGGGAGGCATGCAGCTCTTTCCGGGAGTTCTTAGTCGCTTTGCTCTCAAGGCAGTACACGCCCGGGGACTCCTAGGCCCCGCGGGCGTGCAGCATTTTCCCGCCAAGGTCCCTGAGTGCCTCCAGACACCTGTGGGCCGGCTGAGCAACGTCGAGGTCCATTGGTTGATTCCCTCGGAGGACCCCCGTGCGTGCCGAGCGCTGGGCAACCACACACTGCGCGTTCCTTGAGGAGCGCTACATCTCCAGAGCCCTCGAACGCCCTTCGGGACAACGTGGCTGGTGGGTGCGAAGTGCCCAGGAAGACTCTGTCATGGCCCTTGTGTGAGCTGCCATGAGAGAACGCTGTGCTTGCAACACTGCGAGGCCCGCCCTCGTGCCTGAAGTCACCCTGCTCGAGGAGAAAGTCAGCACCTTAGCGTGCTGTGTGGCTCCCGGCACACCCAGCATGAAGCCACGCCTGGAAGTAAGGCCCTGGTTTGCCGTGCAGAAGCGGAGGCGTGCTGCAGTTTCCAGGAGGCGGTGGCCTCTGCGCTGCATACCTTGAACGGCAGCACGGCTTTCTGGACACCTGGGAGGCTAGCCGGGGCGCCCTGTTCCCGGCAGGAACACTGAGTAACCCCAGGCGCACCTGGGTCTGCTACGCACCATCCAGGCCCGTAGCCCCTTAGAGCCCCTCTGTGCACGCCGAGCGTAGGGAAACGCACTGCCCTCTCTTCTGGAGCAGCTTGGTTTCCTCAGCACTCGCACACGTTCACGAACACCGTTCTGCCACATCCCCCATGGCGCGGAGGTCTTACGCGTTGCCCTAATCGGAGCTGCGCTCAGAGTAACCCTCGTCTCCGCATTCCATCCAGGACCCCCTGACTGAAGGCACCGTGCCTCCTAGAGGACGGCGGCTTGGGTTCTTACTGCAATTCAAGTCCTGTTCCTTCTTTGGCACGGCAGGCCGCCCCAGGCCCAGAGGAGCAGCTACGGCCTTCCTTGGTTGAGACAGTTCGCTGGATGCGGGACTCCCTCCTTCGATCAGTTGACTCGGGGAAGGAAACGCAGGGTGACCGGTGTCTCCTGGGACTCGTCAGAAACCACAGGGATGTACGCTGAGTGTGCCCATGAAGCCGGGGGCCTGCTGGAACTAGCCCTGCTTTCCCATCTGGAGGGCGGCATTCATGCCTGCCTTGACGCTCCCTGACATTCCCGGCTCCCGACGGGCCAGTGAGCCCTGGAAGAGTGCTTCGGGGAAAATTATGAGTTTGCTCTCTCTAAACCAGGGGCTTCCGCGGCCGCGGTGGCCGTCCGCACGGCAGGCTCTAGAGCCAAAGGGAACCTCAACGTGAGAACCGGCCTCCAGGTTAGGCCCTGAGTAGCCGCGCAGAAAGGGAGGCATGCAGCTCTTTCCGGGAGTTCTTAGTCGCTTTGCTCTCAAGGCAGTACACGCCCGGGGACTCCTAGGCCCCGCGGGCGTGCAGCATTTTCCCGCCAAGGTCCCTGAGTGCCTCCAGACACCTGTGGGCCGGCTGAGCAACGTCGAGGTCCATTGGTTGATTCCCTCGGAGGACCCCCGTGCGTGCCGAGCGCTGGGCAACCACACACTGCGCGTTCCTTGAGGAGCGCTACATCTCCAGAGCCCTCGAACGCCCTTCGGGACAACGTGGCTGGTGGGTGCGAAGTGCCCAGGAAGACTCTGTCATGGCCCTTGTGTGAGCTGCCATGAGAGAACGCTGTGCTTGCAACACTGCGAGGCCCGCCCTCGTGCCTGAAGTCACCCTGCTCGAGGAGAAAGTCAGCACCTTAGCGTGCTGTGTGGCTCCCGGCACACCCAGCATGAAGCCACGCCTGGAAGTAAGGCCCTGGTTTGCCGTGCAGAAGCGGAGGCGTGCTGCAGTTTCCAGGAGGCGGTGGCCTCTGCGCTGCATACCTTGAACGGCAGCACGGCTTTCTGGACACCTGGGAGGCTAGCCGGGGCGCCCTGTTCCCGGCAGGAACACTGAGTAACCCCAGGCGCACCTGGGTCTGCTACGCACCATCCAGGCCCGTAGCCCCTTAGAGCCCCTCTGTGCACGCCGAGCGTAGGGAAACGCACTGCCCTCTCTTCTGGAGCAGCTTGGTTTCCTCAGCACTCGCACACGTTCACGAACACCGTTCTGCCACATCCCCCATGGCACGGAGGTCTTACGCGTTGCCCTAATCGGAGCTGCGCTCAGAGTAACCCTCGTCTCCGCATTCCATCCAGGACCCCCTGACTGAAGGCACCGTGCCTCCTAGAGGACGGCGGCTTGGGTTCTTACTGCAATTCAAGTCCTGTTCCTTCTTTGGCACGGCAGGCCGCCCCAGGCCCAGAGGAGCAGCTACGGCCTTCCTTGGTTGAGACAGTTCGCTGGATGCGGGACTCCCTCCTTCGATCAGTTGACTCGGGGAAGGAAACGCAGGGTGACCGGTGTCTCCTGGGACTCGTCAGAAACCACAGGGATGTACGCTGAGTGTGCCCATGAACCCGGGGGCCTGCTGGAACTAGCCCTGCTTTCCCATCTGGAGGGCGGCATTCATGCCTGCCTTGACGCTCCCTGACATTCCCGGCTCCCGACGGGCCAGTGAGCCCTGGAAGAGTGCTTCGGGGAAAATTATGAGTTTGCTCTCTCTAAACCAGGGGCTTCCGCGGCCGCGGTGGCCGTCCGCACGGCAGGCTCTAGAGCCAAAGGGAACCTCAACGTGAGAACCGGCCTCCAGGTTAGGCCCTGAGTAGCCGCGCAGAAAGGGAGGCATGCAGCTCTTTCCGGGAGTTCTTAGTCGCTTTGCTCTCAAGGCAGTACACGCCCGGGGACTCCTAGGCCCCGCGGGCGTGCAGCATTTTCCCGCCAAGGTCCCTGAGTGCCTCCAGACACCTGTGGGCCGGCTGAGCAACGTCGAGGTCCATTGGTTGATTCCCTCGGAGGACCCCCGTGCGTGCCGAGCGCTGGGCAACCACACACTGCGCGTTCCTTGAGGAGCGCTACATCTCCAGAGCCCTCGAACGCCCTTCGGGACAACGTGGCTGGTGGGTGCGAAGTGCCCAGGAAGACTCTGTCATGGCCCTTGTGTGAGCTGCCATGAGAGAACGCTGTGCTTGCAACACTGCGAGGCCCGCCCTCGTGCCTGAAGTCACCCTGCTCGAGGAGAAAGTCAGCACCTTAGCGTGCTGTGTGGCTCCCGGCACACCCAGCATGAAGCCACGCCTGGAAGTAAGGCCCTGGTTTGCCGTGCAGAAGCGGAGGCGTGCTGCAGTTTCCAGGAGGCGGTGGCCTCTGCGCTGCATACCTTGAACGGCAGCACGGCTTTCTGGACACCTGGGAGGCTAGCCGGGGCGCCCTGTTCCCGGCAGGAACACTGAGTAACCCCAGGCGCACCTGGGTCTGCTACGCACCATCCAGGCCCGTAGCCCCTTAGAGCCCCTCTGTGCACGCCGAGCGTAGGGAAACGCACTGCCCTCTCTTCTGGAGCAGCTTGGTTTCCTCAGCACTCGCACACGTTCACGAACACCGTTCTGCCACATCCCCCATGGCGCGGAGGTCTTACGCGTTGCCCTAATCGGAGCTGCGCTCAGAGTAACCCTCGTCTCCGCATTCCATCCAGGACCCCCTGACTGAAGGCACCGTGCCTCCTAGAGGACGGCGGCTTGGGTTCTTACTGCAATTCAAGTCCTGTTCCTTCTTTGGCACGGCAGGCCGCCCCAGGCCCAGAGGAGCAGCTACGGCCTTCCTTGGTTGAGACAGTTCGCTGGATGCGGGACTCCCTCCTTCGATCAGTTGACTCGGGGAAGGAAACGCAGGGTGACCGGTGTCTCCTGGGACTCGTCAGAAACCACAGGGATGTACGCTGAGTGTGCCCATGAAGCCGGGGGCCTGCTGGAACTAGCCCTGCTTTCCCATCTGGAGGGCGGCATTCATGCCTGCCTTGACGCTCCCTGACATTCCCGGCTCCCGACGGGCCAGTGAGCCCTGGAAGAGTGCTTCGGGGAAAATTATGAGTTTGCTCTCTCTAAACCAGGGGCTTCCGCGGCCGCGGTGGCCGTCCGCACGGCAGGCTCTAGAGCCAAAGGGAACCTCAACGTGAGAACCGGCCTCCAGGTTAGGCCCTGAGTAGCCGCGCAGAAAGGGAGGCATGCAGCTCTTTCCGGGAGTTCTTAGTCGCTTTGCTCTCAAGGCAGTACACGCCCGGGGACTCCTAGGCCCCGCGGGCGTGCAGCATTTTCCCGCCAAGGTCCCTGAGTGCCTCCAGACACCTGTGGGCCGGCTGAGCAACGTCGAGGTCCATTGGTTGATTCCCTCGGAGGACCCCCGTGCGTGCCGAGCGCTGGGCAACCACACACTGCGCGTTCCTTGAGGAGCGCTACATCTCCAGAGCCCTCGAACGCCCTTCGGGACAACGTGGCTGGTGGGTGCGAAGTGCCCAGGAAGACTCTGTCATGGCCCTTGTGTGAGCTGCCATGAGAGAACGCTGTGCTTGCAACACTGCGAGGCCCGCCCTCGTGCCTGAAGTCACCCTGCTCGAGGAGAAAGTCAGCACCTTAGCGTGCTGTGTGGCTCCCGGCACACCCAGCATGAAGCCACGCCTGGAAGTAAGGCCCTGGTTTGCCGTGCAGAAGCGGAGGCGTGCTGCAGTTTCCAGGAGGCGGTGGCCTCTGCGCTGCATACCTTGAACGGCAGCACGGCTTTCTGGACACCTGGGAGGCTAGCCGGGGCGCCCTGTTCCCGGCAGGAACACTGAGTAACCCCAGGCGCACCTGGGTCTGCTACGCACCATCCAGGCCCGTAGCCCCTTAGAGCCCCTCTGTGCACGCCGAGCGTAGGGAAACGCACTGCCCTCTCTTCTGGAGCAGCTTGGTTTCCTCAGCACTCGCACACGTTCACGAACACCGTTCTGCCACATCCCCCATGGCGCGGAGGTCTTACGCGTTGCCCTAATCGGAGCTGCGCTCAGAGTAACCCTCGTCTCCGCATTCCATCCAGGACCCCCTGACTGAAGGCACCGTGCCTCCTAGAGGACGGCGGCTTGGGTTCTTACTGCAATTCAAGTCCTGTTCCTTCTTTGGCACGGCAGGCCGCCCCAGGCCCAGAGGAGCAGCTACGGCCTTCCTTGGTTGAGACAGTTCGCTGGATGCGGGACTCCCTCCTTCGATCAGTTGACTCGGGGAAGGAAACGCAGGGTGACCGGTGTCTCCTGGGACTCGTCAGAAACCACAGGGATGTACGCTGAGTGTGCCCATGAAGCCGGGGGCCTGCTGGAACTAGCCCTGCTTTCCCATCTGGAGGGCGGCATTCATGCCTGCCTTGACGCTCCCTGACATTCCCGGCTCCCGACGGGCCAGTGAGCCCTGGAAGAGTGCTTCGGGGAAAATTATGAGTTTGCTCTCTCTAAACCAGGGGCTTCCGCGGCCGCGGTGGCCGTCCGCACGGCAGGCTCTAGAGCCAAAGGGAACCTCAACGTGAGAACCGGCCTCCAGGTTAGGCCCTGAGTAGCCGCGCAGAAAGGGAGGCATGCAGCTCTTTCCGGGAGTTCTTAGTCGCTTTGCTCTCAAGGCAGTACACGCCCGGGGACTCCTAGGCCCCGCGGGCGTGCAGCATTTTCCCGCCAAGGTCCCTGAGTGCCTCCAGACACCTGTGGGCCGGCTGAGCAACGTCGAGGTCCATTGGTTGATTCCCTCGGAGGACCCCCGTGCGTGCCGAGCGCTGGGCAACCACACACTGCGCGTTCCTTGAGGAGCGCTACATCTCCAGAGCCCTCGAACGCCCTTCGGGACAACGTGGCTGGTGGGTGCGAAGTGCCCAGGAAGACTCTGTCATGGCCCTTGTGTGAGCTGCCATGAGAGAACGCTGTGCTTGCAACACTGCGAGGCCCGCCCTCGTGCCTGAAGTCACCCTGCTCGAGGAGAAAGTCAGCACCTTAGCGTGCTGTGTGGCTCCCGGCACACCCAGCATGAAGCCACGCCTGGAAGTAAGGCCCTGGTTTGCCGTGCAGAAGCGGAGGCGTGCTGCAGTTTCCAGGAGGCGGTGGCCTCTGCGCTGCATACCTTGAACGGCAGCACGGCTTTCTGGACACCTGGGAGGCTAGCCGGGGCGCCCTGTTCCCGGCAGGAACACTGAGTAACCCCAGGCGCACCTGGGTCTGCTACGCACCATCCAGGCCCGTAGCCCCTTAGAGCCCCTCTGTGCACGCCGAGCGTAGGGAAACGCACTGCCCTCTCTTCTGGAGCAGCTTGGTTTCCTCAGCACTCGCACACGTTCACGAACACCGTTCTGCCACATCCCCCATGGCGCGGAGGTCTTACGCGTTGCCCTAATCGGAGCTGCGCTCAGAGTAACCCTCGTCTCCGCATTCCATCCAGGACCCCCTGACTGAAGGCACCGTGCCTCCTAGAGGACGGCGGCTTGGGTTCTTACTGCAATTCAAGTCCTGTTCCTTCTTTGGCACGGCAGGCCGCCCCAGGCCCAGAGGAGCAGCTACGGCCTTCCTTGGTTGAGACAGTTCGCTGGATGCGGGACTCCCTCCTTCGATCAGTTGACTCGGGGAAGGAAACGCAGGGTGACCGGTGTCTCCTGGGACTCGTCAGAAACCACAGGGATGTACGCTGAGTGTGCCCATGAAGCCGGGGGCCTGCTGGAACTAGCCCTGCTTTCCCATCTGGAGGGCGGCATTCATGCCTGCCTTGACGCTCCCTGACATTCCCGGCTCCCGACGGGCCAGTGAGCCCTGGAAGAGTGCTTCGGGGAAAATTATGAGTTTGCTCTCTCTAAACCAGGGGCTTCCGCGGCCGCGGTGGCCGTCCGCACGGCAGGCTCTAGAGCCAAAGGGAACCTCAACGTGAGAACCGGCCTCCAGGTTAGGCCCTGAGTAGCCGCGCAGAAAGGGAGGCATGCAGCTCTTTCCGGGAGTTCTTAGTCGCTTTGCTCTCAAGGCAGTACACGCCCGGGGACTCCTAGGCCCCGCGGGCGTGCAGCATTTTCCCGCCAAGGTCCCTGAGTGCCTCCAGACACCTGTGGGCCGGCTGAGCAACGTCGAGGTCCATTGGTTGATTCCCTCGGAGGACCCCCGTGCGTGCCGAGCGCTGGGCAACCACACACTGCGCGTTCCTTGAGGAGCGCTACATCTCCAGAGCCCTCGAACGCCCTTCGGGACAACGTGGCTGGTGGGTGCGAAGTGCCCAGGAAGACTCTGTCATGGCCCTTGTGTGAGCTGCCATGAGAGAACGCTGTGCTTGCAACACTGCGAGGCCCGCCCTCGTGCCTGAAGTCACCCTGCTCGAGGAGAAAGTCAGCACCTTAGCGTGCTGTGTGGCTCCCGGCACACCCGGCATGAAGCCACGCCTGGAAGTAAGGCCCTGGTTTGCCGTGCAGAAGCGGAGGCGTGCTGCAGTTTCCAGGAGGCGGTGGCCTCTGCGCTGCATACCTTGAACGGCAGCACGGCTTTCTGGACACCTGGGAGGCTAGCCGGGGCGCCCTGTTCCCGGCAGGAACACTGAGTAACCCCAGGCGCACCTGGGTCTGCTACGCACCATCCAGGCCCGTAGCCCCTCAGAGCCCCTCTGTGCACGCCGAGCGTAGGGAAACGCACTGCCCTCTCTTCTGGAGCAGCTTGGTTTCCTCAGCACTCGCACACGTTCACGAACACCGTTCTGCCACATCCCCCATGGCGCGGAGGTCTTACGCGTTGCCCTAATCGGAGCTGCGCTCAGAGTAACCCTCGTCTCCGCATTCCATCCAGGACCCCCTGACTGAAGGCACCGTGCCTCCTAGAGGACGGCGGCTTGGGTTCTTACTGCAATTCAAGTCCTGTTCCTTCTTTGGCACGGCAGGCCGCCCCAGGCCCAGAGGAGCAGCTACGGCCTTCCTTGGTTGAGACAGTTCGCTGGATGCGGGACTCCCTCCTTCGATCAGTTGACTCGGGGAAGGAAACGCAGGGTGACCGGTGTCTCCTGGGACTCGTCAGAAACCACAGGGATGTACGCTGAGTGTGCCCATGAAGCCGGGGGCCTGCTGGAACTAGCCCTGCTTTCCCATCTGGAGGGCGGCATTCATGCCTGCCTTGACGCTCCCTGACATTCCCGGCTCCCGACGGGCCAGTGAGCCCTGGAAGAGTGCTTCGGGGAAAATTATGAGTTTGCTCTCTCTAAACCAGGGGCTTCCGCGGCCGCGGTGGCCGTCCGCACGGCAGGCTCTAGAGCCAAAGGGAACCTCAACGTGAGAACCGGCCTCCAGGTTAGGCCCTGAGTAGCCGCGCAGAAAGGGAGGCATGCAGCTCTTTCCGGGAGTTCTTAGTCGCTTTGCTCTCAAGGCAGTACACGCCCGGGGACTCCTAGGCCCCGCGGGCGTGCAGCATTTTCCCGCCAAGGTCCCTGAGTGCCTCCAGACACCTGTGGGCCGGCTGAGCAACGTCGAGGTCCATTGGTTGATTCCCTCGGAGGACCCCCGTGCGTGCCGAGCGCTGGGCAACCACACACTGCGCGTTCCTTGAGGAGCGCTACATCTCCAGAGCCCTCGAACGCCCTTCGGGACAACGTGGCTGGTGGGTGCGAAGTGCCCAGGAAGACTCTGTCATGGCCCTTGTGTGAGCTGCCATGAGAGAACGCTGTGCTTGCAACACTGCGAGGCCCGCCCTCGTGCCTGAAGTCACCCTGCTCGAGGAGAAAGTCAGCACCTTAGCGTGCTGTGTGGCTCCCGGCACACCCAGCATGAAGCCACGCCTGGAAGTAAGGCCCTGGTTTGCCGTGCAGAAGCGGAGGCGTGCTGCAGTTTCCAGGAGGCGGTGGCCTCTGCGCTGCATACCTTGAACGGCAGCACGGCTTTCTGGACACCTGGGAGGCTAGCCGGGGCGCCCTGTTCCCGGCAGGAACACTGAGTAACCCCAGGCGCACCTGGGTCTGCTACGCACCATCCAGGCCCGTAGCCCCTCAGAGCCCCTCTGTGCACGCCGAGCGTAGGGAAACGCACTGCCCTCTCTTCTGGAGCAGCTTGGTTTCCTCAGCACTCGCACACGTTCACGAACACCGTTCTGCCACATCCCCCATGGCGCGGAGGTCTTACGCGTTGCCCTAATCGGAGCTGCGCTCAGAGTAACCCTCGTCTCCGCATTCCATCCAGGACCCCCTGACTGAAGGCACCGTGCCTCCTAGAGGACGGCGGCTTGGGTTCTTACTGCAATTCAAGTCCTGTTCCTTCTTTGGCACGGCAGGCCGCCCCAGGCCCAGAGGAGCAGCTACGGCCTTCCTTGGTTGAGACAGTTCGCTGGATGCGGGACTCCCTCCTTCGATCAGTTGACTCGGGGAAGGAAACGCAGGGTGACCGGTGTCTCCTGGGACTCGTCAGAAACCACAGGGATGTACGCTGAGTGTGCCCATGAAGCCGGGGGCCTGCTGGAACTAGCCCTGCTTTCCCATCTGGAGGGCGGCATTCATGCCTGCCTTGACGCTCCCTGACATTCCCGGCTCCCGACGGGCCAGTGAGCCCTGGAAGAGTGCTTCGGGGAAAATTATGAGTTTGCTCTCTCTAAACCAGGGGCTTCCGCGGCCGCGGTGGCCGTCCGCACGGCAGGCTCTAGAGCCAAAGGGAACCTCAACGTGAGAACCGGCCTCCAGGTTAGGCCCTGAGTAGCCGCGCAGAAAGGGAGGCATGCAGCTCTTTCCGGGAGTTCTTAGTCGCTTTGCTCTCAAGGCAGTACACGCCCGGGGACTCCTAGGCCCCGCGGGCGTGCAGCATTTTCCCGCCAAGGTCCCTGAGTGCCTCCAGACACCTGTGGGCCGGCTGAGCAACGTCGAGGTCCATTGGTTGATTCCCTCGGAGGACCCCCGTGCGTGCCGAGCGCTGGGCAACCACACACTGCGCGTTCCTTGAGGAGCGCTACATCTCCAGAGCCCTCGAACGCCCTTCGGGACAACGTGGCTGGTGGGTGCGAAGTGCCCAGGAAGACTCTGTCATGGCCCTTGTGTGAGCTGCCATGAGAGAACGCTGTGCTTGCAACACTGCGAGGCCCGCCCTCGTGCCTGAAGTCACCCTGCTCGAGGAGAAAGTCAGCACCTTAGCGTGCTGTGTGGCTCCCGGCACACCCGGCATGAAGCCACGCCTGGAAGTAAGGCCCTGGTTTGCCGTGCAGAAGCGGAGGCGTGCTGCAGTTTCCAGGAGGCGGTGGCCTCTGCGCTGCATACCTTGAACGGCAGCACGGCTTTCTGGACACCTGGGAGGCTAGCCGGGGCGCCCTGTTCCCGGCAGGAACACTGAGTAACCCCAGGCGCACCTGGGTCTGCTACGCACCATCCAGGCCCGTAGCCCCTTAGAGCCCCTCTGTGCACGCCGAGCGTAGGGAAACGCACTGCCCTCTCTTCTGGAGCAGCTTGGTTTCCTCAGCACTCGCACACGTTCACGAACACCGTTCTGCCACATCCCCCATGGCGCGGAGGTCTTACGCGTTGCCCTAATCGGAGCTGCGCTCAGAGTAACCCTCGTCTCCGCATTCCATCCAGGACCCCCTGACTGAAGGCACCGTGCCTCCTAGAGGACGGCGGCTTGGGTTCTTACTGCAATTCAAGTCCTGTTCCTTCTTTGGCACGGCAGGCCGCCCCAGGCCCAGAGGAGCAGCTACGGCCTTCCTTGGTTGAGACAGTTCGCTGGATGCGGGACTCCCTCCTTCGATCAGTTGACTCGGGGAAGGAAACGCAGGGTGACCGGTGTCTCCTGGGACTCGTCAGAAACCACAGGGATGTACGCTGAGTGTGCCCATGAAGCCGGGGGCCTGCTGGAACTAGCCCTGCTTTCCCATCTGGAGGGCGGCATTCATGCCTGCCTTGACGCTCCCTGACATTCCCGGCTCCCGACGGGCCAGTGAGCCCTGGAAGAGTGCTTCGGGGAAAATTATGAGTTTGCTCTCTCTAAACCAGGGGCTTCCGCGGCCGCGGTGGCCGTCCGCACGGCAGGCTCTAGAGCCAAAGGGAACCTCAACGTGAGAACCGGCCTCCAGGTTAGGCCCTGAGTAGCCGCGCAGAAAGGGAGGCATGCAGCTCTTTCCGGGAGTTCTTAGTCGCTTTGCTCTCAAGGCAGTACACGCCCGGGGACTCCTAGGCCCCGCGGGCGTGCAGCATTTTCCCGCCAAGGTCCCTGAGTGCCTCCAGACACCTGTGGGCCGGCTGAGCAACGTCGAGGTCCATTGGTTGATTCCCTCGGAGGACCCCCGTGCGTGCCGAGCGCTGGGCAACCACACACTGCGCGTTCCTTGAGGAGCGCTACATCTCCAGAGCCCTCGAACGCCCTTCGGGACAACGTGGCTGGTGGGTGCGAAGTGCCCAGGAAGACTCTGTCATGGCCCTTGTGTGAGCTGCCATGAGAGAACGCTGTGCTTGCAACACTGCGAGGCCCGCCCTCGTGCCTGAAGTCACCCTGCTCGAGGAGAAAGTCAGCACCTTAGCGTGCTGTGTGGCTCCCGGCACACCCGGCATGAAGCCACGCCTGGAAGTAAGGCCCTGGTTTGCCGTGCAGAAGCGGAGGCGTGCTGCAGTTTCCAGGAGGCGGTGGCCTCTGCGCTGCATACCTTGAACGGCAGCACGGCTTTCTGGACACCTGGGAGGCTAGCCGGGGCGCCCTGTTCCCGGCAGGAACACTGAGTAACCCCAGGCGCACCTGGGTCTGCTACGCACCATCCAGGCCCGTAGCCCCTTAGAGCCCCTCTGTGCACGCCGAGCGTAGGGAAACGCACTGCCCTCTCTTCTGGAGCAGCTTGGTTTCCTCAGCACTCGCACACGTTCACGAACACCGTTCTGCCACATCCCCCATGGCGCGGAGGTCTTACGCGTTGCCCTAATCGGAGCTGCGCTCAGAGTAACCCTCGTCTCCGCATTCCATCCAGGACCCCCTGACTGAAGGCACCGTGCCTCCTAGAGGACGGCGGCTTGGGTTCTTACTGCAATTCAAGTCCTGTTCCTTCTTTGGCACGGCAGGCCGCCCCAGGCCCAGAGGAGCAGCTACGGCCTTCCTTGGTTGAGACAGTTCGCTGGATGCGGGACTCCCTCCTTCGATCAGTTGACTCGGGGAAGGAAACGCAGGGTGACCGGTGTCTCCTGGGACTCGTCAGAAACCACAGGGATGTACGCTGAGTGTGCCCATGAAGCCGGGGGCCTGCTGGAACTAGCCCTGCTTTCCCATCTGGAGGGCGGCATTCATGCCTGCCTTGACGCTCCCTGACATTCCCGGCTCCCGACGGGCCAGTGAGCCCTGGAAGAGTGCTTCGGGGAAAATTATGAGTTTGCTCTCTCTAAACCAGGGGCTTCCGCGGCCGCGGTGGCCGTCCGCACGGCAGGCTCTAGAGCCAAAGGGAACCTCAACGTGAGAACCGGCCTCCAGGTTAGGCCCTGAGTAGCCGCGCAGAAAGGGAGGCATGCAGCTCTTTCCGGGAGTTCTTAGTCGCTTTGCTCTCAAGGCAGTACACGCCCGGGGACTCCTAGGCCCCGCGGGCGTGCAGCATTTTCCCGCCAAGGTCCCTGAGTGCCTCCAGACACCTGTGGGCCGGCTGAGCAACGTCGAGGTCCATTGGTTGATTCCCTCGGAGGACCCCCGTGCGTGCCGAGCGCTGGGCAACCACACACTGCGCGTTCCTTGAGGAGCGCTACATCTCCAGAGCCCTCGAACGCCCTTCGGGACAACGTGGCTGGTGGGTGCGAAGTGCCCAGGAAGACTCTGTCATGGCCCTTGTGTGAGCTGCCATGAGAGAACGCTGTGCTTGCAACACTGCGAGGCCCGCCCTCGTGCCTGAAGTCACCCTGCTCGAGGAGAAAGTCAGCACCTTAGCGTGCTGTGTGGCTCCCGGCACACCCGGCATGAAGCCACGCCTGGAAGTAAGGCCCTGGTTTGCCGTGCAGAAGCGGAGGCGTGCTGCAGTTTCCAGGAGGCGGTGGCCTCTGCGCTGCATACCTTGAACGGCAGCACGGCTTTCTGGACACCTGGGAGGCTAGCCGGGGCGCCCTGTTCCCGGCAGGAACACTGAGTAACCCCAGGCGCACCTGGGTCTGCTACGCACCATCCAGGCCCGTAGCCCCTCAGAGCCCCTCTGTGCACGCCGAGCGTAGGGAAACGCACTGCCCTCTCTTCTGGAGCAGCTTGGTTTCCTCAGCACTCGCACACGTTCACGAACACCGTTCTGCCACATCCCCCATGGCGCGGAGGTCTTACGCGTTGCCCTAATCGGAGCTGCGCTCAGAGTAACCCTCGTCTCCGCATTCCATCCAGGACCCCCTGACTGAAGGCACCGTGCCTCCTAGAGGACGGCGGCTTGGGTTCTTACTGCAATTCAAGTCCTGTTCCTTCTTTGGCACGGCAGGCCGCCCCAGGCCCAGAGGAGCAGCTACGGCCTTCCTTGGTTGAGACAGTTCGCTGGATGCGGGACTCCCTCCTTCGATCAGTTGACTCGGGGAAGGAAACGCAGGGTGACCGGTGTCTCCTGGGACTCGTCAGAAACCACAGGGATGTACGCTGAGTGTGCCCATGAAGCCGGGGGCCTGCTGGAACTAGCCCTGCTTTCCCATCTGGAGGGCGGCATTCATGCCTGCCTTGACGCTCCCTGACATTCCCGGCTCCCGACGGGCCAGTGAGCCCTGGAAGAGTGCTTCGGGGAAAATTATGAGTTTGCTCTCTCTAAACCAGGGGCTTCCGCGGCCGCGGTGGCCGTCCGCACGGCAGGCTCTAGAGCCAAAGGGAACCTCAACGTGAGAACCGGCCTCCAGGTTAGGCCCTGAGTAGCCGCGCAGAAAGGGAGGCATGCAGCTCTTTCCGGGAGTTCTTAGTCGCTTTGCTCTCAAGGCAGTACACGCCCGGGGACTCCTAGGCCCCGCGGGCGTGCAGCATTTTCCCGCCAAGGTCCCTGAGTGCCTCCAGACACCTGTGGGCCGGCTGAGCAACGTCGAGGTCCATTGGTTGATTCCCTCGGAGGACCCCCGTGCGTGCCGAGCGCTGGGCAACCACACACTGCGCGTTCCTTGAGGAGCGCTACATCTCCAGAGCCCTCGAACGCCCTTCGGGACAACGTGGCTGGTGGGTGCGAAGTGCCCAGGAAGACTCTGTCATGGCCCTTGTGTGAGCTGCCATGAGAGAACGCTGTGCTTGCAACACTGCGAGGCCCGCCCTCGTGCCTGAAGTCACCCTGCTCGAGGAGAAAGTCAGCACCTTAGCGTGCTGTGTGGCTCCCGGCACACCCGGCATGAAGCCACGCCTGGAAGTAAGGCCCTGGTTTGCCGTGCAGAAGCGGAGGCGTGCTGCAGTTTCCAGGAGGCGGTGGCCTCTGCGCTGCATACCTTGAACGGCAGCACGGCTTTCTGGACACCTGGGAGGCTAGCCGGGGCGCCCTGTTCCCGGCAGGAACACTGAGTAACCCCAGGCGCACCTGGGTCTGCTACGCACCATCCAGGCCCGTAGCCCCTCAGAGCCCCTCTGTGCACGCCGAGCGTAGGGAAACGCACTGCCCTCTCTTCTGGAGCAGCTTGGTTTCCTCAGCACTCGCACACGTTCACGAACACCGTTCTGCCACATCCCCCATGGCGCGGAGGTCTTACGCGTTGCCCTAATCGGAGCTGCGCTCAGAGTAACCCTCGTCTCCGCATTCCATCCAGGACCCCCTGACTGAAGGCACCGTGCCTCCTAGAGGACGGCGGCTTGGGTTCTTACTGCAATTCAAGTCCTGTTCCTTCTTTGGCACGGCAGGCCGCCCCAGGCCCAGAGGAGCAGCTACGGCCTTCCTTGGTTGAGACAGTTCGCTGGATGCGGGACTCCCTCCTTCGATCAGTTGACTCGGGGAAGGAAACGCAGGGTGACCGGTGTCTCCTGGGACTCGTCAGAAACCACAGGGATGTACGCTGAGTGTGCCCATGAAGCCGGGGGCCTGCTGGAACTAGCCCTGCTTTCCCATCTGGAGGGCGGCATTCATGCCTGCCTTGACGCTCCCTGACATTCCCGGCTCCCGACGGGCCAGTGAGCCCTGGAAGAGTGCTTCGGGGAAAATTATGAGTTTGCTCTCTCTAAACCAGGGGCTTCCGCGGCCGCGGTGGCCGTCCGCACGGCAGGCTCTAGAGCCAAAGGGAACCTCAACGTGAGAACCGGCCTCCAGGTTAGGCCCTGAGTAGCCGCGCAGAAAGGGAGGCATGCAGCTCTTTCCGGGAGTTCTTAGTCGCTTTGCTCTCAAGGCAGTACACGCCCGGGGACTCCTAGGCCCCGCGGGCGTGCAGCATTTTCCCGCCAAGGTCCCTGAGTGCCTCCAGACACCTGTGGGCCGGCTGAGCAACGTCGAGGTCCATTGGTTGATTCCCTCGGAGGACCCCCGTGCGTGCCGAGCGCTGGGCAACCACACACTGCGCGTTCCTTGAGGAGCGCTACATCTCCAGAGCCCTCGAACGCCCTTCGGGACAACGTGGCTGGTGGGTGCGAAGTGCCCAGGAAGACTCTGTCATGGCCCTTGTGTGAGCTGCCATGAGAGAACGCTGTGCTTGCAACACTGCGAGGCCCGCCCTCGTGCCTGAAGTCACCCTGCTCGAGGAGAAAGTCAGCACCTTAGCGTGCTGTGTGGCTCCCGGCACACCCGGCATGAAGCCACGCCTGGAAGTAAGGCCCTGGTTTGCCGTGCAGAAGCGGAGGCGTGCTGCAGTTTCCAGGAGGCGGTGGCCTCTGCGCTGCATACCTTGAACGGCAGCACGGCTTTCTGGACACCTGGGAGGCTAGCCGGGGCGCCCTGTTCCCGGCAGGAACACTGAGTAACCCCAGGCGCACCTGGGTCTGCTACGCACCATCCAGGCCCGTAGCCCCTCAGAGCCCCTCTGTGCACGCCGAGCGTAGGGAAACGCACTGCCCTCTCTTCTGGAGCAGCTTGGTTTCCTCAGCACTCGCACACGTTCACGAACACCGTTCTGCCACATCCCCCATGGCGCGGAGGTCTTACGCGTTGCCCTAATCGGAGCTGCGCTCAGAGTAACCCTCGTCTCCGCATTCCATCCAGGACCCCCTGACTGAAGGCACCGTGCCTCCTAGAGGACGGCGGCTTGGGTTCTTACTGCAATTCAAGTCCTGTTCCTTCTTTGGCACGGCAGGCCGCCCCAGGCCCAGAGGAGCAGCTACGGCCTTCCTTGGTTGAGACAGTTCGCTGGATGCGGGACTCCCTCCTTCGATCAGTTGACTCGGGGAAGGAAACGCAGGGTGACCGGTGTCTCCTGGGACTCGTCAGAAACCACAGGGATGTACGCTGAGTGTGCCCATGAAGCCGGGGGCCTGCTGGAACTAGCCCTGCTTTCCCATCTGGAGGGCGGCATTCATGCCTGCCTTGACGCTCCCTGACATTCCCGGCTCCCGACGGGCCAGTGAGCCCTGGAAGAGTGCTTCGGGGAAAATTATGAGTTTGCTCTCTCTAAACCAGGGGCTTCCGCGGCCGCGGTGGCCGTCCGCACGGCAGGCTCTAGAGCCAAAGGGAACCTCAACGTGAGAACCGGCCTCCAGGTTAGGCCCTGAGTAGCCGCGCAGAAAGGGAGGCATGCAGCTCTTTCCGGGAGTTCTTAGTCGCTTTGCTCTCAAGGCAGTACACGCCCGGGGACTCCTAGGCCCCGCGGGCGTGCAGCATTTTCCCGCCAAGGTCCCTGAGTGCCTCCAGACACCTGTGGGCCGGCTGAGCAACGTCGAGGTCCATTGGTTGATTCCCTCGGAGGACCCCCGTGCGTGCCGAGCGCTGGGCAACCACACACTGCGCGTTCCTTGAGGAGCGCTACATCTCCAGAGCCCTCGAACGCCCTTCGGGACAACGTGGCTGGTGGGTGCGAAGTGCCCAGGAAGACTCTGTCATGGCCCTTGTGTGAGCTGCCATGAGAGAACGCTGTGCTTGCAACACTGCGAGGCCCGCCCTCGTGCCTGAAGTCACCCTGCTCGAGGAGAAAGTCAGCACCTTAGCGTGCTGTGTGGCTCCCGGCACACCCGGCATGAAGCCACGCCTGGAAGTAAGGCCCTGGTTTGCCGTGCAGAAGCGGAGGCGTGCTGCAGTTTCCAGGAGGCGGTGGCCTCTGCGCTGCATACCTTGAACGGCAGCACGGCTTTCTGGACACCTGGGAGGCTAGCCGGGGCGCCCTGTTCCCGGCAGGAACACTGAGTAACCCCAGGCGCACCTGGGTCTGCTACGCACCATCCAGGCCCGTAGCCCCTCAGAGCCCCTCTGTGCACGCCGAGCGTAGGGAAACGCACTGCCCTCTCTTCTGGAGCAGCTTGGTTTCCTCAGCACTCGCACACGTTCACGAACACCGTTCTGCCACATCCCCCATGGCGCGGAGGTCTTACGCGTTGCCCTAATCGGAGCTGCGCTCAGAGTAACCCTCGTCTCCGCATTCCATCCAGGACCCCCTGACTGAAGGCACCGTGCCTCCTAGAGGACGGCGGCTTGGGTTCTTACTGCAATTCAAGTCCTGTTCCTTCTTTGGCACGGCAGGCCGCCCCAGGCCCAGAGGAGCAGCTACGGCCTTCCTTGGTTGAGACAGTTCGCTGGATGCGGGACTCCCTCCTTCGATCAGTTGACTCGGGGAAGGAAACGCAGGGTGACCGGTGTCTCCTGGGACTCGTCAGAAACCACAGGGATGTACGCTGAGTGTGCCCATGAAGCCGGGGGCCTGCTGGAACTAGCCCTGCTTTCCCATCTGGAGGGCGGCATTCATGCCTGCCTTGACGCTCCCTGACATTCCCGGCTCCCGACGGGCCAGTGAGCCCTGGAAGAGTGCTTCGGGGAAAATTATGAGTTTGCTCTCTCTAAACCAGGGGCTTCCGCGGCCGCGGTGGCCGTCCGCACGGCAGGCTCTAGAGCCAAAGGGAACCTCAACGTGAGAACCGGCCTCCAGGTTAGGCCCTGAGTAGCCGCGCAGAAAGGGAGGCATGCAGCTCTTTCCGGGAGTTCTTAGTCGCTTTGCTCTCAAGGCAGTACACGCCCGGGGACTCCTAGGCCCCGCGGGCGTGCAGCATTTTCCCGCCAAGGTCCCTGAGTGCCTCCAGACACCTGTGGGCCGGCTGAGCAACGTCGAGGTCCATTGGTTGATTCCCTCGGAGGACCCCCGTGCGTGCCGAGCGCTGGGCAACCACACACTGCGCGTTCCTTGAGGAGCGCTACATCTCCAGAGCCCTCGAACGCCCTTCGGGACAACGTGGCTGGTGGGTGCGAAGTGCCCAGGAAGACTCTGTCATGGCCCTTGTGTGAGCTGCCATGAGAGAACGCTGTGCTTGCAACACTGCGAGGCCCGCCCTCGTGCCTGAAGTCACCCTGCTCGAGGAGAAAGTCAGCACCTTAGCGTGCTGTGTGGCTCCCGGCACACCCGGCATGAAGCCACGCCTGGAAGTAAGGCCCTGGTTTGCCGTGCAGAAGCGGAGGCGTGCTGCAGTTTCCAGGAGGCGGTGGCCTCTGCGCTGCATACCTTGAACGGCAGCACGGCTTTCTGGACACCTGGGAGGCTAGCCGGGGCGCCCTGTTCCCGGCAGGAACACTGAGTAACCCCAGGCGCACCTGGGTCTGCTACGCACCATCCAGGCCCGTAGCCCCTCAGAGCCCCTCTGTGCACGCCGAGCGTAGGGAAACGCACTGCCCTCTCTTCTGGAGCAGCTTGGTTTCCTCAGCACTCGCACACGTTCACGAACACCGTTCTGCCACATCCCCCATGGCGCGGAGGTCTTACGCGTTGCCCTAATCGGAGCTGCGCTCAGAGTAACCCTCGTCTCCGCATTCCATCCAGGACCCCCTGACTGAAGGCACCGTGCCTCCTAGAGGACGGCGGCTTGGGTTCTTACTGCAATTCAAGTCCTGTTCCTTCTTTGGCACGGCAGGCCGCCCCAGGCCCAGAGGAGCAGCTACGGCCTTCCTTGGTTGAGACAGTTCGCTGGATGCGGGACTCCCTCCTTCGATCAGTTGACTCGGGGAAGGAAACGCAGGGTGACCGGTGTCTCCTGGGACTCGTCAGAAACCACAGGGATGTACGCTGAGTGTGCCCATGAAGCCGGGGGCCTGCTGGAACTAGCCCTGCTTTCCCATCTGGAGGGCGGCATTCATGCCTGCCTTGACGCTCCCTGACATTCCCGGCTCCCGACGGGCCAGTGAGCCCTGGAAGAGTGCTTCGGGGAAAATTATGAGTTTGCTCTCTCTAAACCAGGGGCTTCCGCGGCCGCGGTGGCCGTCCGCACGGCAGGCTCTAGAGCCAAAGGGAACCTCAACGTGAGAACCGGCCTCCAGGTTAGGCCCTGAGTAGCCGCGCAGAAAGGGAGGCATGCAGCTCTTTCCGGGAGTTCTTAGTCGCTTTGCTCTCAAGGCAGTACACGCCCGGGGACTCCTAGGCCCCGCGGGCGTGCAGCATTTTCCCGCCAAGGTCCCTGAGTGCCTCCAGACACCTGTGGGCCGGCTGAGCAACGTCGAGGTCCATTGGTTGATTCCCTCGGAGGACCCCCGTGCGTGCCGAGCGCTGGGCAACCACACACTGCGCGTTCCTTGAGGAGCGCTACATCTCCAGAGCCCTCGAACGCCCTTCGGGACAACGTGGCTGGTGGGTGCGAAGTGCCCAGGAAGACTCTGTCATGGCCCTTGTGTGAGCTGCCATGAGAGAACGCTGTGCTTGCAACACTGCGAGGCCCGCCCTCGTGCCTGAAGTCACCCTGCTCGAGGAGAAAGTCAGCACCTTAGCGTGCTGTGTGGCTCCCGGCACACCCGGCATGAAGCCACGCCTGGAAGTAAGGCCCTGGTTTGCCGTGCAGAAGCGGAGGCGTGCTGCAGTTTCCAGGAGGCGGTGGCCTCTGCGCTGCATACCTTGAACGGCAGCACGGCTTTCTGGACACCTGGGAGGCTAGCCGGGGCGCCCTGTTCCCGGCAGGAACACTGAGTAACCCCAGGCGCACCTGGGTCTGCTACGCACCATCCAGGCCCGTAGCCCCTTAGAGCCCCTCTGTGCACGCCGAGCGTAGGGAAACGCACTGCCCTCTCTTCTGGAGCAGCTTGGTTTCCTCAGCACTCGCACACGTTCACGAACACCGTTCTGCCACATCCCCCATGGCGCGGAGGTCTTACGCGTTGCCCTAATCGGAGCTGCGCTCAGAGTAACCCTCGTCTCCGCATTCCATCCAGGACCCCCTGACTGAAGGCACCGTGCCTCCTAGAGGACGGCGGCTTGGGTTCTTACTGCAATTCAAGTCCTGTTCCTTCTTTGGCACGGCAGGCCGCCCCAGGCCCAGAGGAGCAGCTACGGCCTTCCTTGGTTGAGACAGTTCGCTGGATGCGGGACTCCCTCCTTCGATCAGTTGACTCGGGGAAGGAAACGCAGGGTGACCGGTGTCTCCTGGGACTCGTCAGAAACCACAGGGATGTACGCTGAGTGTGCCCATGAACCCGGGGGCCTGCTGGAACTAGCCCTGCTTTCCCATCTGGAGGGCGGCATTCATGCCTGCCTTGACGCTCCCTGACATTCCCGGCTCCCGACGGGCCAGTGAGCCCTGGAAGAGTGCTTCGGGGAAAATTATGAGTTTGCTCTCTCTAAACCAGGGGCTTCCGCGGCCGCGGTGGCCGTCCGCACGGCAGGCTCTAGAGCCAAAGGGAACCTCAACGTGAGAACCGGCCTCCAGGTTAGGCCCTGAGTAGCCGCGCAGAAAGGGAGGCATGCAGCTCTTTCCGGGAGTTCTTAGTCGCTTTGCTCTCAAGGCAGTACACGCCCGGGGACTCCTAGGCCCCGCGGGCGTGCAGCATTTTCCCGCCAAGGTCCCTGAGTGCCTCCAGACACCTGTGGGCCGGCTGAGCAACGTCGAGGTCCATTGGTTGATTCCCTCGGAGGACCCCCGTGCGTGCCGAGCGCTGGGCAACCACACACTGCGCGTTCCTTGAGGAGCGCTACATCTCCAGAGCCCTCGAACGCCCTTCGGGACAACGTGGCTGGTGGGTGCGAAGTGCCCAGGAAGACTCTGTCATGGCCCTTGTGTGAGCTGCCATGAGAGAACGCTGTGCTTGCAACACTGCGAGGCCCGCCCTCGTGCCTGAAGTCACCCTGCTCGAGGAGAAAGTCAGCACCTTAGCGTGCTGTGTGGCTCCCGGCACACCCGGCATGAAGCCACGCCTGGAAGTAAGGCCCTGGTTTGCCGTGCAGAAGCGGAGGCGTGCTGCAGTTTCCAGGAGGCGGTGGCCTCTGCGCTGCATACCTTGAACGGCAGCACGGCTTTCTGGACACCTGGGAGGCTAGCCGGGGCGCCCTGTTCCCGGCAGGAACACTGAGTAACCCCAGGCGCACCTGGGTCTGCTACGCACCATCCAGGCCCGTAGCCCCTTAGAGCCCCTCTGTGCACGCCGAGCGTAGGGAAACGCACTGCCCTCTCTTCTGGAGCAGCTTGGTTTCCTCAGCACTCGCACACGTTCACGAACACCGTTCTGCCACATCCCCCATGGCGCGGAGGTCTTACGCGTTGCCCTAATCGGAGCTGCGCTCAGAGTAACCCTCGTCTCCGCATTCCATCCAGGACCCCCTGACTGAAGGCACCGTGCCTCCTAGAGGACGGCGGCTTGGGTTCTTACTGCAATTCAAGTCCTGTTCCTTCTTTGGCACGGCAGGCCGCCCCAGGCCCAGAGGAGCAGCTACGGCCTTCCTTGGTTGAGACAGTTCGCTGGATGCGGGACTCCCTCCTTCGATCAGTTGACTCGGGGAAGGAAACGCAGGGTGACCGGTGTCTCCTGGGACTCGTCAGAAACCACAGGGATGTACGCTGAGTGTGCCCATGAAGCCGGGGGCCTGCTGGAACTAGCCCTGCTTTCCCATCTGGAGGGCGGCATTCATGCCTGCCTTGACGCTCCCTGACATTCCCGGCTCCCGACGGGCCAGTGAGCCCTGGAAGAGTGCTTCGGGGAAAATTATGAGTTTGCTCTCTCTAAACCAGGGGCTTCCGCGGCCGCGGTGGCCGTCCGCACGGCAGGCTCTAGAGCCAAAGGGAACCTCAACGTGAGAACCGGCCTCCAGGTTAGGCCCTGAGTAGCCGCGCAGAAAGGGAGGCATGCAGCTCTTTCCGGGAGTTCTTAGTCGCTTTGCTCTCAAGGCAGTACACGCCCGGGGACTCCTAGGCCCCGCGGGCGTGCAGCATTTTCCCGCCAAGGTCCCTGAGTGCCTCCAGACACCTGTGGGCCGGCTGAGCAACGTCGAGGTCCATTGGTTGATTCCCTCGGAGGACCCCCGTGCGTGCCGAGCGCTGGGCAACCACACACTGCGCGTTCCTTGAGGAGCGCTACATCTCCAGAGCCCTCGAACGCCCTTCGGGACAACGTGGCTGGTGGGTGCGAAGTGCCCAGGAAGACTCTGTCATGGCCCTTGTGTGAGCTGCCATGAGAGAACGCTGTGCTTGCAACACTGCGAGGCCCGCCCTCGTGCCTGAAGTCACCCTGCTCGAGGAGAAAGTCAGCACCTTAGCGTGCTGTGTGGCTCCCGGCACACCCGGCATGAAGCCACGCCTGGAAGTAAGGCCCTGGTTTGCCGTGCAGAAGCGGAGGCGTGCTGCAGTTTCCAGGAGGCGGTGGCCTCTGCGCTGCATACCTTGAACGGCAGCACGGCTTTCTGGACACCTGGGAGGCTAGCCGGGGCGCCCTGTTCCCGGCAGGAACACTGAGTAACCCCAGGCGCACCTGGGTCTGCTACGCACCATCCAGGCCCGTAGCCCCTCAGAGCCCCTCTGTGCACGCCGAGCGTAGGGAAACGCACTGCCCTCTCTTCTGGAGCAGCTTGGTTTCCTCAGCACTCGCACACGTTCACGAACACCGTTCTGCCACATCCCCCATGGCGCGGAGGTCTTACGCGTTGCCCTAATCGGAGCTGCGCTCAGAGTAACCCTCGTCTCCGCATTCCATCCAGGACCCCCTGACTGAAGGCACCGTGCCTCCTAGAGGACGGCGGCTTGGGTTCTTACTGCAATTCAAGTCCTGTTCCTTCTTTGGCACGGCAGGCCGCCCCAGGCCCAGAGGAGCAGCTACGGCCTTCCTTGGTTGAGACAGTTCGCTGGATGCGGGACTCCCTCCTTCGATCAGTTGACTCGGGGAAGGAAACGCAGGGTGACCGGTGTCTCCTGGGACTCGTCAGAAACCACAGGGATGTACGCTGAGTGTGCCCATGAAGCCGGGGGCCTGCTGGAACTAGCCCTGCTTTCCCATCTGGAGGGCGGCATTCATGCCTGCCTTGACGCTCCCTGACATTCCCGGCTCCCGACGGGCCAGTGAGCCCTGGAAGAGTGCTTCGGGGAAAATTATGAGTTTGCTCTCTCTAAACCAGGGGCTTCCGCGGCCGCGGTGGCCGTCCGCACGGCAGGCTCTAGAGCCAAAGGGAACCTCAACGTGAGAACCGGCCTCCAGGTTAGGCCCTGAGTAGCCGCGCAGAAAGGGAGGCATGCAGCTCTTTCCGGGAGTTCTTAGTCGCTTTGCTCTCAAGGCAGTACACGCCCGGGGACTCCTAGGCCCCGCGGGCGTGCAGCATTTTCCCGCCAAGGTCCCTGAGTGCCTCCAGACACCTGTGGGCCGGCTGAGCAACGTCGAGGTCCATTGGTTGATTCCCTCGGAGGACCCCCGTGCGTGCCGAGCGCTGGGCAACCACACACTGCGCGTTCCTTGAGGAGCGCTACATCTCCAGAGCCCTCGAACGCCCTTCGGGACAACGTGGCTGGTGGGTGCGAAGTGCCCAGGAAGACTCTGTCATGGCCCTTGTGTGAGCTGCCATGAGAGAACGCTGTGCTTGCAACACTGCGAGGCCCGCCCTCGTGCCTGAAGTCACCCTGCTCGAGGAGAAAGTCAGCACCTTAGCGTGCTGTGTGGCTCCCGGCACACCCGGCATGAAGCCACGCCTGGAAGTAAGGCCCTGGTTTGCCGTGCAGAAGCGGAGGCGTGCTGCAGTTTCCAGGAGGCGGTGGCCTCTGCGCTGCATACCTTGAACGGCAGCACGGCTTTCTGGACACCTGGGAGGCTAGCCGGGGCGCCCTGTTCCCGGCAGGAACACTGAGTAACCCCAGGCGCACCTGGGTCTGCTACGCACCATCCAGGCCCGTAGCCCCTTAGAGCCCCTCTGTGCACGCCGAGCGTAGGGAAACGCACTGCCCTCTCTTCTGGAGCAGCTTGGTTTCCTCAGCACTCGCACACGTTCACGAACACCGTTCTGCCACATCCCCCATGGCGCGGAGGTCTTACGCGTTGCCCTAATCGGAGCTGCGCTCAGAGTAACCCTCGTCTCCGCATTCCATCCAGGACCCCCTGACTGAAGGCACCGTGCCTCCTAGAGGACGGCGGCTTGGGTTCTTACTGCAATTCAAGTCCTGTTCCTTCTTTGGCACGGCAGGCCGCCCCAGGCCCAGAGGAGCAGCTACGGCCTTCCTTGGTTGAGACAGTTCGCTGGATGCGGGACTCCCTCCTTCGATCAGTTGACTCGGGGAAGGAAACGCAGGGTGACCGGTGTCTCCTGGGACTCGTCAGAAACCACAGGGATGTACGCTGAGTGTGCCCATGAACCCGGGGGCCTGCTGGAACTAGCCCTGCTTTCCCATCTGGAGGGCGGCATTCATGCCTGCCTTGACGCTCCCTGACATTCCCGGCTCCCGACGGGCCAGTGAGCCCTGGAAGAGTGCTTCGGGGAAAATTATGAGTTTGCTCTCTCTAAACCAGGGGCTTCCGCGGCCGCGGTGGCCGTCCGCACGGCAGGCTCTAGAGCCAAAGGGAACCTCAACGTGAGAACCGGCCTCCAGGTTAGGCCCTGAGTAGCCGCGCAGAAAGGGAGGCATGCAGCTCTTTCCGGGAGTTCTTAGTCGCTTTGCTCTCAAGGCAGTACACGCCCGGGGACTCCTAGGCCCCGCGGGCGTGCAGCATTTTCCCGCCAAGGTCCCTGAGTGCCTCCAGACACCTGTGGGCCGGCTGAGCAACGTCGAGGTCCATTGGTTGATTCCCTCGGAGGACCCCCGTGCGTGCCGAGCGCTGGGCAACCACACACTGCGCGTTCCTTGAGGAGCGCTACATCTCCAGAGCCCTCGAACGCCCTTCGGGACAACGTGGCTGGTGGGTGCGAAGTGCCCAGGAAGACTCTGTCATGGCCCTTGTGTGAGCTGCCATGAGAGAACGCTGTGCTTGCAACACTGCGAGGCCCGCCCTCGTGCCTGAAGTCACCCTGCTCGAGGAGAAAGTCAGCACCTTAGCGTGCTGTGTGGCTCCCGGCACACCCGGCATGAAGCCACGCCTGGAAGTAAGGCCCTGGTTTGCCGTGCAGAAGCGGAGGCGTGCTGCAGTTTCCAGGAGGCGGTGGCCTCTGCGCTGCATACCTTGAACGGCAGCACGGCTTTCTGGACACCTGGGAGGCTAGCCGGGGCGCCCTGTTCCCGGCAGGAACACTGAGTAACCCCAGGCGCACCTGGGTCTGCTACGCACCATCCAGGCCCGTAGCCCCTCAGAGCCCCTCTGTGCACGCCGAGCGTAGGGAAACGCACTGCCCTCTCTTCTGGAGCAGCTTGGTTTCCTCAGCACTCGCACACGTTCACGAACACCGTTCTGCCACATCCCCCATGGCGCGGAGGTCTTACGCGTTGCCCTAATCGGAGCTGCGCTCAGAGTAACCCTCGTCTCCGCATTCCATCCAGGACCCCCTGACTGAAGGCACCGTGCCTCCTAGAGGACGGCGGCTTGGGTTCTTACTGCAATTCAAGTCCTGTTCCTTCTTTGGCACGGCAGGCCGCCCCAGGCCCAGAGGAGCAGCTACGGCCTTCCTTGGTTGAGACAGTTCGCTGGATGCGGGACTCCCTCCTTCGATCAGTTGACTCGGGGAAGGAAACGCAGGGTGACCGGTGTCTCCTGGGACTCGTCAGAAACCACAGGGATGTACGCTGAGTGTGCCCATGAACCCGGGGGCCTGCTGGAACTAGCCCTGCTTTCCCATCTGGAGGGCGGCATTCATGCCTGCCTTGACGCTCCCTGACATTCCCGGCTCCCGACGGGCCAGTGAGCCCTGGAAGAGTGCTTCGGGGAAAATTATGAGTTTGCTCTCTCTAAACCAGGGGCTTCCGCGGCCGCGGTGGCCGTCCGCACGGCAGGCTCTAGAGCCAAAGGGAACCTCAACGTGAGAACCGGCCTCCAGGTTAGGCCCTGAGTAGCCGCGCAGAAAGGGAGGCATGCAGCTCTTTCCGGGAGTTCTTAGTCGCTTTGCTCTCAAGGCAGTACACGCCCGGGGACTCCTAGGCCCCGCGGGCGTGCAGCATTTTCCCGCCAAGGTCCCTGAGTGCCTCCAGACACCTGTGGGCCGGCTGAGCAACGTCGAGGTCCATTGGTTGATTCCCTCGGAGGACCCCCGTGCGTGCCGAGCGCTGGGCAACCACACACTGCGCGTTCCTTGAGGAGCGCTACATCTCCAGAGCCCTCGAACGCCCTTCGGGACAACGTGGCTGGTGGGTGCGAAGTGCCCAGGAAGACTCTGTCATGGCCCTTGTGTGAGCTGCCATGAGAGAACGCTGTGCTTGCAACACTGCGAGGCCCGCCCTCGTGCCTGAAGTCACCCTGCTCGAGGAGAAAGTCAGCACCTTAGCGTGCTGTGTGGCTCCCGGCACACCCGGCATGAAGCCACGCCTGGAAGTAAGGCCCTGGTTTGCCGTGCAGAAGCGGAGGCGTGCTGCAGTTTCCAGGAGGCGGTGGCCTCTGCGCTGCATACCTTGAACGGCAGCACGGCTTTCTGGACACCTGGGAGGCTAGCCGGGGCGCCCTGTTCCCGGCAGGAACACTGAGTAACCCCAGGCGCACCTGGGTCTGCTACGCACCATCCAGGCCCGTAGCCCCTTAGAGCCCCTCTGTGCACGCCGAGCGTAGGGAAACGCACTGCCCTCTCTTCTGGAGCAGCTTGGTTTCCTCAGCACTCGCACACGTTCACGAACACCGTTCTGCCACATCCCCCATGGCGCGGAGGTCTTACGCGTTGCCCTAATCGGAGCTGCGCTCAGAGTAACCCTCGTCTCCGCATTCCATCCAGGACCCCCTGACTGAAGGCACCGTGCCTCCTAGAGGACGGCGGCTTGGGTTCTTACTGCAATTCAAGTCCTGTTCCTTCTTTGGCACGGCAGGCCGCCCCAGGCCCAGAGGAGCAGCTACGGCCTTCCTTGGTTGAGACAGTTCGCTGGATGCGGGACTCCCTCCTTCGATCAGTTGACTCGGGGAAGGAAACGCAGGGTGACCGGTGTCTCCTGGGACTCGTCAGAAACCACAGGGATGTACGCTGAGTGTGCCCATGAAGCCGGGGGCCTGCTGGAACTAGCCCTGCTTTCCCATCTGGAGGGCGGCATTCATGCCTGCCTTGACGCTCCCTGACATTCCCGGCTCCCGACGGGCCAGTGAGCCCTGGAAGAGTGCTTCGGGGAAAATTATGAGTTTGCTCTCTCTAAACCAGGGGCTTCCGCGGCCGCGGTGGCCGTCCGCACGGCAGGCTCTAGAGCCAAAGGGAACCTCAACGTGAGAACCGGCCTCCAGGTTAGGCCCTGAGTAGCCGCGCAGAAAGGGAGGCATGCAGCTCTTTCCGGGAGTTCTTAGTCGCTTTGCTCTCAAGGCAGTACACGCCCGGGGACTCCTAGGCCCCGCGGGCGTGCAGCATTTTCCCGCCAAGGTCCCTGAGTGCCTCCAGACACCTGTGGGCCGGCTGAGCAACGTCGAGGTCCATTGGTTGATTCCCTCGGAGGACCCCCGTGCGTGCCGAGCGCTGGGCAACCACACACTGCGCGTTCCTTGAGGAGCGCTACATCTCCAGAGCCCTCGAACGCCCTTCGGGACAACGTGGCTGGTGGGTGCGAAGTGCCCAGGAAGACTCTGTCATGGCCCTTGTGTGAGCTGCCATGAGAGAACGCTGTGCTTGCAACACTGCGAGGCCCGCCCTCGTGCCTGAAGTCACCCTGCTCGAGGAGAAAGTCAGCACCTTAGCGTGCTGTGTGGCTCCCGGCACACCCGGCATGAAGCCACGCCTGGAAGTAAGGCCCTGGTTTGCCGTGCAGAAGCGGAGGCGTGCTGCAGTTTCCAGGAGGCGGTGGCCTCTGCGCTGCATACCTTGAACGGCAGCACGGCTTTCTGGACACCTGGGAGGCTAGCCGGGGCGCCCTGTTCCCGGCAGGAACACTGAGTAACCCCAGGCGCACCTGGGTCTGCTACGCACCATCCAGGCCCGTAGCCCCTTAGAGCCCCTCTGTGCACGCCGAGCGTAGGGAAACGCACTGCCCTCTCTTCTGGAGCAGCTTGGTTTCCTCAGCACTCGCACACGTTCACGAACACCGTTCTGCCACATCCCCCATGGCGCGGAGGTCTTACGCGTTGCCCTAATCGGAGCTGCGCTCAGAGTAACCCTCGTCTCCGCATTCCATCCAGGACCCCCTGACTGAAGGCACCGTGCCTCCTAGAGGACGGCGGCTTGGGTTCTTACTGCAATTCAAGTCCTGTTCCTTCTTTGGCACGGCAGGCCGCCCCAGGCCCAGAGGAGCAGCTACGGCCTTCCTTGGTTGAGACAGTTCGCTGGATGCGGGACTCCCTCCTTCGATCAGTTGACTCGGGGAAGGAAACGCAGGGTGACCGGTGTCTCCTGGGACTCGTCAGAAACCACAGGGATGTACGCTGAGTGTGCCCATGAACCCGGGGGCCTGCTGGAACTAGCCCTGCTTTCCCATCTGGAGGGCGGCATTCATGCCTGCCTTGACGCTCCCTGACATTTCCGGCTCCCGACGGGCCAGTGAGCCCTGGAAGAGTGCTTCGGGGAAAATTATGAGTTTGCTCTCTCTAAACCAGGGGCTTCCGCGGCCGCGGTGGCCGTCCGCACGGCAGGCTCTAGAGCCAAAGGGAACCTCAACGTGAGAACCGGCCTCCAGGTTAGGCCCTGAGTAGCCGCGCAGAAAGGGAGGCATGCAGCTCTTTCCGGGAGTTCTTAGTCGCTTTGCTCTCAAGGCAGTACACGCCCGGGGACTCCTAGGCCCCGCGGGCGTGCAGCATTTTCCCGCCAAGGTCCCTGAGTGCCTCCAGACACCTGTGGGCCGGCTGAGCAACGTCGAGGTCCATTGGTTGATTCCCTCGGAGGACCCCCGTGCGTGCCGAGCGCTGGGCAACCACACACTGCGCGTTCCTTGAGGAGCGCTACATCTCCAGAGCCCTCGAACGCCCTTCGGGACAACGTGGCTGGTGGGTGCGAAGTGCCCAGGAAGACTCTGTCATGGCCCTTGTGTGAGCTGCCATGAGAGAACGCTGTGCTTGCAACACTGCGAGGCCCGCCCTCGTGCCTGAAGTCACCCTGCTCGAGGAGAAAGTCAGCACCTTAGCGTGCTGTGTGGCTCCCGGCACACCCGGCATGAAGCCACGCCTGGAAGTAAGGCCCTGGTTTGCCGTGCAGAAGCGGAGGCGTGCTGCAGTTTCCAGGAGGCGGTGGCCTCTGCGCTGCATACCTTGAACGGCAGCACGGCTTTCTGGACACCTGGGAGGCTAGCCGGGGCGCCCTGTTCCCGGCAGGAACACTGAGTAACCCCAGGCGCACCTGGGTCTGCTACGCACCATCCAGGCCCGTAGCCCCTTAGAGCCCCTCTGTGCACGCCGAGCGTAGGGAAACGCACTGCCCTCTCTTCTGGAGCAGCTTGGTTCCTCAGCACTCGCACACGTTCACGAACACCGTTCTGCCACATCCCCCATGGCGCGGAGGTCTTACGCGTTGCCCTAATCGGAGCTGCGCTCAGAGTAACCCTCGTCTCCGCATTCCATCCAGGACCCCCTGACTGAAGGCACCGTGCCTCCTAGAGGACGGCGGCTTGGGTTCTTACTGCAATTCAAGTCCTGTTCCTTCTTTGGCACGGCAGGGCCGCCCCAGGCCCAGAGGAGCAGCTACGGCCTTCCTTGGTTGAGACAGTTCGCTGGATGCGGGACTCCCTCCTTCGATCAGTTGACTCGGGGAAGGAAACGCAGGGTGACCGGTGTCTCCTGGGACTCGTCAGAAACCACAGGGATGTACGCTGAGTGTGCCCATGAACCCGGGGGCCTGCTGGAACTAGCCCTGCTTTCCCATCTGGAGGGCGGCATTCATGCCTGCCTTGACGCTCCCTGACATTCCCGGCTCCCGACGGGCCAGTGAGCCCTGGAAGAGTGCTTCGGGGAAAATTATGAGTTTGCTCTCTCTAAACCAGGGGCTTCCGCGGCCGCGGTGGCCGTCCGCACGGCAGGCTCTAGAGCCAAAGGGAACCTCAACGTGAGAACCGGCCTCCAGGTTAGGCCCTGAGTAGCCGCGCAGAAAGGGAGGCATGCAGCTCTTTCCGGGAGTTCTTAGTCGCTTTGCTCTCAAGGCAGTACACGCCCGGGGACTCCTAGGCCCCGCGGGCGTGCAGCATTTTCCCCGCCAAGGTCCCTGAGTGCCTCCAGACACCTGTGGGCCGGCTGAGCAACGTCGAGGTCCATTGGTTGATTCCCTCGGAGGACCCCCGTGCGTGCCGAGCGCTGGGCAACCACACACTGCGCGTTCCTTGAGGAGCGCTACATCTCCAGAGCCCTCGAACGCCCTTCGGGACAACGTGGCTGGTGGGTGCGAAGTGCCCAGGAAGACTCTGTCATGGCCCTTGTGTGAGCTGCCATGAGAGAACGCTGTGCTTGCAACACTGCGAGGCCCGCCCTCGTGCCTGAAGTCACCCTGCTCGAGGAGAAAGTCAGCACCTTAGCGTGCTGTGTGGCTCCCGGCACACCCGGCATGAAGCCACGCCTGGAAGTAAGGCCCTGGTTTGCCGTGCAGAAGCGGAGGCGTGCTGCAGTTTCCAGGAGGCGGTGGCCTCTGCGCTGCATACCTTGAACGGCAGCACGGCTTTCTGGACACCTGGGAGGCTAGCCGGGGCGCCCTGTTCCCGGCAGGAACACTGAGTAACCCCAGGCGCACCTGGGTCTGCTACGCACCATCCAGGCCCGTAGCCCCTTAGAGCCCCTCTGTGCACGCCGAGCGTAGGGAAACGCACTGCCCTCTCTTCTGGAGCAGCTTGGTTTCCTCAGCACTCGCACACGTTCACGAACACCGTTCTGCCACATCCCCCATGGCGCGGAGGTCTTACGCGTTGCCCTAATCGGAGCTGCGCTCAGAGTAACCCTCGTCTCCGCATTCCATCCAGGACCCCTGACTGAAGGCACCGTGCCTCCTAGAGGACGGCGGCTTGGGTTCTTACTGCAATTCAAGTCCTGTTCCTTCTTTGGCACGGCAGGCCGCCCCAGGCCCAGAGGAGCAGCTACGGCCTTCCTTGGTTGAGACAGTTCGCTGGATGCGGGACTCCCTCCTTCGATCAGTTGACTCGGGGAAGGAAACGCAGGGTGACCGGTGTCTCCTGGGACTCGTCAGAAACCACAGGGATGTACGCTGAGTGTGCCCATGAAGCCGGGGGCCTGCTGGAACTAGCCCTGCTTTCCCATCTGGAGGGCGGCATTCATGCCTGCCTTGACGCTCCCTGACATTCCCGGCTCCCGACGGGCCAGTGAGCCCTGGAAGAGTGCTTCGGGGAAAATTATGAGTTTGCTCTCTCTAAACCAGGGGCTTCCGCGGCCGCGGTGGCCGTCCGCACGGCAGGCTCTAGAGCCAAAGGGAACCTCAACGTGAGAACCGCCTCCAGGTTAGGCCCTGTGTAGCCGCGCAGAAAGGGAGGCATGCAGCTCTTTCCGGGAGTTCTTAGTCGCTTTGCTCTCAAGGCAGTACACGCCCGGGGACTCCTAGGCCCCGCGGGCGTGCAGCATTTTCCCGCCAAGGTCCCTGAGTGCCTCCAGACACCTGTGGGCCGGCTGAGCAACGTCGAGGTCCATTGGTTGATTCCCTCGGAGGACCCCCGTGCGTGCCGAGCGCTGGGCAACCACACACTGCGCGTTCCTTGAGGAGCGCTACATCTCCAGAGCCCTCGAACGCCCTTCGGGACAACGTGGCTGGTGGGTGCGAAGTGCCCAGGAAGACTCTGTCATGGCCCTTGTGTGAGCTGCCATGAGAGAACGCTGTGCTTGCAACACTGCGAGGCCCGCCCTCGTGCCTGAAGTCACCCTGCTCGAGGAGAAAGTCAGCACCTTAGCGTGCTGTGTGGCTCCCGGCACACCCAGCATGAAGCCACGCCTGGAAGTAAGGCCCTGGTTTGCCGTGCAGAAGCGGAGGCGTGCTGCAGTTTCCAGGAGGCGGTGGCCTCTGCGCTGCATACCTTGAACGGCAGCACGGCTTTCTGGACACCTGGGAGGCTAGCCGGGGCGCCCTGTTCCCGGCAGGAACACTGAGTAACCCCAGGCGCACCTGGGTCTGCTACGCACCATCCAGGCCCGTAGCCCCTTAGAGCCCCTCTGTGCACGCCGAGCGTAGGGAAACGCACTGCCCTCTCTTCTGGAGCAGCTTGGTTTCCTCAGCACTCGCACACGTTCACGAACACCGTTCTGCCACATCCCCCATGGCGCGGAGGTCTTACGCGTTGCCCTAATCGGAGCTGCGCTCAGAGTAACCCTCGTCTCCGCATTCCATCCAGGACCCCCTGACTGAAGGCACCGTGCCTCCTAGAGGACGGCGGCTTGGGTTCTTACTGCAATTCAAGTCCTGTTCCTTCTTTGGCACGGCAGGCCCGCCCAGGCCCAGAGGAGCAGCTACGGCCTTCCTTGGTTGAGACAGTTCGCTGGATGCGGGACTCCCTCCTTCGATCAGTTGACTCGGGGAAGGAAACGCAGGGTGACCGGTGTCTCCTGGGACTCGTCAGAAACCACAGGGATGTACGCTGAGTGTGCCCATGAACCCGGGGGCCTGCTGGAACTAGCCCTGCTTTCCCATCTGGAGGGCGGCATTCATGCCTGCCTTGACGCTCCCTGACATTCCCGGCTCCCGACGGGCCAGTGAGCCCTGGAAGAGTGCTTCGGGGAAAATTATGAGTTTGCTCTCTCTAAACCAGGGGCTTCCGCGGCCGCGGTGGCCGTCCGCACGGCAGGCTCTAGAGCCAAAGGGAACCTCAACGTGAGAACCGGCCTCCAGGTTAGGCCCTGAGTAGCCGCGCAGAAAGGGAGGCATGCAGCTCTTTCGGGAGTTCTTAGTCGCTTTGCTCTCAAGGCAGTACACGCCCGGGGACTCCTAGGCCCCGCGGGCGTGCAGCATTTTCCCGCCAAGGTCCCTGAGTGCCTCCAGACACCTGTGGGCCGGCTGAGCAACGTCGAGGTCCATTGGTTGATTCCCTCGGAGGACCCCCGTGCGTGCCGAGCGCTGGGCAACCACACACTGCGCGTTCCTTGAGGAGCGCTACATCTCCAGAGCCCTCGAACGCCCTTCGGGACAACGTGGCTGGTGGGTGCGAAGTGCCCAGGAAGACTCTGTCATGGCCCTTGTGTGAGCTGCCATGAGAGAACGCTGTGCTTGCAACACTGCGAGGCCCGCCCTCGTGCCTGAAGTCACCCTGCTCGAGGAGAAAGTCAGCACCTTAGCGTGCTGTGTGGCTCCCGGCACACCCAGCATGAAGCCACGCCTGGAAGTAAGGCCCTGGTTTGCCGTGCAGAAGCGGAGGCCGTGCTGCAGTTTCCAGGAGGCGGTGGCCTCTGCGCTGCATACCTTGAACGGCAGCACGGCTTTCTGGACACGTGGGAGGCTAGCCGGGGCGCCCTGTTCCCGGCAGGAACACTGAGTAACCCCAGGCGCACCTGGGTCTGCTACGCACCATCCAGGCCCGTAGCCCCTTAGAGCCCCTCTGTGCACGCCGAGCGTAGGGAAACGCACTGCCCTCTCTTCTGGAGCAGCTTGGTTTCCTCAGCACTCGCACACGTTCACGAACACCGTTCTGCCACATCCCCCATGGCGCGGAGGTCTTACGCGTTGCCCTAATCGGAGCTGCGCTCAGAGTAACACTCGTCCTCCGCATTCCATCCAGGACCCCCTGACTGAAGGCACCGTGCCTCCTAGAGGACGGCGGCTTGGGTTCTTACTGCAATTCAAGTCCTGTTCCTTCTTTGGCACGGCAGGCCGCCCCAGGCCCAGAGGAGCAGCTACGGCCTTCCTTGGTTGAGACAGTTCGCTGGATGCGGGACTCCCTCCTTCGATCAGTTGACTCGGGGAAGGAAACGCAGGGTGACCGGTGTCTCCTGGGACTCGTCAGAAACCACAGGGATGTACGCTGAGTGTGCCCATGAAGCCGGGGCCTGCAGGAACTAGCCCTGCTTTCCCATCTGGAGGGCGGCATTCATGCCTGCCTTGACGCTCCCTGACATTCCCGGCTCCCGACGGGCCAGTGAGCCCTGGAAGAGTGCTTCGGGGAAAATTATGAGTTTGCTCTCTCTAAACCAGGGGCTTCCGCGGCCGCGGTGGCCGTCCGCACGGCAGGCTCTAGAGCCAAAGGGAACCTCAACGTGAGAACCGGCCTCCAGGTTAGGCCCTGAGTAGCCGCGCAGAAAGGGAGGCATGCAGCTCTTTCCGGGAGTTCTTAGTCGCTTTGCTCTCAAGGCAGTACACGCCCGGGGACTCCTAGGCCCCGCGGGCGTGCAGCATTTTCCCGCCAAGGTCCCTGAGTGCCTCCAGACACCTGTGGGCCGGCTGAGCAACATCGAGGTCCATTGGTTGATTCCCTCGGAGGACCCCCGTGCGTGCCGAGCGCTGGGCAACCACACACTGCGCGTTCCTTGAGGAGCGCTACATCTCCAGAGCCCTCGAACGCCCTTCGGGACAACGTGGCTGGTGGGTGCGAAGTGCCCAGGAAGACTCTGTCATGGCCCTTGTGTGAGCTGCCATGAGAGAACGCTGTGCTTGCAACACTGCGAGGCCCGCCCTCGTGCCTGAAGTCACCCTGCTCGAGGAGAAAGTCAGCACCTTAGCGTGCTGTGTGGCTCCCGGCACACCCAGCATGAAGCCACGCCTGGAAGTAAGGCCCTGGTTTGCCGTGCAGAAGCGGAGGCGTGCTGCAGTTTCCAGGAGGCGGTGGCCTCTGCGCTGCATACCTTGAACGGCAGCACGGCTTTCTGGACACCTGGGAGGCTAGCCGGGGCGCCCTGTTCCCGGCAGGAACACTGAGTAACCCCAGGCGCACCTGGGTCTGCTACGCACCATCCAGGCCCGTAGCCCCTTAGAGCCCCTCTGTGCACGCCGAGCGTAGGGAAACGCACTGCCCTCTCTTCTGGAGCAGCTTGGTTTCCTCAGCACTCGCACACGTTCACGAACACCGTTCTGCCACATCCCCCATGGCGCGGAGGTCTTACGCGTTGCCCTAATCGGAGCTGCGCTCAGAGTAACCCTCGTCTCCGCATTCCATCCAGGACCCCCTGACTGAAGGCACCGTGCCTCCTAGAGGACGGCGGCTTGGGTTCTTACTGCAATTCAAGTCCTGTTCCTTCTTTGGCACTGCAGGCCGCCCCAGGCCCAGAGGAGCAGCTACGGCCTTCCTTGGTTGAGACAGTTCGCTGGATGCGGGACTCCCTCCTTCGATCAGTTGACTCGGGGAAGGAAACGCAGGGTGACCGGTGTCTCCTGGGACTCGTCAGAAACCACAGGGATGTACGCTGAGTGTGCCCATGAAGCCGGGGGCCTGCTGGAACTAGCCCTGCTTTCCCATCTGGAGGGCGGCATTCATGCCTGCCTTGACGCTCCCTGACATTCCCGGCTCCCGACGGGCCAGTGAGCCCTGGAAGAGTGCTTCGGGGAAAATTATGAGTTTGCTCTCTCTAAACCAGGGGCTTCCGCGGCCGCGGTGGCCGTCCGCACGGCAGGCTCTAGAGCCAAAGGGAACCTCAACGTGAGAACCGGCCTCCAGGTTAGGCCCTGAGTAGCCGCGCAGAAAGGGAGGCATGCAGCTCTTTCCGGGAGTTCTTAGTCGCTTTGCTCTCAAGGCAGTACACGCCCGGGGACTCCTAGGCCCCACGGGCGTGCAGCATTTTCCCGCCAAGGTCCCTGAGTGCCTCCAGACACCTGTGGGCCGGCTGAGCAACGTCGAGGTCCATTGGTTGATTCCCTCGGAGGACCCCCGTGCGTGCCGAGCGCTGGGCAACCACACACTGCGCGTTCCTTGAGGAGCGCTACATCTCCAGAGCCCTCGAACGCCCTTCGGGACAACGTGGCTGGTGGGTGCGAAGTGCCCAGGAAGACTCTGTCATGGCCCTTGTGTGAGCTGCCATGAGAGAACGCTGTGCTTGCAACACTGCGAGGCCCGCCCTCGTGCCTGAAGTCACCCTGCTCGAGGAGAAAGTCAGCACCTTAGCGTGCTGTGTGGCTCCCGGCACACCCAGCATGAAGCCACGCCTGGAAGTAAGGCCCTGGTTTGCCGTGCAGAAGCGGAGGCGTGCTGCAGTTTCCAGGAGGCGGTGGCCTCTGCGCTGCATACCTTGAACGGCAGCACGGCTTTCTGGACACCTGGGAGGCTAGCCGGGGCGCCCTGTTCCCGGCAGGAACACTGAGTAACCCCAGGCGCACCTGGGTCTGCTACGCACCATCCAGGCCCGTAGCCCCTTAGAGCCCCTCTGTGCACGCCGAGCGTAGGGAAACGCACTGCCCTCTCTTCTGGAGCAGCTTGGTTTCCTCAGCACTCGCACACGTTCACGAACACCGTTCTGCCACATCCCCCATGGCGCGGAGGTCTTACGCGTTGCCCTAATCGGAGCTGCGCTCAGAGTAACCCTCGTCTCCGCATTCCATCCAGGACCCCCTGACTGAAGGCACCGTGCCTCCTAGAGGACGGCGGCTTGGGTTCTTACTGCAATTCAAGTCCTGTTCCTTCTTTGGCACGGCAGGCCGCCCCAGGCCCAGAGGAGCAGCTACGGCGTTCCTTGGTTGAGACAGTTCGCTGGATGCGGGACTCCCTCCTTCGATCAGTTGACTCGGGGAAGGAAACGCAGGGTGACCGGTGTCTCCTGGGACTCGTCAGAAACCACAGGGATGTACGCTGAGTGTGCCCATGAAGCCGGGGGCCTGCTGGAACTAGCCCTGCTTTCCCATCTGGAGGGCGGCATTCATGCCTGCCTTGACGCTCCCTGACATTCCCGGCTCCCGACGGGCCAGTGAGCCCTGGAAGAGTGCTTCGGGGAAAATTATGAGTTTGCTCTCTCTAAACCAGGGGCTTCCGCGGCCGCGGTGGCCGTCCGCACGGCAGGCTCTAGAGCCAAAGGGAACCTCAACGTGAGAACCGGCCTCCAGGTTAGGCCCTGAGTAGCCGCGCAGAAAGGGAGGCATGCAGCTCTTTCCGGGAGTTCTTAGTCGCTTTGCTCTCAAGGC
The DNA here is from genome assembly GCF_949774975.1 of Lagenorhynchus albirostris. Lineage (NCBI taxonomy): Eukaryota > Metazoa > Chordata > Mammalia > Artiodactyla > Delphinidae > Lagenorhynchus > Lagenorhynchus albirostris. The sequence continues at coordinate 89,762,781 of NC_083106.1, read as the reverse complement.
AGTACACGCCCGGGGACTCCTAGGCCCCGCGGGCGTGCAGCATTTTCCCGCCAAGGTCCCTGAGTGCCTCCAGACACCTGTGGGCCGGCTGAGCAACATCGAGGTCCATTGGTTGATTCCCTCGGAGGACCCCCGTGCGTGCCGAGCGCTGGGCAACCACACACTGCGCGTTCCTTGAGGAGCGCTACATCTCCAGAGCCCTCGAACGCCCTTCGGGACAACGTGGCTGGTGGGTGCGAAGTGCCCAGGAAGACTCTGTCATGGCCCTTGTGTGAGCTGCCATGAGAGAACGCTGTGCTTGCAACACTGCGAGGCCCGCCCTCGTGCCTGAAGTCACCCTGCTCGAGGAGAAAGTCAGCACCTTAGCGTGCTGTGTGGCTCCCGGCACACCCAGCATGAAGCCACGCCTGGAAGTAAGGCCCTGGTTTGCCGTGCAGAAGCGGAGGCGTGCTGCAGTTTCCAGGAGGCGGTGGCCTCTGTGCTGCATACCTTGAACGGCAGCACGGCTTTCTGGACACCTAGGAGGCTAGCCGGGGCGCCCTGTTCCCGGCAGGAACACTGAGTAACCCCAGGCGCACCTGGGTCTGCTACGCACCATCCAGGCCCGTAGCCCCTTAGAGCCCCTCTGTGCACGCCGAGCGTAGGGAAACGCACTGCCCTCTCTTCTGGAGCAGCTTGGTTTCCTCAGCACTCGCACACGTTCACGAACACCGTTCTGCCACATCCCCCATGGCGCGGAGGTCTTACGCGTTGCCCTAATCGGAGCTGCGCTCAGAGTAACCCTCGTCTCCGCATTCCATCCAGGACCCCCTGACTGAAGGCACCGTGCCTCCTAGAGGACGGCGGCTTGGGTTCTTACTGCAATTCAAGTCCTGTTCCTTCTTTGGCACTGCAGGCCGCCCCAGGCCCAGAGGAGCAGCTACGGCCTTCCTTGGTTGAGACAGTTCGCTGGATGCGGGACTCCCTCCTTCGATCAGTTGACTCGGGGAAGGAAACGCAGGGTGACCGGTGTCTCCTGGGACTCGTCAGAAACCACAGGGATGTACGCTGAGTGTGCCCATGAAGCCGGGGGCCTGCTGGAACTAGCCCTGCTTTCCCATCTGGAGGGCGGCATTCATGCCTGCCTTGACGCTCCCTGACATTCCCGGCTCCCGACGGGCCAGTGAGCCCTGGAAGAGTGCTTCGGGGAAAATTATGAGTTTGCTCTCTCTAAACCAGGGGCTTCCGCGGCCGCGGTGGCCGTCCGCACGGCAGGCTCTAGAGCCAAAGGGAACCTCAACGTGAGAACTGGCCTCCAGGTTAGGCCCTGAGTAGCCGCGCAGAAAGGGAGGCATGCAGCTCTTTCCGGGAGTTCTTAGTCGCTTTGCTCTCAAGGCAGTACACGCCCGGGGACTCCTAGGCCCCACGGGCGTGCAGCATTTTCCCGCCAAGGTCCCTGAGTGCCTCCAGACACCTGTGGGCCGGCTGAGCAACGTCGAGGTCCATTGGTTGATTCCCTCGGAGGACCCCCGTGCGTGCCGAGCGCTGGGCAACCACACACTGCGCGTTCCTTGAGGAGCGCTACATCTCCAGAGCCCTCGAACGCCCTTCGGGACAACGTGGCTGGTGGGTGCGAAGTGCCCAGGAAGACTCTGTCATGGCCCTTGTGTGAGCTGCCATGAGAGAACGCTGTGCTTGCAACACTGCGAGGCCCGCCCTCGTGCCTGAAGTCACCCTGCTCGAGGAGAAAGTCAGCACCTTAGCGTGCTGTGTGGCTCCCGGCACACCCAGCATGAAGCCACGCCTGGAAGTAAGGCCCTGGTTTGCCGTGCAGAAGCGGAGGCGTGCTGCAGTTTCCAGGAGGCGGTGGCCTCTGCGCTGCATACCTTGAACGGCAGCACGGCTTTCTGGACACCTGGGAGGCTAGCCGGGGCGCCCTGTTCCCGGCAGGAACACTGAGTAACCCCAGGCGCACCTGGGTCTGCTACGCACCATCCAGGCCCGTAGCCCCTTAGAGCCCCTCTGTGCACGCCGAGCGTAGGGAAACGCACTGCCCTCTCTTCTGGAGCAGCTTGGTTTCCTCAGCACTCGCACACGTTCACGAACACCGTTCTGCCACATCCCCCATGGCGCGGAGGTCTTACGCGTTGCCCTAATCGGAGCTGCGCTCAGAGTAACCCTCGTCTCCGCATTCCATCCAGGACCCCCTGACTGAAGGCACCGTGCCTCCTAGAGGACGGCGGCTTGGGTTCTTACTGCAATTCAAGTCCTGTTCCTTCTTTGGCACGGCAGGCCGCCCCAGGCCCAGAGGAGCAGCTACGGCCTTCCTTGGTTGAGACAGTTCGCTGGATGCGGGACTCCCTCCTTCGATCAGTTGACTCGGGGAAGGAAACGCAGGGTGACCGGTGTCTCCTGGGACTCGTCAGAAACCACAGGGATGTACGCTGAGTGTGCCCATGAAGCCGGGGGCCTGCTGGAACTAGCCCTGCTTTCCCATCTGGAGGGCGGCATTCATGCCTGCCTTGACGCTCCCTGACATTCCCGGCTCCCGACGGGCCAGTGAGCCCTGGAAGAGTGCTTCGGGGAAAATTATGAGTTTGCTCTCTCTAAACCAGGGGCTTCCGCGGCCGCGGTGGCCGTCCGCACGGCAGGCTCTAGAGCCAAAGGGAACCTCAACGTGAGAACTGGCCTCCAGGTTAGGCCCTGAGTAGCCGCGCAGAAAGGGAGGCATGCAGCTCTTTCCGGGAGTTCTTAGTCGCTTTGCTCTCAAGGCAGTACACGCCCGGGGACTCCTAGGCCCCACGGGCGTGCAGCATTTTCCCGCCAAGGTCCCTGAGTGCCTCCAGACACCTGTGGGCCGGCTGAGCAACGTCGAGGTCCATTGGTTGATTCCCTCGGAGGACCCCCGTGCGTGCCGAGCGCTGGGCAACCACACACTGCGCGTTCCTTGAGGAGCGCTACATCTCCAGAGCCCTCGAACGCCCTTCGGGACAACGTGGCTGGTGGGTGCGAAGTGCCCAGGAAGACTCTGTCATGGCCCTTGTGTGAGCTGCCATGAGAGAACGCTGTGCTTGCAACACTGCGAGGCCCGCCCTCGTGCCTGAAGTCACCCTGCTCGAGGAGAAAGTCAGCACCTTAGCGTGCTGTGTGGCTCCCGGCACACCCAGCATGAAGCCACGCCTGGAAGTAAGGCCCTGGTTTGCCGTGCAGAAGCGGAGGCGTGCTGCAGTTTCCAGGAGGCGGTGGCCTCTGCGCTGCATACCTTGAACGGCAGCACGGCTTTCTGGACACCTGGGAGGCTAGCCGGGGCGCCCTGTTCCCGGCAGGAACACTGAGTAACCCCAGGCGCACCTGGGTCTGCTACGCACCATCCAGGCCCGTAGCCCCTTAGAGCCCCTCTGTGCACGCCGAGCGTAGGGAAACGCACTGCCCTCTCTTCTGGAGCAGCTTGGTTTCCTCAGCACTCGCACACGTTCACGAACACCGTTCTGCCACATCCCCCATGGCGCGGAGGTCTTACGCGTTGCCCTAATCGGAGCTGCGCTCAGAGTAACCCTCGTCTCCGCATTCCATCCAGGACCCCCTGACTGAAGGCACCGTGCCTCCTAGAGGACGGCGGCTTGGGTTCTTACTGCAATTCAAGTCCTGTTCCTTCTTTGGCACGGCAGGCCGCCCCAGGCCCAGAGGAGCAGCTACGGCCTTCCTTGGTTGAGACAGTTCGCTGGATGCGGGACTCCCTCCTTCGATCAGTTGACTCGGGGAAGGAAACGCAGGGTGACCGGTGTCTCCTGGGACTCGTCAGAAACCACAGGGATGTACGCTGAGTGTGCCCATGAAGCCGGGGGCCTGCTGGAACTAGCCCTGCTTTCCCATCTGGAGGGCGGCATTCATGCCTGCCTTGACGCTCCCTGACATTCCCGGCTCCCGACGGGCCAGTGAGCCCTGGAAGAGTGCTTCGGGGAAAATTATGAGTTTGCTCTCTCTAAACCAGGGGCTTCCGCGGCCGCGGTGGCCGTCCGCACGGCAGGCTCTAGAGCCAAAGGGAACCTCAACGTGAGAACTGGCCTCCAGGTTAGGCCCTGAGTAGCCGCGCAGAAAGGGAGGCATGCAGCTCTTTCCGGGAGTTCTTAGTCGCTTTGCTCTCAAGGCAGTACACGCCCGGGGACTCCTAGGCCCCGCGGGCGTGCAGCATTTTCCCGCCAAGGTCCCTGAGTGCCTCCAGACACCTGTGGGCCGGCTGAGCAACGTCGAGGTCCATTGGTTGATTCCCTCGGAGGACCCCCGTGCGTGCCGAGCGCTGGGCAACCACACACTGCGCGTTCCTTGAGGAGCGCTACATCTCCAGAGCCCTCGAACGCCCTTCGGGACAACGTGGCTGGTGGGTGCGAAGTGCCCAGGAAGACTCTGTCATGGCCCTTGTGTGAGCTGCCATGAGAGAACGCTGTGCTTGCAACACTGCGAGGCCCGCCCTCGTGCCTGAAGTCACCCTGCTCGAGGAGAAAGTCAGCACCTTAGCGTGCTGTGTGGCTCCCGGCACACCCAGCATGAAGCCACGCCTGGAAGTAAGGCCCTGGTTTGCCGTGCAGAAGCGGAGGCGTGCTGCAGTTTCCAGGAGGCGGTGGCCTCTGCGCTGCATACCTTGAACGGCAGCACGGCTTTCTGGACACCTGGGAGGCTAGCCGGGGCGCCCTGTTCCCGGCAGGAACACTGAGTAACCCCAGGCGCACCTGGGTCTGCTACGCACCATCCAGGCCCGTAGCCCCTTAGAGCCCCTCTGTGCACGCCGAGCGTAGGGAAACGCACTGCCCTCTCTTCTGGAGCAGCTTGGTTTCCTCAGCACTCGCACACGTTCACGAACACCGTTCTGCCACATCCCCCATGGCGCGGAGGTCTTACGCGTTGCCCTAATCGGAGCTGCGCTCAGAGTAACCCTCGTCTCCGCATTCCATCCAGGACCCCCTGACTGAAGGCACCGTGCCTCCTAGAGGACGGCGGCTTGGGTTCTTACTGCAATTCAAGTCCTGTTCCTTCTTTGGCACGGCAGGCCGCCCCAGGCCCAGAGGAGCAGCTACGGCCTTCCTTGGTTGAGACAGTTCGCTGGATGCGGGACTCCCTCCTTCGATCAGTTGACTCGGGGAAGGAAACGCAGGGTGACCGGTGTCTCCTGGGACTCGTCAGAAACCACAGGGATGTACGCTGAGTGTGCCCATGAACCCGGGGGCCTGCTGGAACTAGCCCTGCTTTCCCATCTGGAGGGCGGCATTCATGCCTGCCTTGACGCTCCCTGACATTCCCGGCTCCCGACGGGCCAGTGAGCCCTGGAAGAGTGCTTCGGGGAAAATTATGAGTTTGCTCTCTCTAAACCAGGGGCTTCCGCGGCCGCGGTGGCCGTCCGCACGGCAGGCTCTAGAGCCAAAGGGAACCTCAACGTGAGAACCGGCCTCCAGGTTAGGCCCTGAGTAGCCGCGCAGAAAGGGAGGCATGCAGCTCTTTCCGGGAGTTCTTAGTCGCTTTGCTCTCAAGGCAGTACACGCCCGGGGACTCCTAGGCCCCGCGGGCGTGCAGCATTTTCCCGCCAAGGTCCCTGAGTGCCTCCAGACACCTGTGGGCCGGCTGAGCAACGTCGAGGTCCATTGGTTGATTCCCTCGGAGGACCCCCGTGCGTGCCGAGCGCTGGGCAACCACACACTGCGCGTTCCTTGAGGAGCGCTACATCTCCAGAGCCCTCGAACGCCCTTCGGGACAACGTGGCTGGTGGGTGCGAAGTGCCCAGGAAGACTCTGTCATGGCCCTTGTGTGAGCTGCCATGAGAGAACGCTGTGCTTGCAACACTGCGAGGCCCGCCCTCGTGCCTGAAGTCACCCTGCTCGAGGAGAAAGTCAGCACCTTAGCGTGCTGTGTGGCTCCCGGCACACCCAGCATGAAGCCACGCCTGGAAGTAAGGCCCTGGTTTGCCGTGCAGAAGCGGAGGCGTGCTGCAGTTTCCAGGAGGCGGTGGCCTCTGCGCTGCATACCTTGAACGGCAGCACGGCTTTCTGGACACCTGGGAGGCTAGCCGGGGCGCCCTGTTCCCGGCAGGAACACTGAGTAACCCCAGGCGCACCTGGGTCTGCTACGCACCATCCAGGCCCGTAGCCCCTTAGAGCCCCTCTGTGCACGCCGAGCGTAGGGAAACGCACTGCCCTCTCTTCTGGAGCAGCTTGGTTTCCTCAGCACTCGCACACGTTCACGAACACCGTTCTGCCACATCCCCCATGGCGCGGAGGTCTTACGCGTTGCCCTAATCGGAGCTGCGCTCAGAGTAACCCTCGTCTCCGCATTCCATCCAGGACCCCCTGACTGAAGGCACCGTGCCTCCTAGAGGACGGCGGCTTGGGTTCTTACTGCAATTCAAGTCCTGTTCCTTCTTTGGCACGGCAGGCCGCCCCAGGCCCAGAGGAGCAGCTACGGCCTTCCTTGGTTGAGACAGTTCGCTGGATGCGGGACTCCCTCCTTCGATCAGTTGACTCGGGGAAGGAAACGCAGGGTGACCGGTGTCTCCTGGGACTCGTCAGAAACCACAGGGATGTACGCTGAGTGTGCCCATGAAGCCGGGGGCCTGCTGGAACTAGCCCTGCTTTCCCATCTGGAGGGCGGCATTCATGCCTGCCTTGACGCTCCCTGACATTCCCGGCTCCCGACGGGCCAGTGAGCCCTGGAAGAGTGCTTCGGGGAAAATTATGAGTTTGCTCTCTCTAAACCAGGGGCTTCCGCGGCCGCGGTGGCCGTCCGCACGGCAGGCTCTAGAGCCAAAGGGAACCTCAACGTGAGAACCGGCCTCCAGGTTAGGCCCTGAGTAGCCGCGCAGAAAGGGAGGCATGCAGCTCTTTCCGGGAGTTCTTAGTCGCTTTGCTCTCAAGGCAGTACACGCCCGGGGACTCCTAGGCCCCGCGGGCGTGCAGCATTTTCCCGCCAAGGTCCCTGAGTGCCTCCAGACACCTGTGGGCCGGCTGAGCAACGTCGAGGTCCATTGGTTGATTCCCTCGGAGGACCCCCGTGCGTGCCGAGCGCTGGGCAACCACACACTGCGCGTTCCTTGAGGAGCGCTACATCTCCAGAGCCCTCGAACGCCCTTCGGGACAACGTGGCTGGTGGGTGCGAAGTGCCCAGGAAGACTCTGTCATGGCCCTTGTGTGAGCTGCCATGAGAGAACGCTGTGCTTGCAACACTGCGAGGCCCGCCCTCGTGCCTGAAGTCACCCTGCTCGAGGAGAAAGTCAGCACCTTAGCGTGCTGTGTGGCTCCCGGCACACCCAGCATGAAGCCACGCCTGGAAGTAAGGCCCTGGTTTGCCGTGCAGAAGCGGAGGCGTGCTGCAGTTTCCAGGAGGCGGTGGCCTCTGCGCTGCATACCTTGAACGGCAGCACGGCTTTCTGGACACCTGGGAGGCTAGCCGGGGCGCCCTGTTCCCGGCAGGAACACTGAGTAACCCCAGGCGCACCTGGGTCTGCTACGCACCATCCAGGCCCGTAGCCCCTTAGAGCCCCTCTGTGCACGCCGAGCGTAGGGAAACGCACTGCCCTCTCTTCTGGAGCAGCTTGGTTTCCTCAGCACTCGCACACGTTCACGAACACCGTTCTGCCACATCCCCCATGGCGCGGAGGTCTTACGCGTTGCCCTAATCGGAGCTGCGCTCAGAGTAACCCTCGTCTCCGCATTCCATCCAGGACCCCCTGACTGAAGGCACCGTGCCTCCTAGAGGACGGCGGCTTGGGTTCTTACTGCAATTCAAGTCCTGTTCCTTCTTTGGCACGGCAGGCCGCCCCAGGCCCAGAGGAGCAGCTACGGCCTTCCTTGGTTGAGACAGTTCGCTGGATGCGGGACTCCCTCCTTCGATCAGTTGACTCGGGGAAGGAAACGCAGGGTGACCGGTGTCTCCTGGGACTCGTCAGAAACCACAGGGATGTACGCTGAGTGTGCCCATGAAGCCGGGGGCCTGCTGGAACTAGCCCTGCTTTCCCATCTGGAGGGCGGCATTCATGCCTGCCTTGACGCTCCCTGACATTCCCGGCTCCCGACGGGCCAGTGAGCCCTGGAAGAGTGCTTCGGGGAAAATTATGAGTTTGCTCTCTCTAAACCAGGGGCTTCCGCGGCCGCGGTGGCCGTCCGCACGGCAGGCTCTAGAGCCAAAGGGAACCTCAACGTGAGAACCGGCCTCCAGGTTAGGCCCTGAGTAGCCGCGCAGAAAGGGAGGCATGCAGCTCTTTCCGGGAGTTCTTAGTCGCTTTGCTCTCAAGGCAGTACACGCCCGGGGACTCCTAGGCCCCACGGGCGTGCAGCATTTTCCCGCCAAGGTCCCTGAGTGCCTCCAGACACCTGTGGGCCGGCTGAGCAACGTCGAGGTCCATTGGTTGATTCCCTCGGAGGACCCCCGTGCGTGCCGAGCGCTGGGCAACCACACACTGCGCGTTCCTTGAGGAGCGCTACATCTCCAGAGCCCTCGAACGCCCTTCGGGACAACGTGGCTGGTGGGTGCGAAGTGCCCAGGAAGACTCTGTCATGGCCCTTGTGTGAGCTGCCATGAGAGAACGCTGTGCTTGCAACACTGCGAGGCCCGCCCTCGTGCCTGAAGTCACCCTGCTCGAGGAGAAAGTCAGCACCTTAGCGTGCTGTGTGGCTCCCGGCACACCCAGCATGAAGCCACGCCTGGAAGTAAGGCCCTGGTTTGCCGTGCAGAAGCGGAGGCGTGCTGCAGTTTCCAGGAGGCGGTGGCCTCTGCGCTGCATACCTTGAACGGCAGCACGGCTTTCTGGACACCTGGGAGGCTAGCCGGGGCGCCCTGTTCCCGGCAGGAACACTGAGTAACCCCAGGCGCACCTGGGTCTGCTACGCACCATCCAGGCCCGTAGCCCCTTAGAGCCCCTCTGTGCACGCCGAGCGTAGGGAAACGCACTGCCCTCTCTTCTGGAGCAGCTTGGTTTCCTCAGCACTCGCACACGTTCACGAACACCGTTCTGCCACATCCCCCATGGCGCGGAGGTCTTACGCGTTGCCCTAATCGGAGCTGCGCTCAGAGTAACCCTCGTCTCCGCATTCCATCCAGGACCCCCTGACTGAAGGCACCGTGCCTCCTAGAGGACGGCGGCTTGGGTTCTTACTGCAATTCAAGTCCTGTTCCTTCTTTGGCACGGCAGGCCGCCCCAGGCCCAGAGGAGCAGCTACGGCCTTCCTTGGTTGAGACAGTTCGCTGGATGCGGGACTCCCTCCTTCGATCAGTTGACTCGGGGAAGGAAACGCAGGGTGACCGGTGTCTCCTGGGACTCGTCAGAAACCACAGGGATGTACGCTGAGTGTGCCCATGAAGCCGGGGGCCTGCTGGAACTAGCCCTGCTTTCCCATCTGGAGGGCGGCATTCATGCCTGCCTTGACGCTCCCTGACATTCCCGGCTCCCGACGGGCCAGTGAGCCCTGGAAGAGTGCTTCGGGGAAAATTATGAGTTTGCTCTCTCTAAACCAGGGGCTTCCGCGGCCGCGGTGGCCGTCCGCACGGCAGGCTCTAGAGCCAAAGGGAACCTCAACGTGAGAACCGGCCTCCAGGTTAGGCCCTGAGTAGCCGCGCAGAAAGGGAGGCATGCAGCTCTTTCCGGGAGTTCTTAGTCGCTTTGCTCTCAAGGCAGTACACGCCCGGGGACTCCTAGGCCCCGCGGGCGTGCAGCATTTTCCCGCCAAGGTCCCTGAGTGCCTCCAGACACCTGTGGGCCGGCTGAGCAACGTCGAGGTCCATTGGTTGATTCCCTCGGAGGACCCCCGTGCGTGCCGAGCGCTGGGCAACCACACACTGCGCGTTCCTTGAGGAGCGCTACATCTCCAGAGCCCTCGAACGCCCTTCGGGACAACGTGGCTGGTGGGTGCGAAGTGCCCAGGAAGACTCTGTCATGGCCCTTGTGTGAGCTGCCATGAGAGAACGCTGTGCTTGCAACACTGCGAGGCCCGCCCTCGTGCCTGAAGTCACCCTGCTCGAGGAGAAAGTCAGCACCTTAGCGTGCTGTGTGGCTCCCGGCACACCCAGCATGAAGCCACGCCTGGAAGTAAGGCCCTGGTTTGCCGTGCAGAAGCGGAGGCGTGCTGCAGTTTCCAGGAGGCGGTGGCCTCTGCGCTGCATACCTTGAACGGCAGCACGGCTTTCTGGACACCTGGGAGGCTAGCCGGGGCGCCCTGTTCCCGGCAGGAACACTGAGTAACCCCAGGCGCACCTGGGTCTGCTACGCACCATCCAGGCCCGTAGCCCCTTAGAGCCCCTCTGTGCACGCCGAGCGTAGGGAAACGCACTGCCCTCTCTTCTGGAGCAGCTTGGTTTCCTCAGCACTCGCACACGTTCACGAACACCGTTCTGCCACATCCCCCATGGCGCGGAGGTCTTACGCGTTGCCCTAATCGGAGCTGCGCTCAGAGTAACCCTCGTCTCCGCATTCCATCCAGGACCCCCTGACTGAAGGCACCGTGCCTCCTAGAGGACGGCGGCTTGGGTTCTTACTGCAATTCAAGTCCTGTTCCTTCTTTGGCACGGCAGGCCGCCCCAGGCCCAGAGGAGCAGCTACGGCCTTCCTTGGTTGAGACAGTTCGCTGGATGCGGGACTCCCTCCTTCGATCAGTTGACTCGGGGAAGGAAACGCAGGGTGACCGGTGTCTCCTGGGACTCGTCAGAAACCACAGGGATGTACGCTGAGTGTGCCCATGAAGCCGGGGGCCTGCTGGAACTAGCCCTGCTTTCCCATCTGGAGGGCGGCATTCATGCCTGCCTTGACGCTCCCTGACATTCCCGGCTCCCGACGGGCCAGTGAGCCCTGGAAGAGTGCTTCGGGGAAAATTATGAGTTTGCTCTCTCTAAACCAGGGGCTTCCGCGGCCGCGGTGGCCGTCCGCACGGCAGGCTCTAGAGCCAAAGGGAACCTCAACGTGAGAACCGGCCTCCAGGTTAGGCCCTGAGTAGCCGCGCAGAAAGGGAGGCATGCAGCTCTTTCCGGGAGTTCTTAGTCGCTTTGCTCTCAAGGCAGTACACGCCCGGGGACTCCTAGGCCCCACGGGCGTGCAGCATTTTCCCGCCAAGGTCCCTGAGTGCCTCCAGACACCTGTGGGCCGGCTGAGCAACGTCGAGGTCCATTGGTTGATTCCCTCGGAGGACCCCCGTGCGTGCCGAGCGCTGGGCAACCACACACTGCGCGTTCCTTGAGGAGCGCTACATCTCCAGAGCCCTCGAACGCCCTTCGGGACAACGTGGCTGGTGGGTGCGAAGTGCCCAGGAAGACTCTGTCATGGCCCTTGTGTGAGCTGCCATGAGAGAACGCTGTGCTTGCAACACTGCGAGGCCCGCCCTCGTGCCTGAAGTCACCCTGCTCGAGGAGAAAGTCAGCACCTTAGCGTGCTGTGTGGCTCCCGGCACACCCAGCATGAAGCCACGCCTGGAAGTAAGGCCCTGGTTTGCCGTGCAGAAGCGGAGGCGTGCTGCAGTTTCCAGGAGGCGGTGGCCTCTGCGCTGCATACCTTGAACGGCAGCACGGCTTTCTGGACACCTGGGAGGCTAGCCGGGGCGCCCTGTTCCCGGCAGGAACACTGAGTAACCCCAGGCGCACCTGGGTCTGCTACGCACCATCCAGGCCCGTAGCCCCTCAGAGCCCCTCTGTGCACGCCGAGCGTAGGGAAACGCACTGCCCTCTCTTCTGGAGCAGCTTGGTTTCCTCAGCACTCGCACACGTTCACGAACACCGTTCTGCCACATCCCCCATGGCGCGGAGGTCTTACGCGTTGCCCTAATCGGAGCTGCGCTCAGAGTAACCCTCGTCTCCGCATTCCATCCAGGACCCCCTGACTGAAGGCACCGTGCCTCCTAGAGGACGGCGGCTTGGGTTCTTACTGCAATTCAAGTCCTGTTCCTTCTTTGGCACGGCAGGCCGCCCCAGGCCCAGAGGAGCAGCTACGGCCTTCCTTGGTTGAGACAGTTCGCTGGATGCGGGACTCCCTCCTTCGATCAGTTGACTCGGGGAAGGAAACGCAGGGTGACCGGTGTCTCCTGGGACTCGTCAGAAACCACAGGGATGTACGCTGAGTGTGCCCATGAAGCCGGGGGCCTGCTGGAACTAGCCCTGCTTTCCCATCTGGAGGGCGGCATTCATGCCTGCCTTGACGCTCCCTGACATTCCCGGCTCCCGACGGGCCAGTGAGCCCTGGAAGAGTGCTTCGGGGAAAATTATGAGTTTGCTCTCTCTAAACCAGGGGCTTCCGCGGCCGCGGTGGCCGTCCGCACGGCAGGCTCTAGAGCCAAAGGGAACCTCAACGTGAGAACCGGCCTCCAGGTTAGGCCCTGAGTAGCCGCGCAGAAAGGGAGGCATGCAGCTCTTTCCGGGAGTTCTTAGTCGCTTTGCTCTCAAGGCAGTACACGCCCGGGGACTCCTAGGCCCCGCGGGCGTGCAGCATTTTCCCGCCAAGGTCCCTGAGTGCCTCCAGACACCTGTGGGCCGGCTGAGCAACGTCGAGGTCCATTGGTTGATTCCCTCGGAGGACCCCCGTGCGTGCCGAGCGCTGGGCAACCACACACTGCGCGTTCCTTGAGGAGCGCTACATCTCCAGAGCCCTCGAACGCCCTTCGGGACAACGTGGCTGGTGGGTGCGAAGTGCCCAGGAAGACTCTGTCATGGCCCTTGTGTGAGCTGCCATGAGAGAACGCTGTGCTTGCAACACTGCGAGGCCCGCCCTCGTGCCTGAAGTCACCCTGCTCGAGGAGAAAGTCAGCACCTTAGCGTGCTGTGTGGCTCCCGGCACACCCAGCATGAAGCCACGCCTGGAAGTAAGGCCCTGGTTTGCCGTGCAGAAGCGGAGGCGTGCTGCAGTTTCCAGGAGGCGGTGGCCTCTGCGCTGCATACCTTGAACGGCAGCACGGCTTTCTGGACACCTGGGAGGCTAGCCGGGGCGCCCTGTTCCCGGCAGGAACACTGAGTAACCCCAGGCGCACCTGGGTCTGCTACGCACCATCCAGGCCCGTAGCCCCTTAGAGCCCCTCTGTGCACGCCGAGCGTAGGGAAACGCACTGCCCTCTCTTCTGGAGCAGCTTGGTTTCCTCAGCACTCGCACACGTTCACGAACACCGTTCTGCCACATCCCCCATGGCGCGGAGGTCTTACGCGTTGCCCTAATCGGAGCTGCGCTCAGAGTAACCCTCGTCTCCGCATTCCATCCAGGACCCCCTGACTGAAGGCACCGTGCCTCCTAGAGGACGGCGGCTTGGGTTCTTACTGCAATTCAAGTCCTGTTCCTTCTTTGGCACGGCAGGCCGCCCCAGGCCCAGAGGAGCAGCTACGGCCTTCCTTGGTTGAGACAGTTCGCTGGATGCGGGACTCCCTCCTTCGATCAGTTGACTCGGGGAAGGAAACGCAGGGTGACCGGTGTCTCCTGGGACTCGTCAGAAACCACAGGGATGTACGCTGAGTGTGCCCATGAAGCCGGGGGCCTGCTGGAACTAGCCCTGCTTTCCCATCTGGAGGGCGGCATTCATGCCTGCCTTGACGCTCCCTGACATTCCCGGCTCCCGACGGGCCAGTGAGCCCTGGAAGAGTGCTTCGGGGAAAATTATGAGTTTGCTCTCTCTAAACCAGGGGCTTCCGCGGCCGCGGTGGCCGTCCGCACGGCAGGCTCTAGAGCCAAAGGGAACCTCAACGTGAGAACCGGCCTCCAGGTTAGGCCCTGAGTAGCCGCGCAGAAAGGGAGGCATGCAGCTCTTTCCGGGAGTTCTTAGTCGCTTTGCTCTCAAGGCAGTACACGCCCGGGGACTCCTAGGCCCCGCGGGCGTGCAGCATTTTCCCGCCAAGGTCCCTGAGTGCCTCCAGACACCTGTGGGCCGGCTGAGCAACGTCGAGGTCCATTGGTTGATTCCCTCGGAGGACCCCCGTGCGTGCCGAGCGCTGGGCAACCACACACTGCGCGTTCCTTGAGGAGCGCTACATCTCCAGAGCCCTCGAACGCCCTTCGGGACAACGTGGCTGGTGGGTGCGAAGTGCCCAGGAAGACTCTGTCATGGCCCTTGTGTGAGCTGCCATGAGAGAACGCTGTGCTTGCAACACTGCGAGGCCCGCCCTCGTGCCTGAAGTCACCCTGCTCGAGGAGAAAGTCAGCACCTTAGCGTGCTGTGTGGCTCCCGGCACACCCAGCATGAAGCCACGCCTGGAAGTAAGGCCCTGGTTTGCCGTGCAGAAGCGGAGGCGTGCTGCAGTTTCCAGGAGGCGGTGGCCTCTGCGCTGCATACCTTGAACGGCAGCACGGCTTTCTGGACACCTGGGAGGCTAGCCGGGGCGCCCTGTTCCCGGCAGGAACACTGAGTAACCCCAGGCGCACCTGGGTCTGCTACGCACCATCCAGGCCCGTAGCCCCTCAGAGCCCCTCTGTGCACGCCGAGCGTAGGGAAACGCACTGCCCTCTCTTCTGGAGCAGCTTGGTTTCCTCAGCACTCGCACACGTTCACGAACACCGTTCTGCCACATCCCCCATGGCGCGGAGGTCTTACGCGTTGCCCTAATCGGAGCTGCGCTCAGAGTAACCCTCGTCTCCGCATTCCATCCAGGACCCCCTGACTGAAGGCACCGTGCCTCCTAGAGGACGGCGGCTTGGGTTCTTACTGCAATTCAAGTCCTGTTCCTTCTTTGGCACGGCAGGCCGCCCCAGGCCCAGAGGAGCAGCTACGGCCTTCCTTGGTTGAGACAGTTCGCTGGATGCGGGACTCCCTCCTTCGATCAGTTGACTCGGGGAAGGAAACGCAGGGTGACCGGTGTCTCCTGGGACTCGTCAGAAACCACAGGGATGTACGCTGAGTGTGCCCATGAAGCCGGGGGCCTGCTGGAACTAGCCCTGCTTTCCCATCTGGAGGGCGGCATTCATGCCTGCCTTGACGCTCCCTGACATTCCCGGCTCCCGACGGGCCAGTGAGCCCTGGAAGAGTGCTTCGGGGAAAATTATGAGTTTGCTCTCTCTAAACCAGGGGCTTCCGCGGCCGCGGTGGCCGTCCGCACGGCAGGCTCTAGAGCCAAAGGGAACCTCAACGTGAGAACCGGCCTCCAGGTTAGGCCCTGAGTAGCCGCGCAGAAAGGGAGGCATGCAGCTCTTTCCGGGAGTTCTTAGTCGCTTTGCTCTCAAGGCAGTACACGCCCGGGGACTCCTAGGCCCCGCGGGCGTGCAGCATTTTCCCGCCAAGGTCCCTGAGTGCCTCCAGACACCTGTGGGCCGGCTGAGCAACGTCGAGGTCCATTGGTTGATTCCCTCGGAGGACCCCCGTGCGTGCCGAGCGCTGGGCAACCACACACTGCGCGTTCCTTGAGGAGCGCTACATCTCCAGAGCCCTCGAACGCCCTTCGGGACAACGTGGCTGGTGGGTGCGAAGTGCCCAGGAAGACTCTGTCATGGCCCTTGTGTGAGCTGCCATGAGAGAACGCTGTGCTTGCAACACTGCGAGGCCCGCCCTCGTGCCTGAAGTCACCCTGCTCGAGGAGAAAGTCAGCACCTTAGCGTGCTGTGTGGCTCCCGGCACACCCAGCATGAAGCCACGCCTGGAAGTAAGGCCCTGGTTTGCCGTGCAGAAGCGGAGGCGTGCTGCAGTTTCCAGGAGGCGGTGGCCTCTGCGCTGCATACCTTGAACGGCAGCACGGCTTTCTGGACACCTGGGAGGCTAGCCGGGGCGCCCTGTTCCCGGCAGGAACACTGAGTAACCCCAGGCGCACCTGGGTCTGCTACGCACCATCCAGGCCCGTAGCCCCTTAGAGCCCCTCTGTGCACGCCGAGCGTAGGGAAACGCACTGCCCTCTCTTCTGGAGCAGCTTGGTTTCCTCAGCACTCGCACACGTTCACGAACACCGTTCTGCCACATCCCCCATGGCGCGGAGGTCTTACGCGTTGCCCTAATCGGAGCTGCGCTCAGAGTAACCCTCGTCTCCGCATTCCATCCAGGACCCCCTGACTGAAGGCACCGTGCCTCCTAGAGGACGGCGGCTTGGGTTCTTACTGCAATTCAAGTCCTGTTCCTTCTTTGGCACGGCAGGCCGCCCCAGGCCCAGAGGAGCAGCTACGGCCTTCCTTGGTTGAGACAGTTCGCTGGATGCGGGACTCCCTCCTTCGATCAGTTGACTCGGGGAAGGAAACGCAGGGTGACCGGTGTCTCCTGGGACTCGTCAGAAACCACAGGGATGTACGCTGAGTGTGCCCATGAAGCCGGGGGCCTGCTGGAACTAGCCCTGCTTTCCCATCTGGAGGGCGGCATTCATGCCTGCCTTGACGCTCCCTGACATTCCCGGCTCCCGACGGGCCAGTGAGCCCTGGAAGAGTGCTTCGGGGAAAATTATGAGTTTGCTCTCTCTAAACCAGGGGCTTCCGCGGCCGCGGTGGCCGTCCGCACGGCAGGCTCTAGAGCCAAAGGGAACCTCAACGTGAGAACCGGCCTCCAGGTTAGGCCCTGAGTAGCCGCGCAGAAAGGGAGGCATGCAGCTCTTTCCGGGAGTTCTTAGTCGCTTTGCTCTCAAGGCAGTACACGCCCGGGGACTCCTAGGCCCCGCGGGCGTGCAGCATTTTCCCGCCAAGGTCCCTGAGTGCCTCCAGACACCTGTGGGCCGGCTGAGCAACGTCGAGGTCCATTGGTTGATTCCCTCGGAGGACCCCCGTGCGTGCCGAGCGCTGGGCAACCACACACTGCGCGTTCCTTGAGGAGCGCTACATCTCCAGAGCCCTCGAACGCCCTTCGGGACAACGTGGCTGGTGGGTGCGAAGTGCCCAGGAAGACTCTGTCATGGCCCTTGTGTGAGCTGCCATGAGAGAACGCTGTGCTTGCAACACTGCGAGGCCCGCCCTCGTGCCTGAAGTCACCCTGCTCGAGGAGAAAGTCAGCACCTTAGCGTGCTGTGTGGCTCCCGGCACACCCAGCATGAAGCCACGCCTGGAAGTAAGGCCCTGGTTTGCCGTGCAGAAGCGGAGGCGTGCTGCAGTTTCCAGGAGGCGGTGGCCTCTGCGCTGCATACCTTGAACGGCAGCACGGCTTTCTGGACACCTGGGAGGCTAGCCGGGGCGCCCTGTTCCCGGCAGGAACACTGAGTAACCCCAGGCGCACCTGGGTCTGCTACGCACCATCCAGGCCCGTAGCCCCTCAGAGCCCCTCTGTGCACGCCGAGCGTAGGGAAACGCACTGCCCTCTCTTCTGGAGCAGCTTGGTTTCCTCAGCACTCGCACACGTTCACGAACACCGTTCTGCCACATCCCCCATGGCGCGGAGGTCTTACGCGTTGCCCTAATCGGAGCTGCGCTCAGAGTAACCCTCGTCTCCGCATTCCATCCAGGACCCCCTGACTGAAGGCACCGTGCCTCCTAGAGGACGGCGGCTTGGGTTCTTACTGCAATTCAAGTCCTGTTCCTTCTTTGGCACGGCAGGCCGCCCCAGGCCCAGAGGAGCAGCTACGGCCTTCCTTGGTTGAGACAGTTCGCTGGATGCGGGACTCCCTCCTTCGATCAGTTGACTCGGGGAAGGAAACGCAGGGTGACCGGTGTCTCCTGGGACTCGTCAGAAACCACAGGGATGTACGCTGAGTGTGCCCATGAAGCCGGGGGCCTGCTGGAACTAGCCCTGCTTTCCCATCTGGAGGGCGGCATTCATGCCTGCCTTGACGCTCCCTGACATTCCCGGCTCCCGACGGGCCAGTGAGCCCTGGAAGAGTGCTTCGGGGAAAATTATGAGTTTGCTCTCTCTAAACCAGGGGCTTCCGCGGCCGCGGTGGCCGTCCGCACGGCAGGCTCTAGAGCCAAAGGGAACCTCAACGTGAGAACCGGCCTCCAGGTTAGGCCCTGAGTAGCCGCGCAGAAAGGGAGGCATGCAGCTCTTTCCGGGAGTTCTTAGTCGCTTTGCTCTCAAGGCAGTACACGCCCGGGGACTCCTAGGCCCCGCGGGCGTGCAGCATTTTCCCGCCAAGGTCCCTGAGTGCCTCCAGACACCTGTGGGCCGGCTGAGCAACGTCGAGGTCCATTGGTTGATTCCCTCGGAGGACCCCCGTGCGTGCCGAGCGCTGGGCAACCACACACTGCGCGTTCCTTGAGGAGCGCTACATCTCCAGAGCCCTCGAACGCCCTTCGGGACAACGTGGCTGGTGGGTGCGAAGTGCCCAGGAAGACTCTGTCATGGCCCTTGTGTGAGCTGCCATGAGAGAACGCTGTGCTTGCAACACTGCGAGGCCCGCCCTCGTGCCTGAAGTCACCCTGCTCGAGGAGAAAGTCAGCACCTTAGCGTGCTGTGTGGCTCCCGGCACACCCAGCATGAAGCCACGCCTGGAAGTAAGGCCCTGGTTTGCCGTGCAGAAGCGGAGGCGTGCTGCAGTTTCCAGGAGGCGGTGGCCTCTGCGCTGCATACCTTGAACGGCAGCACGGCTTTCTGGACACCTGGGAGGCTAGCCGGGGCGCCCTGTTCCCGGCAGGAACACTGAGTAACCCCAGGCGCACCTGGGTCTGCTACGCACCATCCAGGCCCGTAGCCCCTTAGAGCCCCTCTGTGCACGCCGAGCGTAGGGAAACGCACTGCCCTCTCTTCTGGAGCAGCTTGGTTTCCTCAGCACTCGCACACGTTCACGAACACCGTTCTGCCACATCCCCCATGGCGCGGAGGTCTTACGCGTTGCCCTAATCGGAGCTGCGCTCAGAGTAACCCTCGTCTCCGCATTCCATCCAGGACCCCCTGACTGAAGGCACCGTGCCTCCTAGAGGACGGCGGCTTGGGTTCTTACTGCAATTCAAGTCCTGTTCCTTCTTTGGCACGGCAGGCCGCCCCAGGCCCAGAGGAGCAGCTACGGCCTTCCTTGGTTGAGACAGTTCGCTGGATGCGGGACTCCCTCCTTCGATCAGTTGACTCGGGGAAGGAAACGCAGGGTGACCGGTGTCTCCTGGGACTCGTCAGAAACCACAGGGATGTACGCTGAGTGTGCCCATGAACCCGGGGGCCTGCTGGAACTAGCCCTGCTTTCCCATCTGGAGGGCGGCATTCATGCCTGCCTTGACGCTCCCTGACATTCCCGGCTCCCGACGGGCCAGTGAGCCCTGGAAGAGTGCTTCGGGGAAAATTATGAGTTTGCTCTCTCTAAACCAGGGGCTTCCGCGGCCGCGGTGGCCGTCCGCACGGCAGGCTCTAGAGCCAAAGGGAACCTCAACGTGAGAACCGGCCTCCAGGTTAGGCCCTGAGTAGCCGCGCAGAAAGGGAGGCATGCAGCTCTTTCCGGGAGTTCTTAGTCGCTTTGCTCTCAAGGCAGTACACGCCCGGGGACTCCTAGGCCCCGCGGGCGTGCAGCATTTTCCCGCCAAGGTCCCTGAGTGCCTCCAGACACCTGTGGGCCGGCTGAGCAACGTCGAGGTCCATTGGTTGATTCCCTCGGAGGACCCCCGTGCGTGCCGAGCGCTGGGCAACCACACACTGCGCGTTCCTTGAGGAGCGCTACATCTCCAGAGCCCTCGAACGCCCTTCGGGACAACGTGGCTGGTGGGTGCGAAGTGCCCAGGAAGACTCTGTCATGGCCCTTGTGTGAGCTGCCATGAGAGAACGCTGTGCTTGCAACACTGCGAGGCCCGCCCTCGTGCCTGAAGTCACCCTGCTCGAGGAGAAAGTCAGCACCTTAGCGTGCTGTGTGGCTCCCGGCACACCCAGCATGAAGCCACGCCTGGAAGTAAGGCCCTGGTTTGCCGTGCAGAAGCGGAGGCGTGCTGCAGTTTCCAGGAGGCGGTGGCCTCTGCGCTGCATACCTTGAACGGCAGCACGGCTTTCTGGACACCTGGGAGGCTAGCCGGGGCGCCCTGTTCCCGGCAGGAACACTGAGTAACCCCAGGCGCACCTGGGTCTGCTACGCACCATCCAGGCCCGTAGCCCCTCAGAGCCCCTCTGTGCACGCCGAGCGTAGGGAAACGCACTGCCCTCTCTTCTGGAGCAGCTTGGTTTCCTCAGCACTCGCACACGTTCACGAACACCGTTCTGCCACATCCCCCATGGCGCGGAGGTCTTACGCGTTGCCCTAATCGGAGCTGCGCTCAGAGTAACCCTCGTCTCCGCATTCCATCCAGGACCCCCTGACTGAAGGCACCGTGCCTCCTAGAGGACGGCGGCTTGGGTTCTTACTGCAATTCAAGTCCTGTTCCTTCTTTGGCACGGCAGGCCGCCCCAGGCCCAGAGGAGCAGCTACGGCCTTCCTTGGTTGAGACAGTTCGCTGGATGCGGGACTCCCTCCTTCGATCAGTTGACTCGGGGAAGGAAACGCAGGGTGACCGGTGTCTCCTGGGACTCGTCAGAAACCACAGGGATGTACGCTGAGTGTGCCCATGAAGCCGGGGGCCTGCTGGAACTAGCCCTGCTTTCCCATCTGGAGGGCGGCATTCATGCCTGCCTTGACGCTCCCTGACATTCCCGGCTCCCGACGGGCCAGTGAGCCCTGGAAGAGTGCTTCGGGGAAAATTATGAGTTTGCTCTCTCTAAACCAGGGGCTTCCGCGGCCGCGGTGGCCGTCCGCACGGCAGGCTCTAGAGCCAAAGGGAACCTCAACGTGAGAACCGGCCTCCAGGTTAGGCCCTGAGTAGCCGCGCAGAAAGGGAGGCATGCAGCTCTTTCCGGGAGTTCTTAGTCGCTTTGCTCTCAAGGCAGTACACGCCCGGGGACTCCTAGGCCCCGCGGGCATGCAGCATTTTCCCGCCAAGGTCCCTGAGTGCCTCCAGACACCTGTGGGCCGGCTGAGCAACGTCGAGGTCCATTGGTTGATTCCCTCGGAGGACCCCCGTGCGTGCCGAGCGCTGGGCAACCACACACTGCGCGTTCCTTGAGGAGCGCTACATCTCCAGAGCCCTCGAACGCCCTTCGGGACAACGTGGCTGGTGGGTGCGAAGTGCCCAGGAAGACTCTGTCATGGCCCTTGTGTGAGCTGCCATGAGAGAACGCTGTGCTTGCAACACTGCGAGGCCCGCCCTCGTGCCTGAAGTCACCCTGCTCGAGGAGAAAGTCAGCACCTTAGCGTGCTGTGTGGCTCCCGGCACACCCAGCATGAAGCCACGCCTGGAAGTAAGGCCCTGGTTTGCCGTGCAGAAGCGGAGGCGTGCTGCAGTTTCCAGGAGGCGGTGGCCTCTGCGCTGCATACCTTGAACGGCAGCACGGCTTTCTGGACACCTGGGAGGCTAGCCGGGGCGCCCTGTTCCCGGCAGGAACACTGAGTAACCCCAGGCGCACCTGGGTCTGCTACGCACCATCCAGGCCCGTAGCCCCTTAGAGCCCCTCTGTGCACGCCGAGCGTAGGGAAACGCACTGCCCTCTCTTCTGGAGCAGCTTGGTTTCCTCAGCACTCGCACACGTTCACGAACACCGTTCTGCCACATCCCCCATGGCGCGGAGGTCTTACGCGTTGCCCTAATCGGAGCTGCGCTCAGAGTAACCCTCGTCTCCGCATTCCATCCAGGACCCCCTGACTGAAGGCACCGTGCCTCCTAGAGGACGGCGGCTTGGGTTCTTACTGCAATTCAAGTCCTGTTCCTTCTTTGGCACGGCAGGCCGCCCCAGGCCCAGAGGAGCAGCTACGGCCTTCCTTGGTTGAGACAGTTCGCTGGATGCGGGACTCCCTCCTTCGATCAGTTGACTCGGGGAAGGAAACGCAGGGTGACCGGTGTCTCCTGGGACTCGTCAGAAACCACAGGGATGTACGCTGAGTGTGCCCATGAACCCGGGGGCCTGCTGGAACTAGCCCTGCTTTCCCATCTGGAGGGCGGCATTCATGCCTGCCTTGACGCTCCCTGACATTCCCGGCTCCCGACGGGCCAGTGAGCCCTGGAAGAGTGCTTCGGGGAAAATTATGAGTTTGCTCTCTCTAAACCAGGGGCTTCCGCGGCCGCGGTGGCCGTCCGCACGGCAGGCTCTAGAGCCAAAGGGAACCTCAACGTGAGAACCGGCCTCCAGGTTAGGCCCTGAGTAGCCGCGCAGAAAGGGAGGCATGCAGCTCTTTCCGGGAGTTCTTAGTCGCTTTGCTCTCAAGGCAGTACACGCCCGGGGACTCCTAGGCCCCGCGGGCGTGCAGCATTTTCCCGCCAAGGTCCCTGAGTGCCTCCAGACACCTGTGGGCCGGCTGAGCAACGTCGAGGTCCATTGGTTGATTCCCTCGGAGGACCCCCGTGCGTGCCGAGCGCTGGGCAACCACACACTGCGCGTTCCTTGAGGAGCGCTACATCTCCAGAGCCCTCGAACGCCCTTCGGGACAACGTGGCTGGTGGGTGCGAAGTGCCCAGGAAGACTCTGTCATGGCCCTTGTGTGAGCTGCCATGAGAGAACGCTGTGCTTGCAACACTGCGAGGCCCGCCCTCGTGCCTGAAGTCACCCTGCTCGAGGAGAAAGTCAGCACCTTAGCGTGCTGTGTGGCTCCCGGCACACCCAGCATGAAGCCACGCCTGGAAGTAAGGCCCTGGTTTGCCGTGCAGAAGCGGAGGCGTGCTGCAGTTTCCAGGAGGCGGTGGCCTCTGCGCTGCATACCTTGAACGGCAGCACGGCTTTCTGGACACCTGGGAGGCTAGCCGGGGCGCCCTGTTCCCGGCAGGAACACTGAGTAACCCCAGGCGCACCTGGGTCTGCTACGCACCATCCAGGCCCGTAGCCCCTTAGAGCCCCTCTGTGCACGCCGAGCGTAGGGAAACGCACTGCCCTCTCTTCTGGAGCAGCTTGGTTTCCTCAGCACTCGCACACGTTCACGAACACCGTTCTGCCACATCCCCCATGGCGCGGAGGTCTTACGCGTTGCCCTAATCGGAGCTGCGCTCAGAGTAACCCTCGTCTCCGCATTCCATCCAGGACCCCCTGACTGAAGGCACCGTGCCTCCTAGAGGACGGCGGCTTGGGTTCTTACTGCAATTCAAGTCCTGTTCCTTCTTTGGCACGGCAGGCCGCCCCAGGCCCAGAGGAGCAGCTACGGCCTTCCTTGGTTGAGACAGTTCGCTGGATGCGGGACTCCCTCCTTCGATCAGTTGACTCGGGGAAGGAAACGCAGGGTGACCGGTGTCTCCTGGGACTCGTCAGAAACCACAGGGATGTACGCTGAGTGTGCCCATGAAGCCGGGGGCCTGCTGGAACTAGCCCTGCTTTCCCATCTGGAGGGCGGCATTCATGCCTGCCTTGACGCTCCCTGACATTCCCGGCTCCCGACGGGCCAGTGAGCCCTGGAAGAGTGCTTCGGGGAAAATTATGAGTTTGCTCTCTCTAAACCAGGGGCTTCCGCGGCCGCGGTGGCCGTCCGCACGGCAGGCTCTAGAGCCAAAGGGAACCTCAACGTGAGAACCGGCCTCCAGGTTAGGCCCTGAGTAGCCGCGCAGAAAGGGAGGCATGCAGCTCTTTCCGGGAGTTCTTAGTCGCTTTGCTCTCAAGGCAGTACACGCCCGGGGACTCCTAGGCCCCGCGGGCGTGCAGCATTTTCCCGCCAAGGTCCCTGAGTGCCTCCAGACACCTGTGGGCCGGCTGAGCAACGTCGAGGTCCATTGGTTGATTCCCTCGGAGGACCCCCGTGCGTGCCGAGCGCTGGGCAACCACACACTGCGCGTTCCTTGAGGAGCGCTACATCTCCAGAGCCCTCGAACGCCCTTCGGGACAACGTGGCTGGTGGGTGCGAAGTGCCCAGGAAGACTCTGTCATGGCCCTTGTGTGAGCTGCCATGAGAGAACGCTGTGCTTGCAACACTGCGAGGCCCGCCCTCGTGCCTGAAGTCACCCTGCTCGAGGAGAAAGTCAGCACCTTAGCGTGCTGTGTGGCTCCCGGCACACCCAGCATGAAGCCACGCCTGGAAGTAAGGCCCTGGTTTGCCGTGCAGAAGCGGAGGCGTGCTGCAGTTTCCAGGAGGCGGTGGCCTCTGCGCTGCATACCTTGAACGGCAGCACGGCTTTCTGGACACCTGGGAGGCTAGCCGGGGCGCCCTGTTCCCGGCAGGAACACTGAGTAACCCCAGGCGCACCTGGGTCTGCTACGCACCATCCAGGCCCGTAGCCCCTCAGAGCCCCTCTGTGCACGCCGAGCGTAGGGAAACGCACTGCCCTCTCTTCTGGAGCAGCTTGGTTTCCTCAGCACTCGCACACGTTCACGAACACCGTTCTGCCACATCCCCCATGGCGCGGAGGTCTTACGCGTTGCCCTAATCGGAGCTGCGCTCAGAGTAACCCTCGTCTCCGCATTCCATCCAGGACCCCCTGACTGAAGGCACCGTGCCTCCTAGAGGACGGCGGCTTGGGTTCTTACTGCAATTCAAGTCCTGTTCCTTCTTTGGCACGGCAGGCCGCCCCAGGCCCAGAGGAGCAGCTACGGCCTTCCTTGGTTGAGACAGTTCGCTGGATGCGGGACTCCCTCCTTCGATCAGTTGACTCGGGGAAGGAAACGCAGGGTGACCGGTGTCTCCTGGGACTCGTCAGAAACCACAGGGATGTACGCTGAGTGTGCCCATGAAGCCGGGGGCCTGCTGGAACTAGCCCTGCTTTCCCATCTGGAGGGCGGCATTCATGCCTGCCTTGACGCTCCCTGACATTCCCGGCTCCCGACGGGCCAGTGAGCCCTGGAAGAGTGCTTCGGGGAAAATTATGAGTTTGCTCTCTCTAAACCAGGGGCTTCCGCGGCCGCGGTGGCCGTCCGCACGGCAGGCTCTAGAGCCAAAGGGAACCTCAACGTGAGAACCGGCCTCCAGGTTAGGCCCTGAGTAGCCGCGCAGAAAGGGAGGCATGCAGCTCTTTCCGGGAGTTCTTAGTCGCTTTGCTCTCAAGGCAGTACACGCCCGGGGACTCCTAGGCCCCGCGGGCGTGCAGCATTTTCCCGCCAAGGTCCCTGAGTGCCTCCAGACACCTGTGGGCCGGCTGAGCAACGTCGAGGTCCATTGGTTGATTCCCTCGGAGGACCCCCGTGCGTGCCGAGCGCTGGGCAACCACACACTGCGCGTTCCTTGAGGAGCGCTACATCTCCAGAGCCCTCGAACGCCCTTCGGGACAACGTGGCTGGTGGGTGCGAAGTGCCCAGGAAGACTCTGTCATGGCCCTTGTGTGAGCTGCCATGAGAGAACGCTGTGCTTGCAACACTGCGAGGCCCGCCCTCGTGCCTGAAGTCACCCTGCTCGAGGAGAAAGTCAGCACCTTAGCGTGCTGTGTGGCTCCCGGCACACCCAGCATGAAGCCACGCCTGGAAGTAAGGCCCTGGTTTGCCGTGCAGAAGCGGAGGCGTGCTGCAGTTTCCAGGAGGCGGTGGCCTCTGCGCTGCATACCTTGAACGGCAGCACGGCTTTCTGGACACCTGGGAGGCTAGCCGGGGCGCCCTGTTCCCGGCAGGAACACTGAGTAACCCCAGGCGCACCTGGGTCTGCTACGCACCATCCAGGCCCGTAGCCCCTTAGAGCCCCTCTGTGCACGCCGAGCGTAGGGAAACGCACTGCCCTCTCTTCTGGAGCAGCTTGGTTTCCTCAGCACTCGCACACGTTCACGAACACCGTTCTGCCACATCCCCCATGGCGCGGAGGTCTTACGCGTTGCCCTAATCGGAGCTGCGCTCAGAGTAACCCTCGTCTCCGCATTCCATCCAGGACCCCCTGACTGAAGGCACCGTGCCTCCTAGAGGACGGCGGCTTGGGTTCTTACTGCAATTCAAGTCCTGTTCCTTCTTTGGCACGGCAGGCCGCCCCAGGCCCAGAGGAGCAGCTACGGCCTTCCTTGGTTGAGACAGTTCGCTGGATGCGGGACTCCCTCCTTCGATCAGTTGACTCGGGGAAGGAAACGCAGGGTGACCGGTGTCTCCTGGGACTCGTCAGAAACCACAGGGATGTACGCTGAGTGTGCCCATGAAGCCGGGGGCCTGCTGGAACTAGCCCTGCTTTCCCATCTGGAGGGCGGCATTCATGCCTGCCTTGACGCTCCCTGACATTCCCGGCTCCCGACGGGCCAGTGAGCCCTGGAAGAGTGCTTCGGGGAAAATTATGAGTTTGCTCTCTCTAAACCAGGGGCTTCCGCGGCCGCGGTGGCCGTCCGCACGGCAGGCTCTAGAGCCAAAGGGAACCTCAACGTGAGAACCGGCCTCCAGGTTAGGCCCTGAGTAGCCGCGCAGAAAGGGAGGCATGCAGCTCTTTCCGGGAGTTCTTAGTCGCTTTGCTCTCAAGGCAGTACACGCCCGGGGACTCCTAGGCCCCGCGGGCGTGCAGCATTTTCCCGCCAAGGTCCCTGAGTGCCTCCAGACACCTGTGGGCCGGCTGAGCAACGTCGAGGTCCATTGGTTGATTCCCTCGGAGGACCCCCGTGCGTGCCGAGCGCTGGGCAACCACACACTGCGCGTTCCTTGAGGAGCGCTACATCTCCAGAGCCCTCGAACGCCCTTCGGGACAACGTGGCTGGTGGGTGCGAAGTGCCCAGGAAGACTCTGTCATGGCCCTTGTGTGAGCTGCCATGAGAGAACGCTGTGCTTGCAACACTGCGAGGCCCGCCCTCGTGCCTGAAGTCACCCTGCTCGAGGAGAAAGTCAGCACCTTAGCGTGCTGTGTGGCTCCCGGCACACCCAGCATGAAGCCACGCCTGGAAGTAAGGCCCTGGTTTGCCGTGCAGAAGCGGAGGCGTGCTGCAGTTTCCAGGAGGCGGTGGCCTCTGCGCTGCATACCTTGAACGGCAGCACGGCTTTCTGGACACCTGGGAGGCTAGCCGGGGCGCCCTGTTCCCGGCAGGAACACTGAGTAACCCCAGGCGCACCTGGGTCTGCTACGCACCATCCAGGCCCGTAGCCCCTCAGAGCCCCTCTGTGCACGCCGAGCGTAGGGAAACGCACTGCCCTCTCTTCTGGAGCAGCTTGGTTTCCTCAGCACTCGCACACGTTCACGAACACCGTTCTGCCACATCCCCCATGGCGCGGAGGTCTTACGCGTTGCCCTAATCGGAGCTGCGCTCAGAGTAACCCTCGTCTCCGCATTCCATCCAGGACCCCCTGACTGAAGGCACCGTGCCTCCTAGAGGACGGCGGCTTGGGTTCTTACTGCAATTCAAGTCCTGTTCCTTCTTTGGCACGGCAGGCCGCCCCAGGCCCAGAGGAGCAGCTACGGCCTTCCTTGGTTGAGACAGTTCGCTGGATGCGGGACTCCCTCCTTCGATCAGTTGACTCGGGGAAGGAAACGCAGGGTGACCGGTGTCTCCTGGGACTCGTCAGAAACCACAGGGATGTACGCTGAGTGTGCCCATGAAGCCGGGGGCCTGCTGGAACTAGCCCTGCTTTCCCATCTGGAGGGCGGCATTCATGCCTGCCTTGACGCTCCCTGACATTCCCGGCTCCCGACGGGCCAGTGAGCCCTGGAAGAGTGCTTCGGGGAAAATTATGAGTTTGCTCTCTCTAAACCAGGGGCTTCCGCGGCCGCGGTGGCCGTCCGCACGGCAGGCTCTAGAGCCAAAGGGAACCTCAACGTGAGAACCGGCCTCCAGGTTAGGCCCTGAGTAGCCGCGCAGAAAGGGAGGCATGCAGCTCTTTCCGGGAGTTCTTAGTCGCTTTGCTCTCAAGGCAGTACACGCCCGGGGACTCCTAGGCCCCGCGGGCGTGCAGCATTTTCCCGCCAAGGTCCCTGAGTGCCTCCAGACACCTGTGGGCCGGCTGAGCAACGTCGAGGTCCATTGGTTGATTCCCTCGGAGGACCCCCGTGCGTGCCGAGCGCTGGGCAACCACACACTGCGCGTTCCTTGAGGAGCGCTACATCTCCAGAGCCCTCGAACGCCCTTCGGGACAACGTGGCTGGTGGGTGCGAAGTGCCCAGGAAGACTCTGTCATGGCCCTTGTGTGAGCTGCCATGAGAGAACGCTGTGCTTGCAACACTGCGAGGCCCGCCCTCGTGCCTGAAGTCACCCTGCTCGAGGAGAAAGTCAGCACCTTAGCGTGCTGTGTGGCTCCCGGCACACCCAGCATGAAGCCACGCCTGGAAGTAAGGCCCTGGTTTGCCGTGCAGAAGCGGAGGCGTGCTGCAGTTTCCAGGAGGCGGTGGCCTCTGCGCTGCATACCTTGAACGGCAGCACGGCTTTCTGGACACCTGGGAGGCTAGCCGGGGCGCCCTGTTCCCGGCAGGAACACTGAGTAACCCCAGGCGCACCTGGGTCTGCTACGCACCATCCAGGCCCGTAGCCCCTTAGAGCCCCTCTGTGCACGCCGAGCGTAGGGAAACGCACTGCCCTCTCTTCTGGAGCAGCTTGGTTTCCTCAGCACTCGCACACGTTCACGAACACCGTTCTGCCACATCCCCCATGGCGCGGAGGTCTTACGCGTTGCCCTAATCGGAGCTGCGCTCAGAGTAACCCTCGTCTCCGCATTCCATCCAGGACCCCCTGACTGAAGGCACCGTGCCTCCTAGAGGACGGCGGCTTGGGTTCTTACTGCAATTCAAGTCCTGTTCCTTCTTTGGCACGGCAGGCCGCCCCAGGCCCAGAGGAGCAGCTACGGCCTTCCTTGGTTGAGACAGTTCGCTGGATGCGGGACTCCCTCCTTCGATCAGTTGACTCGGGGAAGGAAACGCAGGGTGACCGGTGTCTCCTGGGACTCGTCAGAAACCACAGGGATGTACGCTGAGTGTGCCCATGAACCCGGGGGCCTGCTGGAACTAGCCCTGCTTTCCCATCTGGAGGGCGGCATTCATGCCTGCCTTGACGCTCCCTGACATTCCCGGCTCCCGACGGGCCAGTGAGCCCTGGAAGAGTGCTTCGGGGAAAATTATGAGTTTGCTCTCTCTAAACCAGGGGCTTCCGCGGCCGCGGTGGCCGTCCGCACGGCAGGCTCTAGAGCCAAAGGGAACCTCAACGTGAGAACCGGCCTCCAGGTTAGGCCCTGAGTAGCCGCGCAGAAAGGGAGGCATGCAGCTCTTTCCGGGAGTTCTTAGTCGCTTTGCTCTCAAGGCAGTACACGCCCGGGGACTCCTAGGCCCCGCGGGCGTGCAGCATTTTCCCGCCAAGGTCCCTGAGTGCCTCCAGACACCTGTGGGCCGGCTGAGCAACGTCGAGGTCCATTGGTTGATTCCCTCGGAGGACCCCCGTGCGTGCCGAGCGCTGGGCAACCACACACTGCGCGTTCCTTGAGGAGCGCTACATCTCCAGAGCCCTCGAACGCCCTTCGGGACAACGTGGCTGGTGGGTGCGAAGTGCCCAGGAAGACTCTGTCATGGCCCTTGTGTGAGCTGCCATGAGAGAACGCTGTGCTTGCAACACTGCGAGGCCCGCCCTCGTGCCTGAAGTCACCCTGCTCGAGGAGAAAGTCAGCACCTTAGCGTGCTGTGTGGCTCCCGGCACACCCAGCATGAAGCCACGCCTGGAAGTAAGGCCCTGGTTTGCCGTGCAGAAGCGGAGGCGTGCTGCAGTTTCCAGGAGGCGGTGGCCTCTGCGCTGCATACCTTGAACGGCAGCACGGCTTTCTGGACACCTGGGAGGCTAGCCGGGGCGCCCTGTTCCCGGCAGGAACACTGAGTAACCCCAGGCGCACCTGGGTCTGCTACGCACCATCCAGGCCCGTAGCCCCTCAGAGCCCCTCTGTGCACGCCGAGCGTAGGGAAACGCACTGCCCTCTCTTCTGGAGCAGCTTGGTTTCCTCAGCACTCGCACACGTTCACGAACACCGTTCTGCCACATCCCCCATGGCGCGGAGGTCTTACGCGTTGCCCTAATCGGAGCTGCGCTCAGAGTAACCCTCGTCTCCGCATTCCATCCAGGACCCCCTGACTGAAGGCACCGTGCCTCCTAGAGGACGGCGGCTTGGGTTCTTACTGCAATTCAAGTCCTGTTCCTTCTTTGGCACGGCAGGCCGCCCCAGGCCCAGAGGAGCAGCTACGGCCTTCCTTGGTTGAGACAGTTCGCTGGATGCGGGACTCCCTCCTTCGATCAGTTGACTCGGGGAAGGAAACGCAGGGTGACCGGTGTCTCCTGGGACTCGTCAGAAACCACAGGGATGTACGCTGAGTGTGCCCATGAAGCCGGGGGCCTGCTGGAACTAGCCCTGCTTTCCCATCTGGAGGGCGGCATTCATGCCTGCCTTGACGCTCCCTGACATTCCCGGCTCCCGACGGGCCAGTGAGCCCTGGAAGAGTGCTTCGGGGAAAATTATGAGTTTGCTCTCTCTAAACCAGGGGCTTCCGCGGCCGCGGTGGCCGTCCGCACGGCAGGCTCTAGAGCCAAAGGGAACCTCAACGTGAGAACCGGCCTCCAGGTTAGGCCCTGAGTAGCCGCGCAGAAAGGGAGGCATGCAGCTCTTTCCGGGAGTTCTTAGTCGCTTTGCTCTCAAGGCAGTACACGCCCGGGGACTCCTAGGCCCCGCGGGCATGCAGCATTTTCCCGCCAAGGTCCCTGAGTGCCTCCAGACACCTGTGGGCCGGCTGAGCAACGTCGAGGTCCATTGGTTGATTCCCTCGGAGGACCCCCGTGCGTGCCGAGCGCTGGGCAACCACACACTGCGCGTTCCTTGAGGAGCGCTACATCTCCAGAGCCCTCG
Source organism: Lagenorhynchus albirostris (assembly GCF_949774975.1). Taxonomy (NCBI): domain Eukaryota; kingdom Metazoa; phylum Chordata; class Mammalia; order Artiodactyla; family Delphinidae; genus Lagenorhynchus; species Lagenorhynchus albirostris. The sequence goes on along the minus strand of NC_083106.1, from coordinate 89,732,305 downwards.
AACGCCCTTCGGGACAACGTGGCTGGTGGGTGCGAAGTGCCCAGGAAGACTCTGTCATGGCCCTTGTGTGAGCTGCCATGAGAGAACGCTGTGCTTGCAACACTGCGAGGCCCGCCCTCGTGCCTGAAGTCACCCTGCTCGAGGAGAAAGTCAGCACCTTAGCGTGCTGTGTGGCTCCCGGCACACCCAGCATGAAGCCACGCCTGGAAGTAAGGCCCTGGTTTGCCGTGCAGAAGCGGAGGCGTGCTGCAGTTTCCAGGAGGCGGTGGCCTCTGCGCTGCATACCTTGAACGGCAGCACGGCTTTCTGGACACCTGGGAGGCTAGCCGGGGCGCCCTGTTCCCGGCAGGAACACTGAGTAACCCCAGGCGCACCTGGGTCTGCTACGCACCATCCAGGCCCGTAGCCCCTTAGAGCCCCTCTGTGCACGCCGAGCGTAGGGAAACGCACTGCCCTCTCTTCTGGAGCAGCTTGGTTTCCTCAGCACTCGCACACGTTCACGAACACCGTTCTGCCACATCCCCCATGGCGCGGAGGTCTTACGCGTTGCCCTAATCGGAGCTGCGCTCAGAGTAACCCTCGTCTCCGCATTCCATCCAGGACCCCCTGACTGAAGGCACCGTGCCTCCTAGAGGACGGCGGCTTGGGTTCTTACTGCAATTCAAGTCCTGTTCCTTCTTTGGCACGGCAGGCCGCCCCAGGCCCAGAGGAGCAGCTACGGCCTTCCTTGGTTGAGACAGTTCGCTGGATGCGGGACTCCCTCCTTCGATCAGTTGACTCGGGGAAGGAAACGCAGGGTGACCGGTGTCTCCTGGGACTCGTCAGAAACCACAGGGATGTACGCTGAGTGTGCCCATGAACCCGGGGGCCTGCTGGAACTAGCCCTGCTTTCCCATCTGGAGGGCGGCATTCATGCCTGCCTTGACGCTCCCTGACATTCCCGGCTCCCGACGGGCCAGTGAGCCCTGGAAGAGTGCTTCGGGGAAAATTATGAGTTTGCTCTCTCTAAACCAGGGGCTTCCGCGGCCGCGGTGGCCGTCCGCACGGCAGGCTCTAGAGCCAAAGGGAACCTCAACGTGAGAACCGGCCTCCAGGTTAGGCCCTGAGTAGCCGCGCAGAAAGGGAGGCATGCAGCTCTTTCCGGGAGTTCTTAGTCGCTTTGCTCTCAAGGCAGTACACGCCCGGGGACTCCTAGGCCCCGCGGGCGTGCAGCATTTTCCCGCCAAGGTCCCTGAGTGCCTCCAGACACCTGTGGGCCGGCTGAGCAACGTCGAGGTCCATTGGTTGATTCCCTCGGAGGACCCCCGTGCGTGCCGAGCGCTGGGCAACCACACACTGCGCGTTCCTTGAGGAGCGCTACATCTCCAGAGCCCTCGAACGCCCTTCGGGACAACGTGGCTGGTGGGTGCGAAGTGCCCAGGAAGACTCTGTCATGGCCCTTGTGTGAGCTGCCATGAGAGAACGCTGTGCTTGCAACACTGCGAGGCCCGCCCTCGTGCCTGAAGTCACCCTGCTCGAGGAGAAAGTCAGCACCTTAGCGTGCTGTGTGGCTCCCGGCACACCCAGCATGAAGCCACGCCTGGAAGTAAGGCCCTGGTTTGCCGTGCAGAAGCGGAGGCGTGCTGCAGTTTCCAGGAGGCGGTGGCCTCTGCGCTGCATACCTTGAACGGCAGCACGGCTTTCTGGACACCTGGGAGGCTAGCCGGGGCGCCCTGTTCCCGGCAGGAACACTGAGTAACCCCAGGCGCACCTGGGTCTGCTACGCACCATCCAGGCCCGTAGCCCCTTAGAGCCCCTCTGTGCACGCCGAGCGTAGGGAAACGCACTGCCCTCTCTTCTGGAGCAGCTTGGTTTCCTCAGCACTCGCACACGTTCACGAACACCGTTCTGCCACATCCCCCATGGCGCGGAGGTCTTACGCGTTGCCCTAATCGGAGCTGCGCTCAGAGTAACCCTCGTCTCCGCATTCCATCCAGGACCCCCTGACTGAAGGCACCGTGCCTCCTAGAGGACGGCGGCTTGGGTTCTTACTGCAATTCAAGTCCTGTTCCTTCTTTGGCACGGCAGGCCGCCCCAGGCCCAGAGGAGCAGCTACGGCCTTCCTTGGTTGAGACAGTTCGCTGGATGCGGGACTCCCTCCTTCGATCAGTTGACTCGGGGAAGGAAACGCAGGGTGACCGGTGTCTCCTGGGACTCGTCAGAAACCACAGGGATGTACGCTGAGTGTGCCCATGAAGCCGGGGGCCTGCTGGAACTAGCCCTGCTTTCCCATCTGGAGGGCGGCATTCATGCCTGCCTTGACGCTCCCTGACATTCCCGGCTCCCGACGGGCCAGTGAGCCCTGGAAGAGTGCTTCGGGGAAAATTATGAGTTTGCTCTCTCTAAACCAGGGGCTTCCGCGGCCGCGGTGGCCGTCCGCACGGCAGGCTCTAGAGCCAAAGGGAACCTCAACGTGAGAACCGGCCTCCAGGTTAGGCCCTGAGTAGCCGCGCAGAAAGGGAGGCATGCAGCTCTTTCCGGGAGTTCTTAGTCGCTTTGCTCTCAAGGCAGTACACGCCCGGGGACTCCTAGGCCCCGCGGGCGTGCAGCATTTTCCCGCCAAGGTCCCTGAGTGCCTCCAGACACCTGTGGGCCGGCTGAGCAACGTCGAGGTCCATTGGTTGATTCCCTCGGAGGACCCCCGTGCGTGCCGAGCGCTGGGCAACCACACACTGCGCGTTCCTTGAGGAGCGCTACATCTCCAGAGCCCTCGAACGCCCTTCGGGACAACGTGGCTGGTGGGTGCGAAGTGCCCAGGAAGACTCTGTCATGGCCCTTGTGTGAGCTGCCATGAGAGAACGCTGTGCTTGCAACACTGCGAGGCCCGCCCTCGTGCCTGAAGTCACCCTGCTCGAGGAGAAAGTCAGCACCTTAGCGTGCTGTGTGGCTCCCGGCACACCCAGCATGAAGCCACGCCTGGAAGTAAGGCCCTGGTTTGCCGTGCAGAAGCGGAGGCGTGCTGCAGTTTCCAGGAGGCGGTGGCCTCTGCGCTGCATACCTTGAACGGCAGCACGGCTTTCTGGACACCTGGGAGGCTAGCCGGGGCGCCCTGTTCCCGGCAGGAACACTGAGTAACCCCAGGCGCACCTGGGTCTGCTACGCACCATCCAGGCCCGTAGCCCCTCAGAGCCCCTCTGTGCACGCCGAGCGTAGGGAAACGCACTGCCCTCTCTTCTGGAGCAGCTTGGTTTCCTCAGCACTCGCACACGTTCACGAACACCGTTCTGCCACATCCCCCATGGCGCGGAGGTCTTACGCGTTGCCCTAATCGGAGCTGCGCTCAGAGTAACCCTCGTCTCCGCATTCCATCCAGGACCCCCTGACTGAAGGCACCGTGCCTCCTAGAGGACGGCGGCTTGGGTTCTTACTGCAATTCAAGTCCTGTTCCTTCTTTGGCACGGCAGGCCGCCCCAGGCCCAGAGGAGCAGCTACGGCCTTCCTTGGTTGAGACAGTTCGCTGGATGCGGGACTCCCTCCTTCGATCAGTTGACTCGGGGAAGGAAACGCAGGGTGACCGGTGTCTCCTGGGACTCGTCAGAAACCACAGGGATGTACGCTGAGTGTGCCCATGAAGCCGGGGGCCTGCTGGAACTAGCCCTGCTTTCCCATCTGGAGGGCGGCATTCATGCCTGCCTTGACGCTCCCTGACATTCCCGGCTCCCGACGGGCCAGTGAGCCCTGGAAGAGTGCTTCGGGGAAAATTATGAGTTTGCTCTCTCTAAACCAGGGGCTTCCGCGGCCGCGGTGGCCGTCCGCACGGCAGGCTCTAGAGCCAAAGGGAACCTCAACGTGAGAACCGGCCTCCAGGTTAGGCCCTGAGTAGCCGCGCAGAAAGGGAGGCATGCAGCTCTTTCCGGGAGTTCTTAGTCGCTTTGCTCTCAAGGCAGTACACGCCCGGGGACTCCTAGGCCCCGCGGGCGTGCAGCATTTTCCCGCCAAGGTCCCTGAGTGCCTCCAGACACCTGTGGGCCGGCTGAGCAACGTCGAGGTCCATTGGTTGATTCCCTCGGAGGACCCCCGTGCGTGCCGAGCGCTGGGCAACCACACACTGCGCGTTCCTTGAGGAGCGCTACATCTCCAGAGCCCTCGAACGCCCTTCGGGACAACGTGGCTGGTGGGTGCGAAGTGCCCAGGAAGACTCTGTCATGGCCCTTGTGTGAGCTGCCATGAGAGAACGCTGTGCTTGCAACACTGCGAGGCCCGCCCTCGTGCCTGAAGTCACCCTGCTCGAGGAGAAAGTCAGCACCTTAGCGTGCTGTGTGGCTCCCGGCACACCCAGCATGAAGCCACGCCTGGAAGTAAGGCCCTGGTTTGCCGTGCAGAAGCGGAGGCGTGCTGCAGTTTCCAGGAGGCGGTGGCCTCTGCGCTGCATACCTTGAACGGCAGCACGGCTTTCTGGACACCTGGGAGGCTAGCCGGGGCGCCCTGTTCCCGGCAGGAACACTGAGTAACCCCAGGCGCACCTGGGTCTGCTACGCACCATCCAGGCCCGTAGCCCCTTAGAGCCCCTCTGTGCACGCCGAGCGTAGGGAAACGCACTGCCCTCTCTTCTGGAGCAGCTTGGTTTCCTCAGCACTCGCACACGTTCACGAACACCGTTCTGCCACATCCCCCATGGCGCGGAGGTCTTACGCGTTGCCCTAATCGGAGCTGCGCTCAGAGTAACCCTCGTCTCCGCATTCCATCCAGGACCCCCTGACTGAAGGCACCGTGCCTCCTAGAGGACGGCGGCTTGGGTTCTTACTGCAATTCAAGTCCTGTTCCTTCTTTGGCACGGCAGGCCGCCCCAGGCCCAGAGGAGCAGCTACGGCCTTCCTTGGTTGAGACAGTTCGCTGGATGCGGGACTCCCTCCTTCGATCAGTTGACTCGGGGAAGGAAACGCAGGGTGACCGGTGTCTCCTGGGACTCGTCAGAAACCACAGGGATGTACGCTGAGTGTGCCCATGAAGCCGGGGGCCTGCTGGAACTAGCCCTGCTTTCCCATCTGGAGGGCGGCATTCATGCCTGCCTTGACGCTCCCTGACATTCCCGGCTCCCGACGGGCCAGTGAGCCCTGGAAGAGTGCTTCGGGGAAAATTATGAGTTTGCTCTCTCTAAACCAGGGGCTTCCGCGGCCGCGGTGGCCGTCCGCACGGCAGGCTCTAGAGCCAAAGGGAACCTCAACGTGAGAACCGGCCTCCAGGTTAGGCCCTGAGTAGCCGCGCAGAAAGGGAGGCATGCAGCTCTTTCCGGGAGTTCTTAGTCGCTTTGCTCTCAAGGCAGTACACGCCCGGGGACTCCTAGGCCCCGCGGGCGTGCAGCATTTTCCCGCCAAGGTCCCTGAGTGCCTCCAGACACCTGTGGGCCGGCTGAGCAACGTCGAGGTCCATTGGTTGATTCCCTCGGAGGACCCCCGTGCGTGCCGAGCGCTGGGCAACCACACACTGCGCGTTCCTTGAGGAGCGCTACATCTCCAGAGCCCTCGAACGCCCTTCGGGACAACGTGGCTGGTGGGTGCGAAGTGCCCAGGAAGACTCTGTCATGGCCCTTGTGTGAGCTGCCATGAGAGAACGCTGTGCTTGCAACACTGCGAGGCCCGCCCTCGTGCCTGAAGTCACCCTGCTCGAGGAGAAAGTCAGCACCTTAGCGTGCTGTGTGGCTCCCGGCACACCCAGCATGAAGCCACGCCTGGAAGTAAGGCCCTGGTTTGCCGTGCAGAAGCGGAGGCGTGCTGCAGTTTCCAGGAGGCGGTGGCCTCTGCGCTGCATACCTTGAACGGCAGCACGGCTTTCTGGACACCTGGGAGGCTAGCCGGGGCGCCCTGTTCCCGGCAGGAACACTGAGTAACCCCAGGCGCACCTGGGTCTGCTACGCACCATCCAGGCCCGTAGCCCCTCAGAGCCCCTCTGTGCACGCCGAGCGTAGGGAAACGCACTGCCCTCTCTTCTGGAGCAGCTTGGTTTCCTCAGCACTCGCACACGTTCACGAACACCGTTCTGCCACATCCCCCATGGCGCGGAGGTCTTACGCGTTGCCCTAATCGGAGCTGCGCTCAGAGTAACCCTCGTCTCCGCATTCCATCCAGGACCCCCTGACTGAAGGCACCGTGCCTCCTAGAGGACGGCGGCTTGGGTTCTTACTGCAATTCAAGTCCTGTTCCTTCTTTGGCACGGCAGGCCGCCCCAGGCCCAGAGGAGCAGCTACGGCCTTCCTTGGTTGAGACAGTTCGCTGGATGCGGGACTCCCTCCTTCGATCAGTTGACTCGGGGAAGGAAACGCAGGGTGACCGGTGTCTCCTGGGACTCGTCAGAAACCACAGGGATGTACGCTGAGTGTGCCCATGAAGCCGGGGGCCTGCTGGAACTAGCCCTGCTTTCCCATCTGGAGGGCGGCATTCATGCCTGCCTTGACGCTCCCTGACATTCCCGGCTCCCGACGGGCCAGTGAGCCCTGGAAGAGTGCTTCGGGGAAAATTATGAGTTTGCTCTCTCTAAACCAGGGGCTTCCGCGGCCGCGGTGGCCGTCCGCACGGCAGGCTCTAGAGCCAAAGGGAACCTCAACGTGAGAACCGGCCTCCAGGTTAGGCCCTGAGTAGCCGCGCAGAAAGGGAGGCATGCAGCTCTTTCCGGGAGTTCTTAGTCGCTTTGCTCTCAAGGCAGTACACGCCCGGGGACTCCTAGGCCCCGCGGGCGTGCAGCATTTTCCCGCCAAGGTCCCTGAGTGCCTCCAGACACCTGTGGGCCGGCTGAGCAACGTCGAGGTCCATTGGTTGATTCCCTCGGAGGACCCCCGTGCGTGCCGAGCGCTGGGCAACCACACACTGCGCGTTCCTTGAGGAGCGCTACATCTCCAGAGCCCTCGAACGCCCTTCGGGACAACGTGGCTGGTGGGTGCAAAGTGCCCAGGAAGACTCTGTCATGGCCCTTGTGTGAGCTGCCATGAGAGAACGCTGTGCTTGCAACACTGCGAGGCCCGCCCTCGTGCCTGAAGTCACCCTGCTCGAGGAGAAAGTCAGCACCTTAGCGTGCTGTGTGGCTCCCGGCACACCCAGCATGAAGCCACGCCTGGAAGTAAGGCCCTGGTTTGCCGTGCAGAAGCGGAGGCGTGCTGCAGTTTCCAGGAGGCGGTGGCCTCTGCGCTGCATACCTTGAACGGCAGCACGGCTTTCTGGACACCTGGGAGGCTAGCCGGGGCGCCCTGTTCCCGGCAGGAACACTGAGTAACCCCAGGCGCACCTGGGTCTGCTACGCACCATCCAGGCCCGTAGCCCCTTAGAGCCCCTCTGTGCACGCCGAGCGTAGGGAAACGCACTGCCCTCTCTTCTGGAGCAGCTTGGTTTCCTCAGCACTCGCACACGTTCACGAACACCGTTCTGCCACATCCCCCATGGCGCGGAGGTCTTACGCGTTGCCCTAATCGGAGCTGCGCTCAGAGTAACCCTCGTCTCCGCATTCCATCCAGGACCCCCTGACTGAAGGCACCGTGCCTCCTAGAGGACGGCGGCTTGGGTTCTTACTGCAATTCAAGTCCTGTTCCTTCTTTGGCACGGCAGGCCGCCCCAGGCCCAGAGGAGCAGCTACGGCCTTCCTTGGTTGAGACAGTTCGCTGGATGCGGGACTCCCTCCTTCGATCAGTTGACTCGGGGAAGGAAACGCAGGGTGACCGGTGTCTCCTGGGACTCGTCAGAAACCACAGGGATGTACGCTGAGTGTGCCCATGAAGCCGGGGGCCTGCTGGAACTAGCCCTGCTTTCCCATCTGGAGGGCGGCATTCATGCCTGCCTTGACGCTCCCTGACATTCCCGGCTCCCGACGGGCCAGTGAGCCCTGGAAGAGTGCTTCGGGGAAAATTATGAGTTTGCTCTCTCTAAACCAGGGGCTTCCGCGGCCGCGGTGGCCGTCCGCACGGCAGGCTCTAGAGCCAAAGGGAACCTCAACGTGAGAACCGGCCTCCAGGTTAGGCCCTGAGTAGCCGCGCAGAAAGGGAGGCATGCAGCTCTTTCCGGGAGTTCTTAGTCGCTTTGCTCTCAAGGCAGTACACGCCCGGGGACTCCTAGGCCCCGCGGGCGTGCAGCATTTTCCCGCCAAGGTCCCTGAGTGCCTCCAGACACCTGTGGGCCGGCTGAGCAACGTCGAGGTCCATTGGTTGATTCCCTCGGAGGACCCCCGTGCGTGCCGAGCGCTGGGCAACCACACACTGCGCGTTCCTTGAGGAGCGCTACATCTCCAGAGCCCTCGAACGCCCTTCGGGACAACGTGGCTGGTGGGTGCAAAGTGCCCAGGAAGACTCTGTCATGGCCCTTGTGTGAGCTGCCATGAGAGAACGCTGTGCTTGCAACACTGCGAGGCCCGCCCTCGTGCCTGAAGTCACCCTGCTCGAGGAGAAAGTCAGCACCTTAGCGTGCTGTGTGGCTCCCGGCACACCCAGCATGAAGCCACGCCTGGAAGTAAGGCCCTGGTTTGCCGTGCAGAAGCGGAGGCGTGCTGCAGTTTCCAGGAGGCGGTGGCCTCTGCGCTGCATACCTTGAACGGCAGCACGGCTTTCTGGACACCTGGGAGGCTAGCCGGGGCGCCCTGTTCCCGGCAGGAACACTGAGTAACCCCAGGCGCACCTGGGTCTGCTACGCACCATCCAGGCCCGTAGCCCCTCAGAGCCCCTCTGTGCACGCCGAGCGTAGGGAAACGCACTGCCCTCTCTTCTGGAGCAGCTTGGTTTCCTCAGCACTCGCACACGTTCACGAACACCGTTCTGCCACATCCCCCATGGCGCGGAGGTCTTACGCGTTGCCCTAATCGGAGCTGCGCTCAGAGTAACCCTCGTCTCCGCATTCCATCCAGGACCCCCTGACTGAAGGCACCGTGCCTCCTAGAGGACGGCGGCTTGGGTTCTTACTGCAATTCAAGTCCTGTTCCTTCTTTGGCACGGCAGGCCGCCCCAGGCCCAGAGGAGCAGCTACGGCCTTCCTTGGTTGAGACAGTTCGCTGGATGCGGGACTCCCTCCTTCGATCAGTTGACTCGGGGAAGGAAACGCAGGGTGACCGGTGTCTCCTGGGACTCGTCAGAAACCACAGGGATGTACGCTGAGTGTGCCCATGAAGCCGGGGGCCTGCTGGAACTAGCCCTGCTTTCCCATCTGGAGGGCGGCATTCATGCCTGCCTTGACGCTCCCTGACATTCCCGGCTCCCGACGGGCCAGTGAGCCCTGGAAGAGTGCTTCGGGGAAAATTATGAGTTTGCTCTCTCTAAACCAGGGGCTTCCGCGGCCGCGGTGGCCGTCCGCACGGCAGGCTCTAGAGCCAAAGGGAACCTCAACGTGAGAACCGGCCTCCAGGTTAGGCCCTGAGTAGCCGCGCAGAAAGGGAGGCATGCAGCTCTTTCCGGGAGTTCTTAGTCGCTTTGCTCTCAAGGCAGTACACGCCCGGGGACTCCTAGGCCCCGCGGGCGTGCAGCATTTTCCCGCCAAGGTCCCTGAGTGCCTCCAGACACCTGTGGGCCGGCTGAGCAACGTCGAGGTCCATTGGTTGATTCCCTCGGAGGACCCCCGTGCGTGCCGAGCGCTGGGCAACCACACACTGCGCGTTCCTTGAGGAGCGCTACATCTCCAGAGCCCTCGAACGCCCTTCGGGACAACGTGGCTGGTGGGTGCGAAGTGCCCAGGAAGACTCTGTCATGGCCCTTGTGTGAGCTGCCATGAGAGAACGCTGTGCTTGCAACACTGCGAGGCCCGCCCTCGTGCCTGAAGTCACCCTGCTCGAGGAGAAAGTCAGCACCTTAGCGTGCTGTGTGGCTCCCGGCACACCCAGCATGAAGCCACGCCTGGAAGTAAGGCCCTGGTTTGCCGTGCAGAAGCGGAGGCGTGCTGCAGTTTCCAGGAGGCGGTGGCCTCTGCGCTGCATACCTTGAACGGCAGCACGGCTTTCTGGACACCTGGGAGGCTAGCCGGGGCGCCCTGTTCCCGGCAGGAACACTGAGTAACCCCAGGCGCACCTGGGTCTGCTACGCACCATCCAGGCCCGTAGCCCCTTAGAGCCCCTCTGTGCACGCCGAGCGTAGGGAAACGCACTGCCCTCTCTTCTGGAGCAGCTTGGTTTCCTCAGCACTCGCACACGTTCACGAACACCGTTCTGCCACATCCCCCATGGCGCGGAGGTCTTACGCGTTGCCCTAATCGGAGCTGCGCTCAGAGTAACCCTCGTCTCCGCATTCCATCCAGGACCCCCTGACTGAAGGCACCGTGCCTCCTAGAGGACGGCGGCTTGGGTTCTTACTGCAATTCAAGTCCTGTTCCTTCTTTGGCACGGCAGGCCGCCCCAGGCCCAGAGGAGCAGCTACGGCCTTCCTTGGTTGAGACAGTTCGCTGGATGCGGGACTCCCTCCTTCGATCAGTTGACTCGGGGAAGGAAACGCAGGGTGACCGGTGTCTCCTGGGACTCGTCAGAAACCACAGGGATGTACGCTGAGTGTGCCCATGAAGCCGGGGGCCTGCTGGAACTAGCCCTGCTTTCCCATCTGGAGGGCGGCATTCATGCCTGCCTTGACGCTCCCTGACATTCCCGGCTCCCGACGGGCCAGTGAGCCCTGGAAGAGTGCTTCGGGGAAAATTATGAGTTTGCTCTCTCTAAACCAGGGGCTTCCGCGGCCGCGGTGGCCGTCCGCACGGCAGGCTCTAGAGCCAAAGGGAACCTCAACGTGAGAACCGGCCTCCAGGTTAGGCCCTGAGTAGCCGCGCAGAAAGGGAGGCATGCAGCTCTTTCCGGGAGTTCTTAGTCGCTTTGCTCTCAAGGCAGTACACGCCCGGGGACTCCTAGGCCCCGCGGGCGTGCAGCATTTTCCCGCCAAGGTCCCTGAGTGCCTCCAGACACCTGTGGGCCGGCTGAGCAACGTCGAGGTCCATTGGTTGATTCCCTCGGAGGACCCCCGTGCGTGCCGAGCGCTGGGCAACCACACACTGCGCGTTCCTTGAGGAGCGCTACATCTCCAGAGCCCTCGAACGCCCTTCGGGACAACGTGGCTGGTGGGTGCGAAGTGCCCAGGAAGACTCTGTCATGGCCCTTGTGTGAGCTGCCATGAGAGAACGCTGTGCTTGCAACACTGCGAGGCCCGCCCTCGTGCCTGAAGTCACCCTGCTCGAGGAGAAAGTCAGCACCTTAGCGTGCTGTGTGGCTCCCGGCACACCCAGCATGAAGCCACGCCTGGAAGTAAGGCCCTGGTTTGCCGTGCAGAAGCGGAGGCGTGCTGCAGTTTCCAGGAGGCGGTGGCCTCTGCGCTGCATACCTTGAACGGCAGCACGGCTTTCTGGACACCTGGGAGGCTAGCCGGGGCGCCCTGTTCCCGGCAGGAACACTGAGTAACCCCAGGCGCACCTGGGTCTGCTACGCACCATCCAGGCCCGTAGCCCCTCAGAGCCCCTCTGTGCACGCCGAGCGTAGGGAAACGCACTGCCCTCTCTTCTGGAGCAGCTTGGTTTCCTCAGCACTCGCACACGTTCACGAACACCGTTCTGCCACATCCCCCATGGCGCGGAGGTCTTACGCGTTGCCCTAATCGGAGCTGCGCTCAGAGTAACCCTCGTCTCCGCATTCCATCCAGGACCCCCTGACTGAAGGCACCGTGCCTCCTAGAGGACGGCGGCTTGGGTTCTTACTGCAATTCAAGTCCTGTTCCTTCTTTGGCACGGCAGGCCGCCCCAGGCCCAGAGGAGCAGCTACGGCGTTCCTTGGTTGAGACAGTTCGCTGGATGCGGGACTCCCTCCTTCGATCAGTTGACTCGGGGAAGGAAACGCAGGGTGACCGGTGTCTCCTGGGACTCGTCAGAAACCACAGGGATGTACGCTGAGTGTGCCCATGAAGCCGGGGGCCTGCTGGAACTAGCCCTGCTTTCCCATCTGGAGGGCGGCATTCATGCCTGCCTTGACGCTCCCTGACATTCCCGGCTCCCGACGGGCCAGTGAGCCCTGGAAGAGTGCTTCGGGGAAAATTATGAGTTTGCTCTCTCTAAACCAGGGGCTTCCGCGGCCGCGGTGGCCGTCCGCACGGCAGGCTCTAGAGCCAAAGGGAACCTCAACGTGAGAACCGGCCTCCAGGTTAGGCCCTGAGTAGCCGCGCAGAAAGGGAGGCATGCAGCTCTTTCCGGGAGTTCTTAGTCGCTTTGCTCTCAAGGCAGTACACGCCCGGGGACTCCTAGGCCCCGCGGGCATGCAGCATTTTCCCGCCAAGGTCCCTGAGTGCCTCCAGACACCTGTGGGCCGGCTGAGCAACGTCGAGGTCCATTGGTTGATTCCCTCGGAGGACCCCCGTGCGTGCCGAGCGCTGGGCAACCACACACTGCGCGTTCCTTGAGGAGCGCTACATCTCCAGAGCCCTCGAACGCCCTTCGGGACAACGTGGCTGGTGGGTGCGAAGTGCCCAGGAAGACTCTGTCATGGCCCTTGTGTGAGCTGCCATGAGAGAACGCTGTGCTTGCAACACTGCGAGGCCCGCCCTCGTGCCTGAAGTCACCCTGCTCGAGGAGAAAGTCAGCACCTTAGCGTGCTGTGTGGCTCCCGGCACACCCAGCATGAAGCCACGCCTGGAAGTAAGGCCCTGGTTTGCCGTGCAGAAGCGGAGGCGTGCTGCAGTTTCCAGGAGGCGGTGGCCTCTGCGCTGCATACCTTGAACGGCAGCACGGCTTTCTGGACACCTGGGAGGCTAGCCGGGGCGCCCTGTTCCCGGCAGGAACACTGAGTAACCCCAGGCGCACCTGGGTCTGCTACGCACCATCCAGGCCCGTAGCCCCTTAGAGCCCCTCTGTGCACGCCGAGCGTAGGGAAACGCACTGCCCTCTCTTCTGGAGCAGCTTGGTTTCCTCAGCACTCGCACACGTTCACGAACACCGTTCTGCCACATCCCCCATGGCGCGGAGGTCTTACGCGTTGCCCTAATCGGAGCTGCGCTCAGAGTAACCCTCGTCTCCGCATTCCATCCAGGACCCCCTGACTGAAGGCACCGTGCCTCCTAGAGGACGGCGGCTTGGGTTCTTACTGCAATTCAAGTCCTGTTCCTTCTTTGGCACGGCAGGCCGCCCCAGGCCCAGAGGAGCAGCTACGGCCTTCCTTGGTTGAGACAGTTCGCTGGATGCGGGACTCCCTCCTTCGATCAGTTGACTCGGGGAAGGAAACGCAGGGTGACCGGTGTCTCCTGGGACTCGTCAGAAACCACAGGGATGTACGCTGAGTGTGCCCATGAAGCCGGGGGCCTGCTGGAACTAGCCCTGCTTTCCCATCTGGAGGGCGGCATTCATGCCTGCCTTGACGCTCCCTGACATTCCCGGCTCCCGACGGGCCAGTGAGCCCTGGAAGAGTGCTTCGGGGAAAATTATGAGTTTGCTCTCTCTAAACCAGGGGCTTCCGCGGCCGCGGTGGCCGTCCGCACGGCAGGCTCTAGAGCCAAAGGGAACCTCAACGTGAGAACCGGCCTCCAGGTTAGGCCCTGAGTAGCCGCGCAGAAAGGGAGGCATGCAGCTCTTTCCGGGAGTTCTTAGTCGCTTTGCTCTCAAGGCAGTACACGCCCGGGGACTCCTAGGCCCCGCGGGCGTGCAGCATTTTCCCGCCAAGGTCCCTGAGTGCCTCCAGACACCTGTGGGCCGGCTGAGCAACGTCGAGGTCCATTGGTTGATTCCCTCGGAGGACCCCCGTGCGTGCCGAGCGCTGGGCAACCACACACTGCGCGTTCCTTGAGGAGCGCTACATCTCCAGAGCCCTCGAACGCCCTTCGGGACAACGTGGCTGGTGGGTGCGAAGTGCCCAGGAAGACTCTGTCATGGCCCTTGTGTGAGCTGCCATGAGAGAACGCTGTGCTTGCAACACTGCGAGGCCCGCCCTCGTGCCTGAAGTCACCCTGCTCGAGGAGAAAGTCAGCACCTTAGCGTGCTGTGTGGCTCCCGGCACACCCGGCATGAAGCCACGCCTGGAAGTAAGGCCCTGGTTTGCCGTGCAGAAGCGGAGGCGTGCTGCAGTTTCCAGGAGGCGGTGGCCTCTGCGCTGCATACCTTGAACGGCAGCACGGCTTTCTGGACACCTGGGAGGCTAGCCGGGGCGCCCTGTTCCCGGCAGGAACACTGAGTAACCCCAGGCGCACCTGGGTCTGCTACGCACCATCCAGGCCCGTAGCCCCTTAGAGCCCCTCTGTGCACGCCGAGCGTAGGGAAACGCACTGCCCTCTCTTCTGGAGCAGCTTGGTTTCCTCAGCACTCGCACACGTTCACGAACACCGTTCTGCCACATCCCCCATGGCGCGGAGGTCTTACGCGTTGCCCTAATCGGAGCTGCGCTCAGAGTAACCCTCGTCTCCGCATTCCATCCAGGACCCCCTGACTGAAGGCACCGTGCCTCCTAGAGGACGGCGGCTTGGGTTCTTACTGCAATTCAAGTCCTGTTCCTTCTTTGGCACGGCAGGCCGCCCCAGGCCCAGAGGAGCAGCTACGGCCTTCCTTGGTTGAGACAGTTCGCTGGATGCGGGACTCCCTCCTTCGATCAGTTGACTCGGGGAAGGAAACGCAGGGTGACCGGTGTCTCCTGGGACTCGTCAGAAACCACAGGGATGTACGCTGAGTGTGCCCATGAAGCCGGGGGCCTGCTGGAACTAGCCCTGCTTTCCCATCTGGAGGGCGGCATTCATGCCTGCCTTGACGCTCCCTGACATTCCCGGCTCCCGACGGGCCAGTGAGCCCTGGAAGAGTGCTTCGGGGAAAATTATGAGTTTGCTCTCTCTAAACCAGGGGCTTCCGCGGCCGCGGTGGCCGTCCGCACGGCAGGCTCTAGAGCCAAAGGGAACCTCAACGTGAGAACCGGCCTCCAGGTTAGGCCCTGAGTAGCCGCGCAGAAAGGGAGGCATGCAGCTCTTTCCGGGAGTTCTTAGTCGCTTTGCTCTCAAGGCAGTACACGCCCGGGGACTCCTAGGCCCCGCGGGCGTGCAGCATTTTCCCGCCAAGGTCCCTGAGTGCCTCCAGACACCTGTGGGCCGGCTGAGCAACGTCGAGGTCCATTGGTTGATTCCCTCGGAGGACCCCCGTGCGTGCCGAGCGCTGGGCAACCACACACTGCGCGTTCCTTGAGGAGCGCTACATCTCCAGAGCCCTCGAACGCCCTTCGGGACAACGTGGCTGGTGGGTGCGAAGTGCCCAGGAAGACTCTGTCATGGCCCTTGTGTGAGCTGCCATGAGAGAACGCTGTGCTTGCAACACTGCGAGGCCCGCCCTCGTGCCTGAAGTCACCCTGCTCGAGGAGAAAGTCAGCACCTTAGCGTGCTGTGTGGCTCCCGGCACACCCGGCATGAAGCCACGCCTGGAAGTAAGGCCCTGGTTTGCCGTGCAGAAGCGGAGGCGTGCTGCAGTTTCCAGGAGGCGGTGGCCTCTGCGCTGCATACCTTGAACGGCAGCACGGCTTTCTGGACACCTGGGAGGCTAGCCGGGGCGCCCTGTTCCCGGCAGGAACACTGAGTAACCCCAGGCGCACCTGGGTCTGCTACGCACCATCCAGGCCCGTAGCCCCTCAGAGCCCCTCTGTGCACGCCGAGCGTAGGGAAACGCACTGCCCTCTCTTCTGGAGCAGCTTGGTTTCCTCAGCACTCGCACACGTTCACGAACACCGTTCTGCCACATCCCCCATGGCGCGGAGGTCTTACGCGTTGCCCTAATCGGAGCTGCGCTCAGAGTAACCCTCGTCTCCGCATTCCATCCAGGACCCCCTGACTGAAGGCACCGTGCCTCCTAGAGGACGGCGGCTTGGGTTCTTACTGCAATTCAAGTCCTGTTCCTTCTTTGGCACGGCAGGCCGCCCCAGGCCCAGAGGAGCAGCTACGGCCTTCCTTGGTTGAGACAGTTCGCTGGATGCGGGACTCCCTCCTTCGATCAGTTGACTCGGGGAAGGAAACGCAGGGTGACCGGTGTCTCCTGGGACTCGTCAGAAACCACAGGGATGTACGCTGAGTGTGCCCATGAAGCCGGGGGCCTGCTGGAACTAGCCCTGCTTTCCCATCTGGAGGGCGGCATTCATGCCTGCCTTGACGCTCCCTGACATTCCCGGCTCCCGACGGGCCAGTGAGCCCTGGAAGAGTGCTTCGGGGAAAATTATGAGTTTGCTCTCTCTAAACCAGGGGCTTCCGCGGCCGCGGTGGCCGTCCGCACGGCAGGCTCTAGAGCCAAAGGGAACCTCAACGTGAGAACCGGCCTCCAGGTTAGGCCCTGAGTAGCCGCGCAGAAAGGGAGGCATGCAGCTCTTTCCGGGAGTTCTTAGTCGCTTTGCTCTCAAGGCAGTACACGCCCGGGGACTCCTAGGCCCCGCGGGCGTGCAGCATTTTCCCGCCAAGGTCCCTGAGTGCCTCCAGACACCTGTGGGCCGGCTGAGCAACGTCGAGGTCCATTGGTTGATTCCCTCGGAGGACCCCCGTGCGTGCCGAGCGCTGGGCAACCACACACTGCGCGTTCCTTGAGGAGCGCTACATCTCCAGAGCCCTCGAACGCCCTTCGGGACAACGTGGCTGGTGGGTGCGAAGTGCCCAGGAAGACTCTGTCATGGCCCTTGTGTGAGCTGCCATGAGAGAACGCTGTGCTTGCAACACTGCGAGGCCCGCCCTCGTGCCTGAAGTCACCCTGCTCGAGGAGAAAGTCAGCACCTTAGCGTGCTGTGTGGCTCCCGGCACACCCAGCATGAAGCCACGCCTGGAAGTAAGGCCCTGGTTTGCCGTGCAGAAGCGGAGGCGTGCTGCAGTTTCCAGGCGGCGGTGGCCTCTGCGCTGCATACCTTGAACGGCAGCACGGCTTTCTGGACACCTGGGAGGCTAGCCGGGGCGCCCTGTTCCCGGCAGGAACACTGAGTAACCCCAGGCGCACCTGGGTCTGCTACGCACCATCCAGGCCCGTAGCCCCTTAGAGCCCCTCTGTGCACGCCGAGCGTAGGGAAACGCACTGCCCTCTCTTCTGGAGCAGCTTGGTTTCCTCAGCACTCGCACACGTTCACGAACACCGTTCTGCCACATCCCCCATGGCGCGGAGGTCTTACGCGTTGCCCTAATCGGAGCTGCGCTCAGAGTAACCCTCGTCTCCGCATTCCATCCAGGACCCCCTGACTGAAGGCACCGTGCCTCCTAGAGGACGGCGGCTTGGGTTCTTACTGCAATTCAAGTCCTGTTCCTTCTTTGGCACGGCAGGCCGCCCCAGGCCCAGAGGAGCAGCTACGGCCTTCCTTGGTTGAGACAGTTCGCTGGATGCGGGACTCCCTCCTTCGATCAGTTGACTCGGGGAAGGAAACGCAGGGTGACCGGTGTCTCCTGGGACTCGTCAGAAACCACAGGGATGTACGCTGAGTGTGCCCATGAAGCCGGGGGCCTGCTGGAACTAGCCCTGCTTTCCCATCTGGAGGGCGGCATTCATGCCTGCCTTGACGCTCCCTGACATTCCCGGCTCCCGACGGGCCAGTGAGCCCTGGAAGAGTGCTTCGGGGAAAATTATGAGTTTGCTCTCTCTAAACCAGGGGCTTCCGCGGCCGCGGTGGCCGTCCGCACGGCAGGCTCTAGAGCCAAAGGGAACCTCAACGTGAGAACCGGCCTCCAGGTTAGGCCCTGAGTAGCCGCGCAGAAAGGGAGGCATGCAGCTCTTTCCGGGAGTTCTTAGTCGCTTTGCTCTCAAGGCAGTACACGCCCGGGGACTCCTAGGCCCCGCGGGCGTGCAGCATTTTCCCGCCAAGGTCCCTGAGTGCCTCCAGACACCTGTGGGCCGGCTGAGCAACGTCGAGGTCCATTGGTTGATTCCCTCGGAGGACCCCCGTGCGTGCCGAGCGCTGGGCAACCACACACTGCGCGTTCCTTGAGGAGCGCTACATCTCCAGAGCCCTCGAACGCCCTTCGGGACAACGTGGCTGGTGGGTGCGAAGTGCCCAGGAAGACTCTGTCATGGCCCTTGTGTGAGCTGCCATGAGAGAACGCTGTGCTTGCAACACTGCGAGGCCCGCCCTCGTGCCTGAAGTCACCCTGCTCGAGGAGAAAGTCAGCACCTTAGCGTGCTGTGTGGCTCCCGGCACACCCGGCATGAAGCCACGCCTGGAAGTAAGGCCCTGGTTTGCCGTGCAGAAGCGGAGGCGTGCTGCAGTTTCCAGGAGGCGGTGGCCTCTGCGCTGCATACCTTGAACGGCAGCACGGCTTTCTGGACACCTGGGAGGCTAGCCGGGGCGCCCTGTTCCCGGCAGGAACACTGAGTAACCCCAGGCGCACCTGGGTCTGCTACGCACCATCCAGGCCCGTAGCCCCTCAGAGCCCCTCTGTGCACGCCGAGCGTAGGGAAACGCACTGCCCTCTCTTCTGGAGCAGCTTGGTTTCCTCAGCACTCGCACACGTTCACGAACACCGTTCTGCCACATCCCCCATGGCGCGGAGGTCTTACGCGTTGCCCTAATCGGAGCTGCGCTCAGAGTAACCCTCGTCTCCGCATTCCATCCAGGACCCCCTGACTGAAGGCACCGTGCCTCCTAGAGGACGGCGGCTTGGGTTCTTACTGCAATTCAAGTCCTGTTCCTTCTTTGGCACGGCAGGCCGCCCCAGGCCCAGAGGAGCAGCTACGGCCTTCCTTGGTTGAGACAGTTCGCTGGATGCGGGACTCCCTCCTTCGATCAGTTGACTCGGGGAAGGAAACGCAGGGTGACCGGTGTCTCCTGGGACTCGTCAGAAACCACAGGGATGTACGCTGAGTGTGCCCATGAAGCCGGGGGCCTGCTGGAACTAGCCCTGCTTTCCCATCTGGAGGGCGGCATTCATGCCTGCCTTGACGCTCCCTGACATTCCCGGCTCCCGACGGGCCAGTGAGCCCTGGAAGAGTGCTTCGGGGAAAATTATGAGTTTGCTCTCTCTAAACCAGGGGCTTCCGCGGCCGCGGTGGCCGTCCGCACGGCAGGCTCTAGAGCCAAAGGGAACCTCAACGTGAGAACCGGCCTCCAGGTTAGGCCCTGAGTAGCCGCGCAGAAAGGGAGGCATGCAGCTCTTTCCGGGAGTTCTTAGTCGCTTTGCTCTCAAGGCAGTACACGCCCGGGGACTCCTAGGCCCCGCGGGCGTGCAGCATTTTCCCGCCAAGGTCCCTGAGTGCCTCCAGACACCTGTGGGGCCGGCTGAGCAACGTCGAGGTCCATTGGTTGATTCCCTCGGAGGACCCCCGTGCGTGCCGAGCGCTGGGCAACCACACACTGCGCGTTCCTTGAGGAGCGCTACATCTCCAGAGCCCTCGAACGCCCTTCGGGACAACGTGGCTGGTGGGTGCGAAGTGCCCAGGAAGACTCTGTCATGGCCCTTGTGTGAGCTGCCATGAGAGAACGCTGTGCTTGCAACACTGCGAGGCCCGCCCTCGTGCCTGAAGTCACCCTGCTCGAGGAGAAAGTCAGCACCTTAGCGTGCTGTGTGGCTCCCGGCACACCCGGCATGAAGCCACGCCTGGAAGTAAGGCCCTGGTTTGCCGTGCAGAAGCGGAGGCGTGCTGCAGTTTCCAGGAGGCGGTGGCCTCTGCGCTGCATACCTTGAACGGCAGCACGGCTTTCTGGACACCTGGGAGGCTAGCCGGGGCGCCCTGTTCCCGGCAGGAACACTGAGTAACCCCAGGCGCACCTGGGTCTGCTACGCACCATCCAGGCCCGTAGCCCCTTAGAGCCCCTCTGTGCACGCCGAGCGTAGGGAAACGCACTGCCCTCTCTTCTGGAGCAGCTTGGTTTCCTCAGCACTCGCACACGTTCACGAACACCGTTCTGCCACATCCCCCATGGCGCGGAGGTCTTACGCGTTGCCCTAATCGGAGCTGCGCTCAGAGTAACCCTCGTCTCCGCATTCCATCCAGGACCCCCTGACTGAAGGCACCGTGCCTCCTAGAGGACGGCGGCTTGGGTTCTTACTGCAATTCAAGTCCTGTTCCTTCTTTGGCACGGCAGGCCGCCCCAGGCCCAGAGGAGCAGCTACGGCCTTCCTTGGTTGAGACAGTTCGCTGGATGCGGGACTCCCTCCTTCGATCAGTTGACTCGGGGAAGGAAACGCAGGGTGACCGGTGTCTCCTGGGACTCGTCAGAAACCACAGGGATGTACGCTGAGTGTGCCCATGAAGCCGGGGGCCTGCTGGAACTAGCCCTGCTTTCCCATCTGGAGGGCGGCATTCATGCCTGCCTTGACGCTCCCTGACATTCCCGGCTCCCGACGGGCCAGTGAGCCCTGGAAGAGTGCTTCGGGGAAAATTATGAGTTTGCTCTCTCTAAACCAGGGGCTTCCGCGGCCGCGGTGGCCGTCCGCACGGCAGGCTCTAGAGCCAAAGGGAACCTCAACGTGAGAACCGGCCTCCAGGTTAGGCCCTGAGTAGCCGCGCAGAAAGGGAGGCATGCAGCTCTTTCCGGGAGTTCTTAGTCGCTTTGCTCTCAAGGCAGTACACGCCCGGGGACTCCTAGGCCCCGCGGGCGTGCAGCATTTTCCCGCCAAGGTCCCTGAGTGCCTCCAGACACCTGTGGCCGGCTGAGCAACGTCGAGGTCCATTGGTTGATTCCCTCGGAGGACCCCCGTGCGTGCCGAGCGCTGGGCAACCACACACTGCGCGTTCCTTGAGGAGCGCTACATCTCCAGAGCCCTCGAACGCCCTTCGGGACAACGTGGCTGGTGGGTGCGAAGTGCCCAGGAAGACTCTGTCATGGCCCTTGTGTGAGCTGCCATGAGAGAACGCTGTGCTTGCAACACTGCGAGGCCCGCCCTCGTGCCTGAAGTCACCCTGCTCGAGGAGAAAGTCAGCACCTTAGCGTGCTGTGTGGCTCCCGGCACACCCAGCATGAAGCCACGCCTGGAAGTAAGGCCCTGGTTTGCCGTGCAGAAGCGGAGGCGTGCTGCAGTTTCCAGGAGGCGGTGGCCTCTGCGCTGCATACCTTGAACGGCAGCACGGCTTTCTGGACACCTGGGAGGCTAGCCGGGGCGCCCTGTTCCCGGCAGGAACACTGAGTAACCCCAGGCGCACCTGGGTCTGCTACGCACCATCCAGGCCCGTAGCCCCTTAGAGCCCCTCTGTGCACGCCGAGCGTAGGGAAACGCACTGCCCTCTCTTCTGGAGCAGCTTGGTTTCCTCAGCACTCGCACACGTTCACGAACACCGTTCTGCCACATCCCCCATGGCGCGGAGGTCTTACGCGTTGCCCTAATCGGAGCTGCGCTCAGAGTAACCCTCGTCTCCGCATTCCATCCAGGACCCCCTGACTGAAGGCACCGTGCCTCCTAGAGGACGGCGGCTTGGGTTCTTACTGCAATTCAAGTCCTGTTCCTTCTTTGGCACGGCAGGCCGCCCCAGGCCCAGAGGAGCAGCTACGGCCTTCCTTGGTTGAGACAGTTCGCTGGATGCGGGACTCCCTCCTTCGATCAGTTGACTCGGGGAAGGAAACGCAGGGTGACCGGTGTCTCCTGGGACTCGTCAGAAACCACAGGGATGTACGCTGAGTGTGCCCATGAAGCCGGGGGCCTGCTGGAACTAGCCCTGCTTTCCCATCTGGAGGGCGGCATTCATGCCTGCCTTGACGCTCCCTGACATTCCCGGCTCCCGACGGGCCAGTGAGCCCTGGAAGAGTGCTTCGGGGAAAATTATGAGTTTGCTCTCTCTAAACCAGGGGCTTCCGCGGCCGCGGTGGCCGTCCGCACGGCAGGCTCTAGAGCCAAAGGGAACCTCAACGTGAGAACCGGCCTCCAGGTTAGGCCCTGAGTAGCCGCGCAGAAAGGGAGGCATGCAGCTCTTTCCGGGAGTTCTTAGTCGCTTTGCTCTCAAGGCAGTACACGCCCGGGGACTCCTAGGCCCCGCGGGCGTGCAGCATTTTCCCGCCAAGGTCCCTGAGTGCCTCCAGACACCTGTGGGCCGGCTGAGCAACGTCGAGGTCCATTGGTTGATTCCCTCGGAGGACCCCCGTGCGTGCCGAGCGCTGGGCAACCACACACTGCGCGTTCCTTGAGGAGCGCTACATCTCCAGAGCCCTCGAACGCCCTTCGGGACAACGTGGCTGGTGGGTGCGAAGTGCCCAGGAAGACTCTGTCATGGCCCTTGTGTGAGCTGCCATGAGAGAACGCTGTGCTTGCAACACTGCGAGGCCCGCCCTCGTGCCTGAAGTCACCCTGCTCGAGGAGAAAGTCAGCACCTTAGCGTGCTGTGTGGCTCCCGGCACACCCGGCATGAAGCCACGCCTGGAAGTAAGGCCCTGGTTTGCCGTGCAGAAGCGGAGGCGTGCTGCAGTTTCCAGGAGGCGGTGGCCTCTGCGCTGCATACCTTGAACGGCAGCACGGCTTTCTGGACACCTGGGAGGCTAGCCGGGGCGCCCTGTTCCCGGCAGGAACACTGAGTAACCCCAGGCGCACCTGGGTCTGCTACGCACCATCCAGGCCCGTAGCCCCTTAGAGCCCCTCTGTGCACGCCGAGCGTAGGGAAACGCACTGCCCTCTCTTCTGGAGCAGCTTGGTTTCCTCAGCACTCGCACACGTTCACGAACACCGTTCTGCCACATCCCCCATGGCGCGGAGGTCTTACGCGTTGCCCTAATCGGAGCTGCGCTCAGAGTAACCCTCGTCTCCGCATTCCATCCAGGACCCCCTGACTGAAGGCACCGTGCCTCCTAGAGGACGGCGGCTTGGGTTCTTACTGCAATTCAAGTCCTGTTCCTTCTTTGGCACGGCAGGCCGCCCCAGGCCCAGAGGAGCAGCTACGGCCTTCCTTGGTTGAGACAGTTCGCTGGATGCGGGACTCCCTCCTTCGATCAGTTGACTCGGGGAAGGAAACGCAGGGTGACCGGTGTCTCCTGGGACTCGTCAGAAACCACAGGGATGTACGCTGAGTGTGCCCATGAAGCCGGGGGCCTGCTGGAACTAGCCCTGCTTTCCCATCTGGAGGGCGGCATTCATGCCTGCCTTGACGCTCCCTGACATTCCCGGCTCCCGACGGGCCAGTGAGCCCTGGAAGAGTGCTTCGGGGAAAATTATGAGTTTGCTCTCTCTAAACCAGGGGCTTCCGCGGCCGCGGTGGCCGTCCGCACGGCAGGCTCTAGAGCCAAAGGGAACCTCAACGTGAGAACCGGCCTCCAGGTTAGGCCCTGAGTAGCCGCGCAGAAAGGGAGGCATGCAGCTCTTTCCGGGAGTTCTTAGTCGCTTTGCTCTCAAGGCAGTACACGCCCGGGGACTCCTAGGCCCCGCGGGCGTGCAGCATTTTCCCGCCAAGGTCCCTGAGTGCCTCCAGACACCTGTGGGCCGGCTGAGCAACGTCGAGGTCCATTGGTTGATTCCCTCGGAGGACCCCCGTGCGTGCCGAGCGCTGGGCAACCACACACTGCGCGTTCCTTGAGGAGCGCTACATCTCCAGAGCCCTCGAACGCCCTTCGGGACAACGTGGCTGGTGGGTGCGAAGTGCCCAGGAAGACTCTGTCATGGCCCTTGTGTGAGCTGCCATGAGAGAACGCTGTGCTTGCAACACTGCGAGGCCCGCCCTCGTGCCTGAAGTCACCCTGCTCGAGGAGAAAGTCAGCACCTTAGCGTGCTGTGTGGCTCCCGGCACACCCGGCATGAAGCCACGCCTGGAAGTAAGGCCCTGGTTTGCCGTGCAGAAGCGGAGGCGTGCTGCAGTTTCCAGGAGGCGGTGGCCTCTGCGCTGCATACCTTGAACGGCAGCACGGCTTTCTGGACACCTGGGAGGCTAGCCGGGGCGCCCTGTTCCCGGCAGGAACACTGAGTAACCCCAGGCGCACCTGGGTCTGCTACGCACCATCCAGGCCCGTAGCCCCTTAGAGCCCCTCTGTGCACGCCGAGCGTAGGGAAACGCACTGCCCTCTCTTCTGGAGCAGCTTGGTTTCCTCAGCACTCGCACACGTTCACGAACACCGTTCTGCCACATCCCCCATGGCGCGGAGGTCTTACGCGTTGCCCTAATCGGAGCTGCGCTCAGAGTAACCCTCGTCTCCGCATTCCATCCAGGACCCCCTGACTGAAGGCACCGTGCCTCCTAGAGGACGGCGGCTTGGGTTCTTACTGCAATTCAAGTCCTGTTCCTTCTTTGGCACGGCAGGCCGCCCCAGGCCCAGAGGAGCAGCTACGGCCTTCCTTGGTTGAGACAGTTCGCTGGATGCGGGACTCCCTCCTTCGATCAGTTGACTCGGGGAAGGAAACGCAGGGTGACCGGTGTCTCCTGGGACTCGTCAGAAACCACAGGGATGTACGCTGAGTGTGCCCATGAAGCCGGGGGCCTGCTGGAACTAGCCCTTCTTTCCCATCTGGAGGGCGGCATTCATGCCTGCCTTGACGCTCCCTGACATTCCCGGCTCCCGACGGGCCAGTGAGCCCTGGAAGAGTGCTTCGGGGAAAATTATGAGTTTGCTCTCTCTAAACCAGGGGCTTCCGCGGCCGCGGTGGCCGTCCGCACGGCAGGCTCTAGAGCCAAAGGGAACCTCAACGTGAGAACCGGCCTCCAGGTTAGGCCCTGAGTAGCCGCGCAGAAAGGGAGGCATGCAGCTCTTTCCGGGAGTTCTTAGTCGCTTTGCTCTCAAGGCAGTACACGCCCGGGGACTCCTAGGCCCCGCGGGCGTGCAGCATTTTCCCGCCAAGGTCCCTGAGTGCCTCCAGACACCTGTGGGCCGGCTGAGCAACGTCGAGGTCCATTGGTTGATTCCCTCGGAGGACCCCCGTGCGTGCCGAGCGCTGGGCAACCACACACTGCGCGTTCCTTGAGGAGCGCTACATCTCCAGAGCCCTCGAACGCCCTTCGGGACAACGTGGCTGGTGGGTGCGAAGTGCCCAGGAAGACTCTGTCATGGCCCTTGTGTGAGCTGCCATGAGAGAACGCTGTGCTTGCAACACTGCGAGGCCCGCCCTCGTGCCTGAAGTCACCCTGCTCGAGGAGAAAGTCAGCACCTTAGCGTGCTGTGTGGCTCCCGGCACACCCAGCATGAAGCCACGCCTGGAAGTAAGGCCCTGGTTTGCCGTGCAGAAGCGGAGGCGTGCTGCAGTTTCCAGGAGGCGGTGGCCTCTGCGCTGCATACCTTGAACGGCAGCACGGCTTTCTGGACACCTGGGAGGCTAGCCGGGGTGCCCTGTTCCCGGCAGGAACACTGAGTAACCCCAGGCGCACCTGGGTCTGCTACGCACCATCCAGGCCCGTAGCCCCTTAGAGCCCCTCTGTGCACGCCGAGCGTAGGGAAACGCACTGCCCTCTCTTCTGGAGCAGCTTGGTTTCCTCAGCACTCGCACACGTTCACGAACACCGTTCTGCCACATCCCCCATGGCGCGGAGGTCTTACGCGTTGCCCTAATCGGAGCTGCGCTCAGAGTAACCCTCGTCTCCGCATTCCATCCAGGACCCCCTGACTGAAGGCACCGTGCCTCCTAGAGGACGGCGGCTTGGGTTCTTACTGCAATTCAAGTCCTGTTCCTTCTTTGGCACGGCAGGCCGCCCCAGGCCCAGAGGAGCAGCTACGGCCTTCCTTGGTTGAGACAGTTCGCTGGATGCGGGACTCCCTCCTTCGATCAGTTGACTCGGGGAAGGAAACGCAGGGTGACCGGTGTCTCCTGGGACTCGTCAGAAACCACAGGGATGTACGCTGAGTGTGCCCATGAAGCCGGGGGCCTGCTGGAACTAGCCCTGCTTTCCCATCTGGAGGGCGGCATTCATGCCTGCCTTGACGCTCCCTGACATTCCCGGCTCCCGACGGGCCAGTGAGCCCTGGAAGAGTGCTTCGGGGAAAATTATGAGTTTGCTCTCTCTAAACCAGGGGCTTCCGCGGCCGCGGTGGCCGTCCGCACGGCAGGCTCTAGAGCCAAAGGGAACCTCAACGTGAGAACCGGCCTCCAGGTTAGGCCCTGAGTAGCTGCGCAGAAAGGGAGGCATGCAGCTCTTTCCGGGAGTTCTTAGTCGCTTTGCTCTCAAGGCAGTACACGCCCGGGGACTCCTAGGCCCCGCGGGCGTGCAGCATTTTCCCGCCAAGGTCCCTGAGTGCCTCCAGACACCTGTGGGCCGGCTGAGCAACGTCGAGGTCCATTGGTTGATTCCCTCGGAGGACCCCCGTGCGTGCCGAGCGCTGGGCAACCACACACTGCGCGTTCCTTGAGGAGCGCTACATCTCCAGAGCCCTCGAACGCCCTTCGGGACAACGTGGCTGGTGGGTGCGAAGTGCCCAGGAAGACTCTGTCATGGCCCTTGTGTGAGCTGCCATGAGAGAACGCTGTGCTTGCAACACTGCGAGGCCCGCCCTCGTGCCTGAAGTCACCCTGCTCGAGGAGAAAGTCAGCACCTTAGCGTGCTGTGTGGCTCCCGGCACACCCGGCATGAAGCCACGCCTGGAAGTAAGGCCCTGGTTTGCCGTGCAGAAGCGGAGGCGTGCTGCAGTTTCCAGGAGGCGGTGGCCTCTGCGCTGCATACCTTGAACGGCAGCACGGCTTTCTGGACACCTGGGAGGCTAGCCGGGGCGCCCTGTTCCCGGCAGGAACACTGAGTAACCCCAGGCGCACCTGGGTCTGCTACGCACCATCCAGGCCCGTAGCCCCTTAGAGCCCCTCTGTGCACGCCGAGCGTAGGGAAACGCACTGCCCTCTCTTCTGGAGCAGCTTGGTTTCCTCAGCACTCGCACACGTTCACGAACACCGTTCTGCCACATCCCCCATGGCGCGGAGGTCTTACGCGTTGCCCTAATCGGAGCTGCGCTCAGAGTAACCCTCGTCTCCGCATTCCATCCAGGACCCCCTGACTGAAGGCACCGTGCCTCCTAGAGGACGGCGGCTTGGGTTCTTACTGCAATTCAAGTCCTGTTCCTTCTTTGGCACGGCAGGCCGCCCCAGGCCCAGAGGAGCAGCTACGGCCTTCCTTGGTTGAGACAGTTCGCTGGATGCGGGACTCCCTCCTTCGATCAGTTGACTCGGGGAAGGAAACGCAGGGTGACCGGTGTCTCCTGGGACTCGTCAGAAACCACAGGGATGTACGCTGAGTGTGCCCATGAAGCCGGGGGCCTGCTGGAACTAGCCCTGCTTTCCCATCTGGAGGGCGGCATTCATGCCTGCCTTGACGCTCCCTGACATTCCCGGCTCCCGACGGGCCAGTGAGCCCTGGAAGAGTGCTTCGGGGAAAATTATGAGTTTGCTCTCTCTAAACCAGGGGCTTCCGCGGCCGCGGTGGCCGTCCGCACGGCAGGCTCTAGAGCCAAAGGGAACCTCAACGTGAGAACCGGCCTCCAGGTTAGGCCCTGAGTAGCCGCGCAGAAAGGGAGGCATGCAGCTCTTTCCGGGAGTTCTTAGTCGCTTTGCTCTCAAGGCAGTACACGCCCGGGGACTCCTAGGCCCCACGGGCGTGCAGCATTTTCCCGCCAAGGTCCCTGAGTGCCTCCAGACACCTGTGGGCCGGCTGAGCAACGTCGAGGTCCATTGGTTGATTCCCTCGGAGGACCCCCGTGCGTGCCGAGCGCTGGGCAACCACACACTGCGCGTTCCTTGAGGAGCGCTACATCTCCAGAGCCCTCGAACGCCCTTCGGGACAACGTGGCTGGTGGGTGCGAAGTGCCCAGGAAGACTCTGTCATGGCCCTTGTGTGAGCTGCCATGAGAGAACGCTGTGCTTGCAACACTGCGAGGCCCGCCCTCGTGCCTGAAGTCACCCTGCTCGAGGAGAAAGTCAGCACCTTAGCGTGCTGTGTGGCTCCCGGCACACCCGGCATGAAGCCACGCCTGGAAGTAAGGCCCTGGTTTGCCGTGCAGAAGCGGAGGCGTGCTGCAGTTTCCAGGAGGCGGTGGCCTCTGCGCTGCATACCTTGAACGGCAGCACGGCTTTCTGGACACCTGGGAGGCTAGCCGGGGCGCCCTGTTCCCGGCAGGAACACTGAGTAACCCCAGGCGCACCTGGGTCTGCTACGCACCATCCAGGCCCGTAGCCCCTTAGAGCCCCTCTGTGCACGCCGAGCGTAGGGAAACGCACTGCCCTCTCTTCTGGAGCAGCTTGGTTTCCTCAGCACTCGCACACGTTCACGAACACCGTTCTGCCACATCCCCCATGGCGCGGAGGTCTTACGCGTTGCCCTAATCGGAGCTGCGCTCAGAGTAACCCTCGTCTCCGCATTCCATCCAGGACCCCCTGACTGAAGGCACCGTGCCTCCTAGAGGACGGCGGCTTGGGTTCTTACTGCAATTCAAGTCCTGTTCCTTCTTTGGCACGGCAGGCCGCCCCAGGCCCAGAGGAGCAGCTACGGCCTTCCTTGGTTGAGACAGTTCGCTGGATGCGGGACTCCCTCCTTCGATCAGTTGACTCGGGGAAGGAAACGCAGGGTGACCGGTGTCTCCTGGGACTCGTCAGAAACCACAGGGATGTACGCTGAGTGTGCCCATGAAGCCGGGGGCCTGCTGGAACTAGCCCTGCTTTCCCATCTGGAGGGCGGCATTCATGCCTGCCTTGACGCTCCCTGACATTCCCGGCTCCCGACGGGCCAGTGAGCCCTGGAAGAGTGCTTCGGGGAAAATTATGAGTTTGCTCTCTCTAAACCAGGGGCTTCCGCGGCCGCGGTGGCCGTCCGCACGGCAGGCTCTAGAGCCAAAGGGAACCTCAACGTGAGAACCGGCCTCCAGGTTAGGCCCTGAGTAGCCGCGCAGAAAGGGAGGCATGCAGCTCTTTCCGGGAGTTCTTAGTCGCTTTGCTCTCAAGGCAGTACACGCCCGGGGACTCCTAGGCCCCGCGGGCGTGCAGCATTTTCCCGCCAAGGTCCCTGAGTGCCTCCAGACACCTGTGGGCCGGCTGAGCAACGTCGAGGTCCATTGGTTGATTCCCTCGGAGGACCCCCGTGCGTGCCGAGCGCTGGGCAACCACACACTGCGCGTTCCTTGAGGAGCGCTACATCTCCAGAGCCCTCGAACGCCCTTCGGGACAACGTGGCTGGTGGGTGCGAAGTGCCCAGGAAGACTCTGTCATGGCCCTTGTGTGAGCTGCCATGAGAGAACGCTGTGCTTGCAACACTGCGAGGCCCGCCCTCGTGCCTGAAGTCACCCTGCTCGAGGAGAAAGTCAGCACCTTAGCGTGCTGTGTGGCTCCCGGCACACCCAGCATGAAGCCACGCCTGGAAGTAAGGCCCTGGTTTGCCGTGCAGAAGCGGAGGCGTGCTGCAGTTTCCAGGAGGCGGTGGCCTCTGCGCTGCATACCTTGAACGGCAGCACGGCTTTCTGGACACCTGGGAGGCTAGCCGGGGCGCCCTGTTCCCGGCAGGAACACTGAGTAACCCCAGGCGCACCTGGGTCTGCTACGCACCATCCAGGCCCGTAGCCCCTTAGAGCCCCTCTGTGCACGCCGAGCGTAGGGAAACGCACTGCCCTCTCTTCTGGAGCAGCTTGGTTTCCTCAGCACTCGCACACGTTCACGAACACCGTTCTGCCACATCCCCCATGGCGCGGAGGTCTTACGCGTTGCCCTAATCGGAGCTGCGCTCAGAGTAACCCTCGTCTCCGCATTCCATCCAGGACCCCCTGACTGAAGGCACCGTGCCTCCTAGAGGACGGCGGCTTGGGTTCTTACTGCAATTCAAGTCCTGTTCCTTCTTTGGCACGGCAGGCCGCCCCAGGCCCAGAGGAGCAGCTACGGCCTTCCTTGGTTGAGACAGTTCGCTGGATGCGGGACTCCCTCCTTCGATCAGTTGACTCGGGGAAGGAAACGCAGGGTGACCGGTGTCTCCTGGGACTCGTCAGAAACCACAGGGATGTACGCTGAGTGTGCCCATGAAGCCGGGGGCCTGCTGGAACTAGCCCTGCTTTCCCATCTGGAGGGCGGCATTCATGCCTGCCTTGACGCTCCCTGACATTCCCGGCTCCCGACGGGCCAGTGAGCCCTGGAAGAGTGCTTCGGGGAAAATTATGAGTTTGCTCTCTCTAAACCAGGGGCTTCCGCGGCCGCGGTGGCCGTCCGCACGGCAGGCTCTAGAGCCAAAGGGAACCTCAACGTGAGAACCGGCCTCCAGGTTAGGCCCTGAGTAGCCGCGCAGAAAGGGAGGCATGCAGCTCTTTCCGGGAGTTCTTAGTCGCTTTGCTCTCAAGGCAGTACACGCCCGGGGACTCCTAGGCCCCGCGGGCGTGCAGCATTTTCCCGCCAAGGTCCCTGAGTGCCTCCAGACACCTGTGGGCCGGCTGAGCAACGTCGAGGTCCATTGGTTGATTCCCTCGGAGGACCCCCGTGCGTGCCGAGCGCTGGGCAACCACACACTGCGCGTTCCTTGAGGAGCGCTACATCTCCAGAGCCCTCGAACGCCCTTCGGGACAACGTGGCTGGTGGGTGCGAAGTGCCCAGGAAGACTCTGTCATGGCCCTTGTGTGAGCTGCCATGAGAGAACGCTGTGCTTGCAACACTGCGAGGCCCGCCCTCGTGCCTGAAGTCACCCTGCTCGAGGAGAAAGTCAGCACCTTAGCGTGCTGTGTGGCTCCCGGCACACCCGGCATGAAGCCACGCCTGGAAGTAAGGCCCTGGTTTGCCGTGCAGAAGCGGAGGCGTGCTGCAGTTTCCAGGAGGCGGTGGCCTCTGCGCTGCATACCTTGAACGGCAGCACGGCTTTCTGGACACCTGGGAGGCTAGCCGGGGCGCCCTGTTCCCGGCAGGAACACTGAGTAACCCCAGGCGCACCTGGGTCTGCTACGCACCATCCAGGCCCGTAGCCCCTTAGAGCCCCTCTGTGCACGCCGAGCGTAGGGAAACGCACTGCCCTCTCTTCTGGAGCAGCTTGGTTTCCTCAGCACTCGCACACGTTCACGAACACCGTTCTGCCACATCCCCCATGGCGCGGAGGTCTTACGCGTTGCCCTAATCGGAGCTGCGCTCAGAGTAACCCTCGTCTCCGCATTCCATCCAGGACCCCCTGACTGAAGGCACCGTGCCTCCTAGAGGACGGCGGCTTGGGTTCTTACTGCAATTCAAGTCCTGTTCCTTCTTTGGCACGGCAGGCCGCCCCAGGCCCAGAGGAGCAGCTACGGCCTTCCTTGGTTGAGACAGTTCGCTGGATGCGGGACTCCCTCCTTCGATCAGTTGACTCGGGGAAGGAAACGCAGGGTGACCGGTGTCTCCTGGGACTCGTCAGAAACCACAGGGATGTACGCTGAGTGTGCCCATGAAGCCGGGGGCCTGCTGGAACTAGCCCTGCTTTCCCATCTGGAGGGCGGCATTCATGCCTGCCTTGACGCTCCCTGACATTCCCGGCTCCCGACGGGCCAGTGAGCCCTGGAAGAGTGCTTCGGGGAAAATTATGAGTTTGCTCTCTCTAAACCAGGGGCTTCCGCGGCCGCGGTGGCCGTCCGCACGGCAGGCTCTAGAGCCAAAGGGAACCTCAACGTGAGAACCGGCCTCCAGGTTAGGCCCTGTGTAGCCGCGCAGAAAGGGAGGCATGCAGCTCTTTCCGGGAGTTCTTAGTCGCTTTGCTCTCAAGGCAGTACACGCCCGGGGACTCCTAGGCCCCGCGGGCGTGCAGCATTTTCCCGCCAAGGTCCCTGAGTGCCTCCAGACACCTGTGGGCCGGCTGAGCAACGTCGAGGTCCATTGGTTGATTCCCTCGGAGGACCCCCGTGCGTGCCGAGCGCTGGGCAACCACACACTGCGCGTTCCTTGAGGAGCGCTACATCTCCAGAGCCCTCGAACGCCCTTCGGGACAACGTGGCTGGTGGGTGCGAAGTGCCCAGGAAGACTCTGTCATGGCCCTTGTGTGAGCTGCCATGAGAGAACGCTGTGCTTGCAACACTGCGAGGCCCGCCCTCGTGCCTGAAGTCACCCTGCTCGAGGAGAAAGTCAGCACCTTAGCGTGCTGTGTGGCTCCCGGCACACCCAGCATGAAGCCACGCCTGGAAGTAAGGCCCTGGTTTGCCGTGCAGAAGCGGAGGCGTGCTGCAGTTTCCAGGAGGCGGTGGCCTCTGCGCTGCATACCTTGAACGGCAGCACGGCTTTCTGGACACCTGGGAGGCTAGCCGGGGCGCCCTGTTCCCGGCAGGAACACTGAGTAACCCCAGGCGCACCTGGGTCTGCTACGCACCATCCAGGCCCGTAGCCCCTTAGAGCCCCTCTGTGCACGCCGAGCGTAGGGAAACGCACTGCCCTCTCTTCTGGAGCAGCTTGGTTTCCTCAGCACTCGCACACGTTCACGAACACCGTTCTGCCACATCCCCCATGGCGCGGAGGTCTTACGCGTTGCCCTAATCGGAGCTGCGCTCAGAGTAACCCTCGTCTCCGCATTCCATCCAGGACCCCCTGACTGAAGGCACCGTGCCTCCTAGAGGACGGCGGCTTGGGTTCTTACTGCAATTCAAGTCCTGTTCCTTCTTTGGCACGGCAGGCCGCCCCAGGCCCAGAGGAGCAGCTACGGCCTTCCTTGGTTGAGACAGTTCGCTGGATGCGGGACTCCCTCCTTCGATCAGTTGACTCGGGGAAGGAAACGCAGGGTGACCGGTGTCTCCTGGGACTCGTCAGAAACCACAGGGATGTACGCTGAGTGTGCCCATGAACCCGGGGGCCTGCTGGAACTAGCCCTGCTTTCCCATCTGGAGGGCGGCATTCATGCCTGCCTTGACGCTCCCTGACATTCCCGGCTCCCGACGGGCCAGTGAGCCCTGGAAGAGTGCTTCGGGGAAAATTATGAGTTTGCTCTCTCTAAACCAGGGGCTTCCGCGGCCGCGGTGGCCGTCCGCACGGCAGGCTCTAGAGCCAAAGGGAACCTCAACGTGAGAACCGGCCTCCAGGTTAGGCCCTGAGTAGCCGCGCAGAAAGGGAGGCATGCAGCTCTTTCCGGGAGTTCTTAGTCGCTTTGCTCTCAAGGCAGTACACGCCCGGGGACTCCTAGGCCCCGCGGGCGTGCAGCATTTTCCCGCCAAGGTCCCTGAGTGCCTCCAGACACCTGTGGGCCGGCTGAGCAACGTCGAGGTCCATTGGTTGATTCCCTCGGAGGACCCCCGTGCGTGCCGAGCGCTGGGCAACCACACACTGCGCGTTCCTTGAGGAGCGCTACATCTCCAGAGCCCTCGAACGCCCTTCGGGACAACGTGGCTGGTGGGTGCGAAGTGCCCAGGAAGACTCTGTCATGGCCCTTGTGTGAGCTGCCATGAGAGAACGCTGTGCTTGCAACACTGCGAGGCCCGCCCTCGTGCCTGAAGTCACCCTGCTCGAGGAGAAAGTCAGCACCTTAGCGTGCTGTGTGGCTCCCGGCACACCCAGCATGAAGCCACGCCTGGAAGTAAGGCCCTGGTTTGCCGTGCAGAAGCGGAGGCGTGCTGCAGTTTCCAGGAGGCGGTGGCCTCTGCGCTGCATACCTTGAACGGCAGCACGGCTTTCTGGACACGTGGGAGGCTAGCCGGGGCGCCCTGTTCCCGGCAGGAACACTGAGTAACCCCAGGCGCACCTGGGTCTGCTACGCACCATCCAGGCCCGTAGCCCCTTAGAGCCCCTCTGTGCACGCCGAGCGTAGGGAAACGCACTGCCCTCTCTTCTGGAGCAGCTTGGTTTCCTCAGCACTCGCACACGTTCACGAACACCGTTCTGCCACATCCCCCATGGCGCGGAGGTCTTACGCGTTGCCCTAATCGGAGCTGCGCTCAGAGTAACCCTCGTCTCCGCATTCCATCCAGGACCCCCTGACTGAAGGCACTGTGCCTCCTAGAGGACGGCGGCTTGGGTTCTTACTGCAATTCAAGTCCTGTTCCTTCTTTGGCACGGCAGGCCGCCCCAGGCCCAGAGGAGCAGCTACGGCCTTCCTTGGTTGAGACAGTTCGCTGGATGCGGGACTCCCTCCTTCGATCAGTTGACTCGGGGAAGGAAACGCAGGGTGACCGGTGTCTCCTGGGACTCGTCAGAAACCACAGGGATGTACGCTGAGTGTGCCCATGAAGCCGGGGGCCTGCTGGAACTAGCCCTGCTTTCCCATCTGGAGGGCGGCATTCATGCCTGCCTTGACGCTCCCTGACATTCCCGGCTCCCGACGGGCCAGTGAGCCCTGGAAGAGTGCTTCGGGGAAAATTATGAGTTTGCTCTCTCTAAACCAGGGGCTTCCGCGGCCGCGGTGGCCGTCCGCACGGCAGGCTCTAGAGCCAAAGGGAACCTCAACGTGAGAACCGGCCTCCAGGTTAGGCCCTGAGTAGCCGCGCAGAAAGGGAGGCATGCAGCTCTTTCCGGGAGTTCTTAGTCGCTTTGCTCTCAAGGCAGTACACGCCCGGGGACTCCTAGGCCCCGCGGGCGTGCAGCATTTTCCCGCCAAGGTCCCTGAGTGCCTCCAGACACCTGTGGGCCGGCTGAGCAACGTCAAGGTCCATTGGTTGATTCCCTCGGAGGACCCCCGTGCGTGCCGAGCGCTGGGCAACCACACACTGCGCGTTCCTTGAGGAGCGCTACATCTCCAGAGCCCTCGAACGCCCTTCGGGACAACGTGGCTGGTGGGTGCGAAGTGCCCAGGAAGACTCTGTCATGGCCCTTGTGTGAGCTGCCATGAGAGAACGCTGTGCTTGCAACACTGCGAGGCCCGCCCTCGTGCCTGAAGTCACCCTGCTCGAGGAGAAAGTCAGCACCTTAGCGTGCTGTGTGGCTCCCGGCACACCCAGCATGAAGCCACGCCTGGAAGTAAGGCCCTGGTTTGCCGTGCAGAAGCGGAGGCGTGCTGCAGTTTCCAGGAGGCGGTGGCCTCTGCGCTGCATACCTTGAACGGCAGCACGGCTTTCTGGACACCTGGGAGGCTAGCCGGGGCGCCCTGTTCCCGGCAGGAACACTGAGTAACCCCAGGCGCACCTGGGTCTGCTACGCACCATCCAGGCCCGTAGCCCCTTAGAGCCCCTCTGTGCACGCCGAGCGTAGGGAAACGCACTGCCCTCTCTTCTGGAGCAGCTTGGTTTCCTCAGCACTCGCACACGTTCACGAACACCGTTCTGCCACATCCCCCATGGCGCGGAGGTCTTACGCGTTGCCCTAATCGGAGCTGCGCTCAGAGTAACCCTCGTCTCCGCATTCCATCCAGGACCCCCTGACTGAAGGCACCGTGCCTCCTAGAGGACGGCGGCTTGGGTTCTTACTGCAATTCAAGTCCTGTTCCTTCTTTGGCACGGCAGGCCGCCCCAGGCCCAGAGGAGCAGCTACGGCGTTCCTTGGTTGAGACAGTTCGCTGGATGCGGGACTCCCTCCTTCGATCAGTTGACTCGGGGAAGGAAACGCAGGGTGACCGGTGTCTCCTGGGACTCGTCAGAAACCACAGGGATGTACGCTGAGTGTGCCCATGAAGCCGGGGGCCTGCTGGAACTAGCCCTGCTTTCCCATCTGGAGGGCGGCATTCATGCCTGCCTTGACGCTCCCTGACATTCCCGGCTCCCGACGGGCCAGTGAGCCCTGGAAGAGTGCTTCGGGGAAAATTATGAGTTTGCTCTCTCTAAACCAGGGGCTTCCGCGGCCGCGGTGGCCGTCCGCACGGCAGGCTCTAGAGCCAAAGGGAACCTCAACGTGAGAACTGGCCTCCAGGTTAGGCCCTGAGTAGCCGCGCAGAAAGGGAGGCATGCAGCTCTTTCCGGGAGTTCTTAGTCGCTTTGCTCTCAAGGCAGTACACGCCCGGGGACTCCTAGGCCCCGCGGGCGTGCAGCATTTTCCCGCCAAGGTCCCTGAGTGCCTCCAGACACCTGTGGGCCGGCTGAGCAACGTCGAGGTCCATTGGTTGATTCCCTCGGAGGACCCCCGTGCGTGCCGAGCGCTGGGCAACCACACACTGCGCGTTCCTTGAGGAGCGCTACATCTCCAGAGCCCTCGAACGCCCTTCGGGACAACGTGGCTGGTGGGTGCGAAGTGCCCAGGAAGACTCTGTCATGGCCCTTGTGTGAGCTGCCATGAGAGAACGCTGTGCTTGCAACACTGCGAGGCCCGCCCTCGTGCCTGAAGTCACCCTGCTCGAGGAGAAAGTCAGCACCTTAGCGTGCTGTGTGGCTCCCGGCACACCCAGCATGAAGCCACGCCTGGAAGTAAGGCCCTGGTTTGCCGTGCAGAAGCGGAGGCGTGCTGCAGTTTCCAGGAGGCGGTGGCCTCTGTGCTGCATACCTTGAACGGCAGCACGGCTTTCTGGACACCTAGGAGGCTAGCCGGGGCGCCCTGTTCCTGGCAGGAACACTGAGTAACCCCAGGCGCACCTGGGTCTGCTACGCACCATCCAGGCCCGTAGCCCCTTAGAGCCCCTCTGTGCACGCCGAGCGTAGGGAAACGCACTGCCCTCTCTTCTGGAGCAGCTTGGTTTCCTCAGCACTCGCACACGTTCACGAACACCGTTCTGCCACATCCCCCATGGCGCGGAGGTCTTACGCGTTGCCCTAATCGGAGCTGCGCTCAGAGTAACCCTCGTCTCCGCATTCCATCCAGGACCCCCTGACTGAAGGCACCGTGCCTCCTAGAGGACGGCGGCTTGGGTTCTTACTGCAATTCAAGTCCTGTTCCTTCTTTGGCACGGCAGGCCGCCCCAGGCCCAGAGGAGCAGCTACGGCCTTCCTTGGTTGAGACAGTTCGCTGGATGCGGGACTCCCTCCTTCGATCAGTTGACTCGGGGAAGGAAACGCAGGGTGACCGGTGTCTCCTGGGACTCGTCAGAAACCACAGGGATGTACGCTGAGTGTGCCCATGAAGCCGGGGGCCTGCTGGAACTAGCCCTGCTTTCCCATCTGGAGGGCGGCATTCATGCCTGCCTTGACGCTCCCTGACATTCCCGGCTCCCGACGGGCCAGTGAGCCCTGGAAGAGTGCTTCGGGGAAAATTATGAGTTTGCTCTCTCTAAACCAGGGGCTTCCGCGGCCGCGGTGGCCGTCCGCACGGCAGGCTCTAGAGCCAAAGGGAACCTCAACGTGAGAACCGGCCTCCAGGTTAGGCCCTGAGTAGCCGCGCAGAAAGGGAGGCATGCAGCTCTTTCCGGGAGTTCTTAGTCGCTTTGCTCTCAAGGCAGTACACGCCCGGGGACTCCTAGGCCCCGCGGGCGTGCAGCATTTTCCCGCCAAGGTCCCTGAGTGCCTCCAGACACCTGTGGGCCGGCTGAGCAACGTCGAGGTCCATTGGTTGATTCCCTCGGAGGACCCCCGTGCGTGCCGAGCGCTGGGCAACCACACACTGCGCGTTCCTTGAGGAGCGCTACATCTCCAGAGCCCTCGAACGCCCTTCGGGACAACGTGGCTGGTGGGTGCGAAGTGCCCAGGAAGACTCTGTCATGGCCCTTGTGTGAGCTGCCATGAGAGAACGCTGTGCTTGCAACACTGCGAGGCCCGCCCTCGTGCCTGAAGTCACCCTGCTCGAGGAGAAAGTCAGCACCTTAGCGTGCTGTGTGGCTCCCGGCACACCCAGCATGAAGCCACGCCTGGAAGTAAGGCCCTGGTTTGCCGTGCAGAAGCGGAGGCGTGCTGCAGTTTCCAGGAGGCGGTGGCCTCTGCGCTGCATACCTTGAACGGCAGCACGGCTTTCTGGACACCTGGGAGGCTAGCCGGGGCGCCCTGTTCCCGGCAGGAACACTGAGTAACCCCAGGCGCACCTGGGTCTGCTACGCACCATCCAGGCCCGTAGCCCCTTAGAGCCCCTCTGTGCACGCCGAGCGTAGGGAAACGCACTGCCCTCTCTTCTGGAGCAGCTTGGTTTCCTCAGCACTCGCACACGTTCACGAACACCGTTCTGCCACATCCCCCATGGCGCGGAGGTCTTACGCGTTGCCCTAATCGGAGCTGCGCTCAGAGTAACCCTCGTCTCCGCATTCCATCCAGGACCCCCTGACTGAAGGCACCGTGCCTCCTAGAGGACGGCGGCTTGGGTTCTTACTGCAATTCAAGTCCTGTTCCTTCTTTGGCACTGCAGGCCGCCCCAGGCCCAGAGGAGCAGCTACGGCCTTCCTTGGTTGAGACAGTTCGCTGGATGCGGGACTCCCTCCTTCGATCAGTTGACTCGGGGAAGGAAACGCAGGGTGACCGGTGTCTCCTGGGACTCGTCAGAAACCACAGGGATGTACGCTGAGTGTGCCCATGAAGCCGGGGGCCTGCTGGAACTAGCCCTGCTTTCCCATCTGGAGGGCGGCATTCATGCCTGCCTTGACGCTCCCTGACATTCCCGGCTCCCGACGGGCCAGTGAGCCCTGGAAGAGTGCTTCGGGGAAAATTATGAGTTTGCTCTCTCTAAACCAGGGGCTTCCGCGGCCGCGGTGGCCGTCCGCACGGCAGGCTCTAGAGCCAAAGGGAACCTCAACGTGAGAACCGGCCTCCAGGTTAGGCCCTGAGTAGCCGCGCAGAAAGGGAGGCATGCAGCTCTTTCCGGGAGTTCTTAGTCGCTTTGCTCTCAAGGCAGTACACGCCCGGGGACTCCTAGGCCCCACGGGCGTGCAGCATTTTCCCGCCAAGGTCCCTGAGTGCCTCCAGACACCTGTGGGCCGGCTGAGCAACGTCGAGGTCCATTGGTTGATTCCCTCGGAGGACCCCCGTGCGTGCCGAGCGCTGGGCAACCACACACTGCGCGTTCCTTGAGGAGCGCTACATCTCCAGAGCCCTCGAACGCCCTTCGGGACAACGTGGCTGGTGGGTGCGAAGTGCCCAGGAAGACTCTGTCATGGCCCTTGTGTGAGCTGCCATGAGAGAACGCTGTGCTTGCAACACTGCGAGGCCCGCCCTCGTGCCTGAAGTCACCCTGCTCGAGGAGAAAGTCAGCACCTTAGCGTGCTGTGTGGCTCCCGGCACACCCAGCATGAAGCCACGCCTGGAAGTAAGGCCCTGGTTTGCCGTGCAGAAGCGGAGGCGTGCTGCAGTTTCCAGGAGGCGGTGGCCTCTGCGCTGCATACCTTGAACGGCAGCACGGCTTTCTGGACACCTGGGAGGCTAGCCGGGGCGCCCTGTTCCCGGCAGGAACACTGAGTAACCCCAGGCGCACCTGGGTCTGCTACGCACCATCCAGGCCCGTAGCCCCTTAGAGCCCCTCTGTGCACGCCGAGCGTAGGGAAACGCACTGCCCTCTCTTCTGGAGCAGCTTGGTTTCCTCAGCACTCGCACACGTTCACGAACACCGTTCTGCCACATCCCCCATGGCGCGGAGGTCTTACGCGTTGCCCTAATCGGAGCTGCGCTCAGAGTAACCCTCGTCTCCGCATTCCATCCAGGACCCCCTGACTGAAGGCACCGTGCCTCCTAGAGGACGGCGGCTTGGGTTCTTACTGCAATTCAAGTCCTGTTCCTTCTTTGGCACGGCAGGCCGCCCCAGGCCCAGAGGAGCAGCTACGGCGTTCCTTGGTTGAGACAGTTCGCTGGATGCGGGACTCCCTCCTTCGATCAGTTGACTCGGGGAAGGAAACGCAGGGTGACCGGTGTCTCCTGGGACTCGTCAGAAACCACAGGGATGTACGCTGAGTGTGCCCATGAAGCCGGGGGCCTGCTGGAACTAGCCCTGCTTTCCCATCTGGAGGGCGGCATTCATGCCTGCCTTGACGCTCCCTGACATTCCCGGCTCCCGACGGGCCAGTGAGCCCTGGAAGAGTGCTTCGGGGAAAATTATGAGTTTGCTCTCTCTAAACCAGGGGCTTCCGCGGCCGCGGTGGCCGTCCGCACGGCAGGCTCTAGAGCCAAAGGGAACCTCAACGTGAGAACTGGCCTCCAGGTTAGGCCCTGAGTAGCCGCGCAGAAAGGGAGGCATGCAGCTCTTTCCGGGAGTTCTTAGTCGCTTTGCTCTCAAGGCAGTACACGCCCGGGGACTCCTAGGCCCCGCGGGCGTGCAGCATTTTCCCGCCAAGGTCCCTGAGTGCCTCCAGACACCTGTGGGCCGGCTGAGCAACATCGAGGTCCATTGGTTGATTCCCTCGGAGGACCCCCGTGCGTGCCGAGCGCTGGGCAACCACACACTGCGCGTTCCTTGAGGAGCGCTACATCTCCAGAGCCCTCGAACGCCCTTCGGGACAACGTGGCTGGTGGGTGCGAAGTGCCCAGGAAGACTCTGTCATGGCCCTTGTGTGAGCTGCCATGAGAGAACGCTGTGCTTGCAACACTGCGAGGCCCGCCCTCGTGCCTGAAGTCACCCTGCTCGAGGAGAAAGTCAGCACCTTAGCGTGCTGTGTGGCTCCCGGCACACCCAGCATGAAGCCACGCCTGGAAGTAAGGCCCTGGTTTGCCGTGCAGAAGCGGAGGCGTGCTGCAGTTTCCAGGAGGCGGTGGCCTCTGTGCTGCATACCTTGAACGGCAGCACGGCTTTCTGGACACCTAGGAGGCTAGCCGGGGCGCCCTGTTCCTGGCAGGAACACTGAGTAACCCCAGGCGCACCTGGGTCTGCTACGCACCATCCAGGCCCGTAGCCCCTTAGAGCCCCTCTGTGCACGCCGAGCGTAGGGAAACGCACTGCCCTCTCTTCTGGAGCAGCTTGGTTTCCTCAGCACTCGCACACGTTCACGAACACCGTTCTGCCACATCCCCCATGGCGCGGAGGTCTTACGCGTTGCCCTAATCGGAGCTGCGCTCAGAGTAACCCTCGTCTCCGCATTCCATCCAGGACCCCCTGACTGAAGGCACCGTGCCTCCTAGAGGACGGCGGCTTGGGTTCTTACTGCAATTCAAGTCCTGTTCCTTCTTTGGCACTGCAGGCCGCCCCAGGCCCAGAGGAGCAGCTACGGCCTTCCTTGGTTGAGACAGTTCGCTGGATGCGGGACTCCCTCCTTCGATCAGTTGACTCGGGAAGGAAACGCAGGGTGACCGGTGTCTCCTGGGACTCGTCAGAAACCACAGGGATGTACGCTGAGTGTGCCCATGAAGCCGGGGGCCTGCTGGAACTAGCCCTGCTTTCCCATCTGGAGGGCGGCATTCATGCCTGCCTTGACGCTCCCTGACATTCCCGGCTCCCGACGGGCCAGTGAGCCCTGGAAGAGTGCTTCGGGGAAAATTATGAGTTTGCTCTCTCTAAACCAGGGGCTTCCGCGGCCGCGGTGGCCGTCCGCACGGCAGGCTCTAGAGCCAAAGGGAACCTCAACGTGAGAACTGGCCTCCAGGTTAGGCCCTGAGTAGCCGCGCAGAAAGGGAGGCATGCAGCTCTTTCCGGGAGTTCTTAGTCGCTTTGCTCTCAAGGCAGTACACGCCCGGGGACTCCTAGGCCCCACGGGCGTGCAGCATTTTCCCGCCAAGGTCCCTGAGTGCCTCCAGACACCTGTGGGCCGGCTGAGCAACGTCGAGGTCCATTGGTTGATTCCCTCGGAGGACCCCCGTGCGTGCCGAGCGCTGGGCAACCACACACTGCGCGTTCCTTGAGGAGCGCTACATCTCCAGAGCCCTCGAACGCCCTTCGGGACAACGTGGCTGGTGGGTGCGAAGTGCCCAGGAAGACTCTGTCATGGCCCTTGTGTGAGCTGCCATGAGAGAACGCTGTGCTTGCAACACTGCGAGGCCCGCCCTCGTGCCTGAAGTCACCCTGCTCGAGGAGAAAGTCAGCACCTTAGCGTGCTGTGTGGCTCCCGGCACACCCAGCATGAAGCCACGCCTGGAAGTAAGGCCCTGGTTTGCCGTGCAGAAGCGGAGGCGTGCTGCAGTTTCCAGGAGGCGGTGGCCTCTGCGCTGCATACCTTGAACGGCAGCACGGCTTTCTGGACACCTGGGAGGCTAGCCGGGGCGCCCTGTTCCCGGCAGGAACACTGAGTAACCCCAGGCGCACCTGGGTCTGCTACGCACCATCCAGGCCCGTAGCCCCTTAGAGCCCCTCTGTGCACGCCGAGCGTAGGGAAACGCACTGCCCTCTCTTCTGGAGCAGCTTGGTTTCCTCAGCACTCGCACACGTTCACGAACACCGTTCTGCCACATCCCCCATGGCGCGGAGGTCTTACGCGTTGCCCTAATCGGAGCTGCGCTCAGAGTAACCCTCGTCTCCGCATTCCATCCAGGACCCCCTGACTGAAGGCACCGTGCCTCCTAGAGGACGGCGGCTTGGGTTCTTACTGCAATTCAAGTCCTGTTCCTTCTTTGGCACTGCAGGCCGCCCCAGGCCCAGAGGAGCAGCTACGGCCTTCCTTGGTTGAGACAGTTCGCTGGATGCGGGACTCCCTCCTTCGATCAGTTGACTCGGGGAAGGAAACGCAGGGTGACCGGTGTCTCCTGGGACTCGTCAGAAACCACAGGGATGTACGCTGAGTGTGCCCATGAAGCCGGGGGCCTGCTGGAACTAGCCCTGCTTTCCCATCTGGAGGGCGGCATTCATGCCTGCCTTGACGCTCCCTGACATTCCCGGCTCCCGACGGGCCAGTGAGCCCTGGAAGAGTGCTTCGGGGAAAATTATGAGTTTGCTCTCTCTAAACCAGGGGCTTCCGCGGCTGCGGTGGCCGTCCGCACGGCAGGCTCTAGAGCCAAAGGGAACCTCAACGTGAGAACTGGCCTCCAGGTTAGGCCCTGAGTAGCCGCGCAGAAAGGGAGGCATGCAGCTCTTTCCGGGAGTTCTTAGTCGCTTTGCTCTCAAGGCAGTACACGCCCGGGGACTCCTAGG
The DNA here is from genome assembly GCF_949774975.1 of Lagenorhynchus albirostris. Lineage (NCBI taxonomy): Eukaryota > Metazoa > Chordata > Mammalia > Artiodactyla > Delphinidae > Lagenorhynchus > Lagenorhynchus albirostris. The sequence goes on along the minus strand of NC_083106.1, from coordinate 89,689,830 downwards.
CCCCACGGGCGTGCAGCATTTTCCCGCCAAGGTCCCTGAGTGCCTCCAGACACCTGTGGGCCGGCTGAGCAACGTCGAGGTCCATTGGTTGATTCCCTCGGAGGACCCCCGTGCGTGCCGAGCGCTGGGCAACCACACACTGCGCGTTCCTTGAGGAGCGCTACATCTCCAGAGCCCTCGAACGCCCTTCGGGACAACGTGGCTGGTGGGTGCGAAGTGCCCAGGAAGACTCTGTCATGGCCCTTGTGTGAGCTGCCATGAGAGAACGCTGTGCTTGCAACACTGCGAGGCCCGCCCTCGTGCCTGAAGTCACCCTGCTCGAGGAGAAAGTCAGCACCTTAGCGTGCTGTGTGGCTCCCGGCACACCCAGCATGAAGCCACGCCTGGAAGTAAGGCCCTGGTTTGCCGTGCAGAAGCGGAGGCGTGCTGCAGTTTCCAGGAGGCGGTGGCCTCTGCGCTGCATACCTTGAACGGCAGCACGGCTTTCTGGACACCTGGGAGGCTAGCCGGGGCGCCCTGTTCCCGGCAGGAACACTGAGTAACCCCAGGCGCACCTGGGTCTGCTACGCACCATCCAGGCCCGTAGCCCCTTAGAGCCCCTCTGTGCACGCCGAGCGTAGGGAAACGCACTGCCCTCTCTTCTGGAGCAGCTTGGTTTCCTCAGCACTCGCACACGTTCACGAACACCGTTCTGCCACATCCCCCATGGCGCGGAGGTCTTACGCGTTGCCCTAATCGGAGCTGCGCTCAGAGTAACCCTCGTCTCCGCATTCCATCCAGGACCCCCTGACTGAAGGCACCGTGCCTCCTAGAGGACGGCGGCTTGGGTTCTTACTGCAATTCAAGTCCTGTTCCTTCTTTGGCACGGCAGGCCGCCCCAGGCCCAGAGGAGCAGCTACGGCCTTCCTTGGTTGAGACAGTTCGCTGGATGCGGGACTCCCTCCTTCGATCAGTTGACTCGGGGAAGGAAACGCAGGGTGACCGGTGTCTCCTGGGACTCGTCAGAAACCACAGGGATGTACGCTGAGTGTGCCCATGAAGCCGGGGGCCTGCTGGAACTAGCCCTGCTTTCCCATCTGGAGGGCGGCATTCATGCCTGCCTTGACGCTCCCTGACATTCCCGGCTCCCGACGGGCCAGTGAGCCCTGGAAGAGTGCTTCGGGGAAAATTATGAGTTTGCTCTCTCTAAACCAGGGGCTTCCGCGGCCGCGGTGGCCGTCCGCACGGCAGGCTCTAGAGCCAAAGGGAACCTCAACGTGAGAACTGGCCTCCAGGTTAGGCCCTGAGTAGCCGCGCAGAAAGGGAGGCATGCAGCTCTTTCCGGGAGTTCTTAGTCGCTTTGCTCTCAAGGCAGTACACGCCCGGGGACTCCTAGGCCCCGCGGGCGTGCAGCATTTTCCCGCCAAGGTCCCTGAGTGCCTCCAGACACCTGTGGGCCGGCTGAGCAACGTCGAGGTCCATTGGTTGATTCCCTCGGAGGACCCCCGTGCGTGCCGAGCGCTGGGCAACCACACACTGCGCGTTCCTTGAGGAGCGCTACATCTCCAGAGCCCTCGAACGCCCTTCGGGACAACGTGGCTGGTGGGTGCGAAGTGCCCAGGAAGACTCTGTCATGGCCCTTGTGTGAGCTGCCATGAGAGAACGCTGTGCTTGCAACACTGCGAGGCCCGCCCTCGTGCCTGAAGTCACCCTGCTCGAGGAGAAAGTCAGCACCTTAGCGTGCTGTGTGGCTCCCGGCACACCCAGCATGAAGCCACGCCTGGAAGTAAGGCCCTGGTTTGCCGTGCAGAAGCGGAGGCGTGCTGCAGTTTCCAGGAGGCGGTGGCCTCTGCGCTGCATACCTTGAACGGCAGCACGGCTTTCTGGACACCTGGGAGGCTAGCCGGGGCGCCCTGTTCCCGGCAGGAACACTGAGTAACCCCAGGCGCACCTGGGTCTGCTACGCACCATCCAGGCCCGTAGCCCCTTAGAGCCCCTCTGTGCACGCCGAGCGTAGGGAAACGCACTGCCCTCTCTTCTGGAGCAGCTTGGTTTCCTCAGCACTCGCACACGTTCACGAACACCGTTCTGCCACATCCCCCATGGCGCGGAGGTCTTACGCGTTGCCCTAATCGGAGCTGCGCTCAGAGTAACCCTCGTCTCCGCATTCCATCCAGGACCCCCTGACTGAAGGCACCGTGCCTCCTAGAGGACGGCGGCTTGGGTTCTTACTGCAATTCAAGTCCTGTTCCTTCTTTGGCACGGCAGGCCGCCCCAGGCCCAGAGGAGCAGCTACGGCCTTCCTTGGTTGAGACAGTTCGCTGGATGCGGGACTCCCTCCTTCGATCAGTTGACTCGGGGAAGGAAACGCAGGGTGACCGGTGTCTCCTGGGACTCGTCAGAAACCACAGGGATGTACGCTGAGTGTGCCCATGAACCCGGGGGCCTGCTGGAACTAGCCCTGCTTTCCCATCTGGAGGGCGGCATTCATGCCTGCCTTGACGCTCCCTGACATTCCCGGCTCCCGACGGGCCAGTGAGCCCTGGAAGAGTGCTTCGGGGAAAATTATGAGTTTGCTCTCTCTAAACCAGGGGCTTCCGCGGCCGCGGTGGCCGTCCGCACGGCAGGCTCTAGAGCCAAAGGGAACCTCAACGTGAGAACCGGCCTCCAGGTTAGGCCCTGAGTAGCCGCGCAGAAAGGGAGGCATGCAGCTCTTTCCGGGAGTTCTTAGTCGCTTTGCTCTCAAGGCAGTACACGCCCGGGGACTCCTAGGCCCCACGGGCGTGCAGCATTTTCCCGCCAAGGTCCCTGAGTGCCTCCAGACACCTGTGGGCCGGCTGAGCAACGTCGAGGTCCATTGGTTGATTCCCTCGGAGGACCCCCGTGCGTGCCGAGCGCTGGGCAACCACACACTGCGCGTTCCTTGAGGAGCGCTACATCTCCAGAGCCCTCGAACGCCCTTCGGGACAACGTGGCTGGTGGGTGCGAAGTGCCCAGGAAGACTCTGTCATGGCCCTTGTGTGAGCTGCCATGAGAGAACGCTGTGCTTGCAACACTGCGAGGCCCGCCCTCGTGCCTGAAGTCACCCTGCTCGAGGAGAAAGTCAGCACCTTAGCGTGCTGTGTGGCTCCCGGCACACCCAGCATGAAGCCACGCCTGGAAGTAAGGCCCTGGTTTGCCGTGCAGAAGCGGAGGCGTGCTGCAGTTTCCAGGAGGCGGTGGCCTCTGCGCTGCATACCTTGAACGGCAGCACGGCTTTCTGGACACCTGGGAGGCTAGCCGGGGCGCCCTGTTCCCGGCAGGAACACTGAGTAACCCCAGGCGCACCTGGGTCTGCTACGCACCATCCAGGCCCGTAGCCCCTTAGAGCCCCTCTGTGCACGCCGAGCGTAGGGAAACGCACTGCCCTCTCTTCTGGAGCAGCTTGGTTTCCTCAGCACTCGCACACGTTCACGAACACCGTTCTGCCACATCCCCCATGGCGCGGAGGTCTTACGCGTTGCCCTAATCGGAGCTGCGCTCAGAGTAACCCTCGTCTCCGCATTCCATCCAGGACCCCCTGACTGAAGGCACCGTGCCTCCTAGAGGACGGCGGCTTGGGTTCTTACTGCAATTCAAGTCCTGTTCCTTCTTTGGCACGGCAGGCCGCCCCAGGCCCAGAGGAGCAGCTACGGCCTTCCTTGGTTGAGACAGTTCGCTGGATGCGGGACTCCCTCCTTCGATCAGTTGACTCGGGGAAGGAAACGCAGGGTGACCGGTGTCTCCTGGGACTCGTCAGAAACCACAGGGATGTACGCTGAGTGTGCCCATGAAGCCGGGGGCCTGCTGGAACTAGCCCTGCTTTCCCATCTGGAGGGCGGCATTCATGCCTGCCTTGACGCTCCCTGACATTCCCGGCTCCCGACGGGCCAGTGAGCCCTGGAAGAGTGCTTCGGGGAAAATTATGAGTTTGCTCTCTCTAAACCAGGGGCTTCCGCGGCCGCGGTGGCCGTCCGCACGGCAGGCTCTAGAGCCAAAGGGAACCTCAACGTGAGAACCGGCCTCCAGGTTAGGCCCTGAGTAGCCGCGCAGAAAGGGAGGCATGCAGCTCTTTCCGGGAGTTCTTAGTCGCTTTGCTCTCAAGGCAGTACACGCCCGGGGACTCCTAGGCCCCGCGGGCGTGCAGCATTTTCCCGCCAAGGTCCCTGAGTGCCTCCAGACACCTGTGGGCCGGCTGAGCAACGTCGAGGTCCATTGGTTGATTCCCTCGGAGGACCCCCGTGCGTGCCGAGCGCTGGGCAACCACACACTGCGCGTTCCTTGAGGAGCGCTACATCTCCAGAGCCCTCGAACGCCCTTCGGGACAACGTGGCTGGTGGGTGCGAAGTGCCCAGGAAGACTCTGTCATGGCCCTTGTGTGAGCTGCCATGAGAGAACGCTGTGCTTGCAACACTGCGAGGCCCGCCCTCGTGCCTGAAGTCACCCTGCTCGAGGAGAAAGTCAGCACCTTAGCGTGCTGTGTGGCTCCCGGCACACCCGGCATGAAGCCACGCCTGGAAGTAAGGCCCTGGTTTGCCGTGCAGAAGCGGAGGCGTGCTGCAGTTTCCAGGAGGCGGTGGCCTCTGCGCTGCATACCTTGAACGGCAGCACGGCTTTCTGGACACCTGGGAGGCTAGCCGGGGCGCCCTGTTCCCGGCAGGAACACTGAGTAACCCCAGGCGCACCTGGGTCTGCTACGCACCATCCAGGCCCGTAGCCCCTTAGAGCCCCTCTGTGCACGCCGAGCGTAGGGAAACGCACTGCCCTCTCTTCTGGAGCAGCTTGGTTTCCTCAGCACTCGCACACGTTCACGAACACCGTTCTGCCACATCCCCCATGGCGCGGAGGTCTTACGCGTTGCCCTAATCGGAGCTGCGCTCAGAGTAACCCTCGTCTCCGCATTCCATCCAGGACCCCCTGACTGAAGGCACCGTGCCTCCTAGAGGACGGCGGCTTGGGTTCTTACTGCAATTCAAGTCCTGTTCCTTCTTTGGCACGGCAGGCCGCCCCAGGCCCAGAGGAGCAGCTACGGCCTTCCTTGGTTGAGACAGTTCGCTGGATGCGGGACTCCCTCCTTCGATCAGTTGACTCGGGGAAGGAAACGCAGGGTGACCGGTGTCTCCTGGGACTCGTCAGAAACCACAGGGATGTACGCTGAGTGTGCCCATGAAGCCGGGGGCCTGCTGGAACTAGCCCTGCTTTCCCATCTGGAGGGCGGCATTCATGCCTGCCTTGACGCTCCCTGACATTCCCGGCTCCCGACGGGCCAGTGAGCCCTGGAAGAGTGCTTCGGGGAAAATTATGAGTTTGCTCTCTCTAAACCAGGGGCTTCCGCGGCCGCGGTGGCCGTCCGCACGGCAGGCTCTAGAGCCAAAGGGAACCTCAACGTGAGAACCGGCCTCCAGGTTAGGCCCTGAGTAGCCGCGCAGAAAGGGAGGCATGCAGCTCTTTCCGGGAGTTCTTAGTCGCTTTGCTCTCAAGGCAGTACACGCCCGGGGACTCCTAGGCCCCGCGGGCGTGCAGCATTTTCCCGCCAAGGTCCCTGAGTGCCTCCAGACACCTGTGGGCCGGCTGAGCAACGTCGAGGTCCATTGGTTGATTCCCTCGGAGGACCCCCGTGCGTGCCGAGCGCTGGGCAACCACACACTGCGCGTTCCTTGAGGAGCGCTACATCTCCAGAGCCCTCGAACGCCCTTCGGGACAACGTGGCTGGTGGGTGCGAAGTGCCCAGGAAGACTCTGTCATGGCCCTTGTGTGAGCTGCCATGAGAGAACGCTGTGCTTGCAACACTGCGAGGCCCGCCCTCGTGCCTGAAGTCACCCTGCTCGAGGAGAAAGTCAGCACCTTAGCGTGCTGTGTGGCTCCCGGCACACCCGGCATGAAGCCACGCCTGGAAGTAAGGCCCTGGTTTGCCGTGCAGAAGCGGAGGCGTGCTGCAGTTTCCAGGAGGCGGTGGCCTCTGCGCTGCATACCTTGAACGGCAGCACGGCTTTCTGGACACCTGGGAGGCTAGCCGGGGCGCCCTGTTCCCGGCAGGAACACTGAGTAACCCCAGGCGCACCTGGGTCTGCTACGCACCATCCAGGCCCGTAGCCCCTTAGAGCCCCTCTGTGCACGCCGAGCGTAGGGAAACGCACTGCCCTCTCTTCTGGAGCAGCTTGGTTTCCTCAGCACTCGCACACGTTCACGAACACCGTTCTGCCACATCCCCCATGGCGCGGAGGTCTTACGCGTTGCCCTAATCGGAGCTGCGCTCAGAGTAACCCTCGTCTCCGCATTCCATCCAGGACCCCCTGACTGAAGGCACCGTGCCTCCTAGAGGACGGCGGCTTGGGTTCTTACTGCAATTCAAGTCCTGTTCCTTCTTTGGCACGGCAGGCCGCCCCAGGCCCAGAGGAGCAGCTACGGCCTTCCTTGGTTGAGACAGTTCGCTGGATGCGGGACTCCCTCCTTCGATCAGTTGACTCGGGGAAGGAAACGCAGGGTGACCGGTGTCTCCTGGGACTCGTCAGAAACCACAGGGATGTACGCTGAGTGTGCCCATGAAGCCGGGGGCCTGCTGGAACTAGCCCTGCTTTCCCATCTGGAGGGCGGCATTCATGCCTGCCTTGACGCTCCCTGACATTCCCGGCTCCCGACGGGCCAGTGAGCCCTGGAAGAGTGCTTCGGGGAAAATTATGAGTTTGCTCTCTCTAAACCAGGGGCTTCCGCGGCCGCGGTGGCCGTCCGCACGGCAGGCTCTAGAGCCAAAGGGAACCTCAACGTGAGAACCGGCCTCCAGGTTAGGCCCTGAGTAGCCGCGCAGAAAGGGAGGCATGCAGCTCTTTCCGGGAGTTCTTAGTCGCTTTGCTCTCAAGGCAGTACACGCCCGGGGACTCCTAGGCCCCGCGGGCGTGCAGCATTTTCCCGCCAAGGTCCCTGAGTGCCTCCAGACACCTGTGGGCCGGCTGAGCAACGTCGAGGTCCATTGGTTGATTCCCTCGGAGGACCCCCGTGCGTGCCGAGCGCTGGGCAACCACACACTGCGCGTTCCTTGAGGAGCGCTACATCTCCAGAGCCCTCGAACGCCCTTCGGGACAACGTGGCTGGTGGGTGCGAAGTGCCCAGGAAGACTCTGTCATGGCCCTTGTGTGAGCTGCCATGAGAGAACGCTGTGCTTGCAACACTGCGAGGCCCGCCCTCGTGCCTGAAGTCACCCTGCTCGAGGAGAAAGTCAGCACCTTAGCGTGCTGTGTGGCTCCCGGCACACCCGGCATGAAGCCACGCCTGGAAGTAAGGCCCTGGTTTGCCGTGCAGAAGCGGAGGCGTGCTGCAGTTTCCAGGAGGCGGTGGCCTCTGCGCTGCATACCTTGAACGGCAGCACGGCTTTCTGGACACCTGGGAGGCTAGCCGGGGCGCCCTGTTCCCGGCAGGAACACTGAGTAACCCCAGGCGCACCTGGGTCTGCTACGCACCATCCAGGCCCGTAGCCCCTTAGAGCCCCTCTGTGCACGCCGAGCGTAGGGAAACGCACTGCCCTCTCTTCTGGAGCAGCTTGGTTTCCTCAGCACTCGCACACGTTCACGAACACCGTTCTGCCACATCCCCCATGGCGCGGAGGTCTTACGCGTTGCCCTAATCGGAGCTGCGCTCAGAGTAACCCTCGTCTCCGCATTCCATCCAGGACCCCCTGACTGAAGGCACCGTGCCTCCTAGAGGACGGCGGCTTGGGTTCTTACTGCAATTCAAGTCCTGTTCCTTCTTTGGCACGGCAGGCCGCCCCAGGCCCAGAGGAGCAGCTACGGCGTTCCTTGGTTGAGACAGTTCGCTGGATGCGGGACTCCCTCCTTCGATCAGTTGACTCGGGGAAGGAAACGCAGGGTGACCGGTGTCTCCTGGGACTCGTCAGAAACCACAGGGATGTACGCTGAGTGTGCCCATGAAGCCGGGGGCCTGCTGGAACTAGCCCTGCTTTCCCATCTGGAGGGCGGCATTCATGCCTGCCTTGACGCTCCCTGACATTCCCGGCTCCCGACGGGCCAGTGAGCCCTGGAAGAGTGCTTCGGGGAAAATTATGAGTTTGCTCTCTCTAAACCAGGGGCTTCCGCGGCCGCGGTGGCCGTCCGCACGGCAGGCTCTAGAGCCAAAGGGAACCTCAACGTGAGAACCGGCCTCCAGGTTAGGCCCTGAGTAGCCGCGCAGAAAGGGAGGCATGCAGCTCTTTCCGGGAGTTCTTAGTCGCTTTGCTCTCAAGGCAGTACACGCCCGGGGACTCCTAGGCCCCGCGGGCGTGCAGCATTTTCCCGCCAAGGTCCCTGAGTGCCTCCAGACACCTGTGGGCCGGCTGAGCAACGTCGAGGTCCATTGGTTGATTCCCTCGGAGGACCCCCGTGCGTGCCGAGCGCTGGGCAACCACACACTGCGCGTTCCTTGAGGAGCGCTACATCTCCAGAGCCCTCGAACGCCCTTCGGGACAACGTGGCTGGTGGGTGCGAAGTGCCCAGGAAGACTCTGTCATGGCCCTTGTGTGAGCTGCCATGAGAGAACGCTGTGCTTGCAACACTGCGAGGCCCGCCCTCGTGCCTGAAGTCACCCTGCTCGAGGAGAAAGTCAGCACCTTAGCGTGCTGTGTGGCTCCCGGCACACCCAGCATGAAGCCACGCCTGGAAGTAAGGCCCTGGTTTGCCGTGCAGAAGCGGAGGCGTGCTGCAGTTTCCAGGAGGCGGTGGCCTCTGCGCTGCATACCTTGAACGGCAGCACGGCTTTCTGGACACCTGGGAGGCTAGCCGGGGCGCCCTGTTCCCGGCAGGAACACTGAGTAACCCCAGGCGCACCTGGGTCTGCTACGCACCATCCAGGCCCGTAGCCCCTTAGAGCCCCTCTGTGCACGCCGAGCGTAGGGAAACGCACTGCCCTCTCTTCTGGAGCAGCTTGGTTTCCTCAGCACTCGCACACGTTCACGAACACCGTTCTGCCACATCCCCCATGGCGCGGAGGTCTTACGCGTTGCCCTAATCGGAGCTGCGCTCAGAGTAACCCTCGTCTCCGCATTCCATCCAGGACCCCCTGACTGAAGGCACCGTGCCTCCTAGAGGACGGCGGCTTGGGTTCTTACTGCAATTCAAGTCCTGTTCCTTCTTTGGCACGGCAGGCCGCCCCAGGCCCAGAGGAGCAGCTACGGCCTTCCTTGGTTGAGACAGTTCGCTGGATGCGGGACTCCCTCCTTCGATCAGTTGACTCGGGGAAGGAAACGCAGGGTGACCGGTGTCTCCTGGGACTCGTCAGAAACCACAGGGATGTACGCTGAGTGTGCCCATGAAGCCGGGGGCCTGCTGGAACTAGCCCTGCTTTCCCATCTGGAGGGCGGCATTCATGCCTGCCTTGACGCTCCCTGACATTCCCGGCTCCCGACGGGCCAGTGAGCCCTGGAAGAGTGCTTCGGGGAAAATTATGAGTTTGCTCTCTCTAAACCAGGGGCTTCCGCGGCCGCGGTGGCCGTCCGCACGGCAGGCTCTAGAGCCAAAGGGAACCTCAACGTGAGAACCGGCCTCCAGGTTAGGCCCTGAGTAGCCGCGCAGAAAGGGAGGCATGCAGCTCTTTCCGGGAGTTCTTAGTCGCTTTGCTCTCAAGGCAGTACACGCCCGGGGACTCCTAGGCCCCGCGGGCGTGCAGCATTTTCCCGCCAAGGTCCCTGAGTGCCTCCAGACACCTGTGGGCCGGCTGAGCAACGTCGAGGTCCATTGGTTGATTCCCTCGGAGGACCCCCGTGCGTGCCGAGCGCTGGGCAACCACACACTGCGCGTTCCTTGAGGAGCGCTACATCTCCAGAGCCCTCGAACGCCCTTCGGGACAACGTGGCTGGTGGGTGCGAAGTGCCCAGGAAGACTCTGTCATGGCCCTTGTGTGAGCTGCCATGAGAGAACGCTGTGCTTGCAACACTGCGAGGCCCGCCCTCGTGCCTGAAGTCACCCTGCTCGAGGAGAAAGTCAGCACCTTAGCGTGCTGTGTGGCTCCCGGCACACCCGGCATGAAGCCACGCCTGGAAGTAAGGCCCTGGTTTGCCGTGCAGAAGCGGAGGCGTGCTGCAGTTTCCAGGAGGCGGTGGCCTCTGCGCTGCATACCTTGAACGGCAGCACGGCTTTCTGGACACCTGGGAGGCTAGCCGGGGCGCCCTGTTCCCGGCAGGAACACTGAGTAACCCCAGGCGCACCTGGGTCTGCTACGCACCATCCAGGCCCGTAGCCCCTTAGAGCCCCTCTGTGCACGCCGAGCGTAGGGAAACGCACTGCCCTCTCTTCTGGAGCAGCTTGGTTTCCTCAGCACTCGCACACGTTCACGAACACCGTTCTGCCACATCCCCCATGGCGCGGAGGTCTTACGCGTTGCCCTAATCGGAGCTGCGCTCAGAGTAACCCTCGTCTCCGCATTCCATCCAGGACCCCCTGACTGAAGGCACCGTGCCTCCTAGAGGACGGCGGCTTGGGTTCTTACTGCAATTCAAGTCCTGTTCCTTCTTTGGCACGGCAGGCCGCCCCAGGCCCAGAGGAGCAGCTACGGCCTTCCTTGGTTGAGACAGTTCGCTGGATGCGGGACTCCCTCCTTCGATCAGTTGACTCGGGGAAGGAAACGCAGGGTGACCGGTGTCTCCTGGGACTCGTCAGAAACCACAGGGATGTACGCTGAGTGTGCCCATGAAGCCGGGGGCCTGCTGGAACTAGCCCTGCTTTCCCATCTGGAGGGCGGCATTCATGCCTGCCTTGACGCTCCCTGACATTCCCGGCTCCCGACGGGCCAGTGAGCCCTGGAAGAGTGCTTCGGGGAAAATTATGAGTTTGCTCTCTCTAAACCAGGGGCTTCCGCGGCCGCGGTGGCCGTCCGCACGGCAGGCTCTAGAGCCAAAGGGAACCTCAACGTGAGAACCGGCCTCCAGGTTAGGCCCTGAGTAGCCGCGCAGAAAGGGAGGCATGCAGCTCTTTCCGGGAGTTCTTAGTCGCTTTGCTCTCAAGGCAGTACACGCCCGGGGACTCCTAGGCCCCGCGGGCGTGCAGCATTTTCCCGCCAAGGTCCCTGAGTGCCTCCAGACACCTGTGGGCCGGCTGAGCAACGTCGAGGTCCATTGGTTGATTCCCTCGGAGGACCCCCGTGCGTGCCGAGCGCTGGGCAACCACACACTGCGCGTTCCTTGAGGAGCGCTACATCTCCAGAGCCCTCGAACGCCCTTCGGGACAACGTGGCTGGTGGGTGCGAAGTGCCCAGGAAGACTCTGTCATGGCCCTTGTGTGAGCTGCCATGAGAGAACGCTGTGCTTGCAACACTGCGAGGCCCGCCCTCGTGCCTGAAGTCACCCTGCTCGAGGAGAAAGTCAGCACCTTAGCGTGCTGTGTGGCTCCCGGCACACCCAGCATGAAGCCACGCCTGGAAGTAAGGCCCTGGTTTGCCGTGCAGAAGCGGAGGCGTGCTGCAGTTTCCAGGAGGCGGTGGCCTCTGCGCTGCATACCTTGAACGGCAGCACGGCTTTCTGGACACCTGGGAGGCTAGCCGGGGCGCCCTGTTCCCGGCAGGAACACTGAGTAACCCCAGGCGCACCTGGGTCTGCTACGCACCATCCAGGCCCGTAGCCCCTTAGAGCCCCTCTGTGCACGCCGAGCGTAGGGAAACGCACTGCCCTCTCTTCTGGAGCAGCTTGGTTTCCTCAGCACTCGCACACGTTCACGAACACCGTTCTGCCACATCCCCCATGGCGCGGAGGTCTTACGCGTTGCCCTAATCGGAGCTGCGCTCAGAGTAACCCTCGTCTCCGCATTCCATCCAGGACCCCCTGACTGAAGGCACCGTGCCTCCTAGAGGACGGCGGCTTGGGTTCTTACTGCAATTCAAGTCCTGTTCCTTCTTTGGCACGGCAGGCCGCCCCAGGCCCAGAGGAGCAGCTACGGCCTTCCTTGGTTGAGACAGTTCGCTGGATGCGGGACTCCCTCCTTCGATCAGTTGACTCGGGGAAGGAAACGCAGGGTGACCGGTGTCTCCTGGGACTCGTCAGAAACCACAGGGATGTACGCTGAGTGTGCCCATGAAGCCGGGGGCCTGCTGGAACTAGCCCTGCTTTCCCATCTGGAGGGCGGCATTCATGCCTGCCTTGACGCTCCCTGACATTCCCGGCTCCCGACGGGCCAGTGAGCCCTGGAAGAGTGCTTCGGGGAAAATTATGAGTTTGCTCTCTCTAAACCAGGGGCTTCCGCGGCCGCGGTGGCCGTCCGCACGGCAGGCTCTAGAGCCAAAGGGAACCTCAACGTGAGAACCGGCCTCCAGGTTAGGCCCTGAGTAGCCGCGCAGAAAGGGAGGCATGCAGCTCTTTCCGGGAGTTCTTAGTCGCTTTGCTCTCAAGGCAGTACACGCCCGGGGACTCCTAGGCCCCGCGGGCGTGCAGCATTTTCCCGCCAAGGTCCCTGAGTGCCTCCAGACACCTGTGGGCCGGCTGAGCAACGTCGAGGTCCATTGGTTGATTCCCTCGGAGGACCCCCGTGCGTGCCGAGCGCTGGGCAACCACACACTGCGCGTTCCTTGAGGAGCGCTACATCTCCAGAGCCCTCGAACGCCCTTCGGGACAACGTGGCTGGTGGGTGCGAAGTGCCCAGGAAGACTCTGTCATGGCCCTTGTGTGAGCTGCCATGAGAGAACGCTGTGCTTGCAACACTGCGAGGCCCGCCCTCGTGCCTGAAGTCACCCTGCTCGAGGAGAAAGTCAGCACCTTAGCGTGCTGTGTGGCTCCCGGCACACCCGGCATGAAGCCACGCCTGGAAGTAAGGCCCTGGTTTGCCGTGCAGAAGCGGAGGCGTGCTGCAGTTTCCAGGAGGCGGTGGCCTCTGCGCTGCATACCTTGAACGGCAGCACGGCTTTCTGGACACCTGGGAGGCTAGCCGGGGCGCCCTGTTCCCGGCAGGAACACTGAGTAACCCCAGGCGCACCTGGGTCTGCTACGCACCATCCAGGCCCGTAGCCCCTTAGAGCCCCTCTGTGCACGCCGAGCGTAGGGAAACGCACTGCCCTCTCTTCTGGAGCAGCTTGGTTTCCTCAGCACTCGCACACGTTCACGAACACCGTTCTGCCACATCCCCCATGGCGCGGAGGTCTTACGCGTTGCCCTAATCGGAGCTGCGCTCAGAGTAACCCTCGTCTCCGCATTCCATCCAGGACCCCCTGACTGAAGGCACCGTGCCTCCTAGAGGACGGCGGCTTGGGTTCTTACTGCAATTCAAGTCCTGTTCCTTCTTTGGCACGGCAGGCCGCCCCAGGCCCAGAGGAGCAGCTACGGCCTTCCTTGGTTGAGACAGTTCGCTGGATGCGGGACTCCCTCCTTCGATCAGTTGACTCGGGGAAGGAAACGCAGGGTGACCGGTGTCTCCTGGGACTCGTCAGAAACCACAGGGATGTACGCTGAGTGTGCCCATGAAGCCGGGGGCCTGCTGGAACTAGCCCTGCTTTCCCATCTGGAGGGCGGCATTCATGCCTGCCTTGACGCTCCCTGACATTCCCGGCTCCCGACGGGCCAGTGAGCCCTGGAAGAGTGCTTCGGGGAAAATTATGAGTTTGCTCTCTCTAAACCAGGGGCTTCCGCGGCCGCGGTGGCCGTCCGCACGGCAGGCTCTAGAGCCAAAGGGAACCTCAACGTGAGAACCGGCCTCCAGGTTAGGCCCTGAGTAGCCGCGCAGAAAGGGAGGCATGCAGCTCTTTCCGGGAGTTCTTAGTCGCTTTGCTCTCAAGGCAGTACACGCCCGGGGACTCCTAGGCCCCGCGGGCGTGCAGCATTTTCCCGCCAAGGTCCCTGAGTGCCTCCAGACACCTGTGGGCCGGCTGAGCAACGTCGAGGTCCATTGGTTGATTCCCTCGGAGGACCCCCGTGCGTGCCGAGCGCTGGGCAACCACACACTGCGCGTTCCTTGAGGAGCGCTACATCTCCAGAGCCCTCGAACGCCCTTCGGGACAACGTGGCTGGTGGGTGCGAAGTGCCCAGGAAGACTCTGTCATGGCCCTTGTGTGAGCTGCCATGAGAGAACGCTGTGCTTGCAACACTGCGAGGCCCGCCCTCGTGCCTGAAGTCACCCTGCTCGAGGAGAAAGTCAGCACCTTAGCGTGCTGTGTGGCTCCCGGCACACCCGGCATGAAGCCACGCCTGGAAGTAAGGCCCTGGTTTGCCGTGCAGAAGCGGAGGCGTGCTGCAGTTTCCAGGAGGCGGTGGCCTCTGCGCTGCATACCTTGAACGGCAGCACGGCTTTCTGGACACCTGGGAGGCTAGCCGGGGCGCCCTGTTCCCGGCAGGAACACTGAGTAACCCCAGGCGCACCTGGGTCTGCTACGCACCATCCAGGCCCGTAGCCCCTTAGAGCCCCTCTGTGCACGCCGAGCGTAGGGAAACGCACTGCCCTCTCTTCTGGAGCAGCTTGGTTTCCTCAGCACTCGCACACGTTCACGAACACCGTTCTGCCACATCCCCCATGGCGCGGAGGTCTTACGCGTTGCCCTAATCGGAGCTGCGCTCAGAGTAACCCTCGTCTCCGCATTCCATCCAGGACCCCCTGACTGAAGGCACCGTGCCTCCTAGAGGACGGCGGCTTGGGTTCTTACTGCAATTCAAGTCCTGTTCCTTCTTTGGCACGGCAGGCCGCCCCAGGCCCAGAGGAGCAGCTACGGCCTTCCTTGGTTGAGACAGTTCGCTGGATGCGGGACTCCCTCCTTCGATCAGTTGACTCGGGGAAGGAAACGCAGGGTGACCGGTGTCTCCTGGGACTCGTCAGAAACCACAGGGATGTACGCTGAGTGTGCCCATGAAGCCGGGGGCCTGCTGGAACTAGCCCTGCTTTCCCATCTGGAGGGCGGCATTCATGCCTGCCTTGACGCTCCCTGACATTCCCGGCTCCCGACGGGCCAGTGAGCCCTGGAAGAGTGCTTCGGGGAAAATTATGAGTTTGCTCTCTCTAAACCAGGGGCTTCCGCGGCCGCGGTGGCCGTCCGCACGGCAGGCTCTAGAGCCAAAGGGAACCTCAACGTGAGAACCGGCCTCCAGGTTAGGCCCTGAGTAGCCGCGCAGAAAGGGAGGCATGCAGCTCTTTCCGGGAGTTCTTAGTCGCTTTGCTCTCAAGGCAGTACACGCCCGGGGACTCCTAGGCCCCGCGGGCGTGCAGCATTTTCCCGCCAAGGTCCCTGAGTGCCTCCAGACACCTGTGGGCCGGCTGAGCAACGTCGAGGTCCATTGGTTGATTCCCTCGGAGGACCCCCGTGCGTGCCGAGCGCTGGGCAACCACACACTGCGCGTTCCTTGAGGAGCGCTACATCTCCAGAGCCCTCGAACGCCCTTCGGGACAACGTGGCTGGTGGGTGCGAAGTGCCCAGGAAGACTCTGTCATGGCCCTTGTGTGAGCTGCCATGAGAGAACGCTGTGCTTGCAACACTGCGAGGCCCGCCCTCGTGCCTGAAGTCACCCTGCTCGAGGAGAAAGTCAGCACCTTAGCGTGCTGTGTGGCTCCCGGCACACCCAGCATGAAGCCACGCCTGGAAGTAAGGCCCTGGTTTGCCGTGCAGAAGCGGAGGCGTGCTGCAGTTTCCAGGAGGCGGTGGCCTCTGCGCTGCATACCTTGAACGGCAGCACGGCTTTCTGGACACCTGGGAGGCTAGCCGGGGCGCCCTGTTCCCGGCAGGAACACTGAGTAACCCCAGGCGCACCTGGGTCTGCTACGCACCATCCAGGCCCGTAGCCCCTTAGAGCCCCTCTGTGCACGCCGAGCGTAGGGAAACGCACTGCCCTCTCTTCTGGAGCAGCTTGGTTTCCTCAGCACTCGCACACGTTCACGAACACCGTTCTGCCACATCCCCCATGGCGCGGAGGTCTTACGCGTTGCCCTAATCGGAGCTGCGCTCAGAGTAACCCTCGTCTCCGCATTCCATCCAGGACCCCCTGACTGAAGGCACCGTGCCTCCTAGAGGACGGCGGCTTGGGTTCTTACTGCAATTCAAGTCCTGTTCCTTCTTTGGCACGGCAGGCCGCCCCAGGCCCAGAGGAGCAGCTACGGCCTTCCTTGGTTGAGACAGTTCGCTGGATGCGGGACTCCCTCCTTCGATCAGTTGACTCGGGGAAGGAAACGCAGGGTGACCGGTGTCTCCTGGGACTCGTCAGAAACCACAGGGATGTACGCTGAGTGTGCCCATGAAGCCGGGGGCCTGCTGGAACTAGCCCTGCTTTCCCATCTGGAGGGCGGCATTCATGCCTGCCTTGACGCTCCCTGACATTCCCGGCTCCCGACGGGCCAGTGAGCCCTGGAAGAGTGCTTCGGGGAAAATTATGAGTTTGCTCTCTCTAAACCAGGGGCTTCCGCGGCCGCGGTGGCCGTCCGCACGGCAGGCTCTAGAGCCAAAGGGAACCTCAACGTGAGAACCGGCCTCCAGGTTAGGCCCTGAGTAGCCGCGCAGAAAGGGAGGCATGCAGCTCTTTCCGGGAGTTCTTAGTCGCTTTGCTCTCAAGGCAGTACACGCCCGGGGACTCCTAGGCCCCGCGGGCGTGCAGCATTTTCCCGCCAAGGTCCCTGAGTGCCTCCAGACACCTGTGGGCCGGCTGAGCAACGTCGAGGTCCATTGGTTGATTCCCTCGGAGGACCCCCGTGCGTGCCGAGCGCTGGGCAACCACACACTGCGCGTTCCTTGAGGAGCGCTACATCTCCAGAGCCCTCGAACGCCCTTCGGGACAACGTGGCTGGTGGGTGCGAAGTGCCCAGGAAGACTCTGTCATGGCCCTTGTGTGAGCTGCCATGAGAGAACGCTGTGCTTGCAACACTGCGAGGCCCGCCCTCGTGCCTGAAGTCACCCTGCTCGAGGAGAAAGTCAGCACCTTAGCGTGCTGTGTGGCTCCCGGCACACCCGGCATGAAGCCACGCCTGGAAGTAAGGCCCTGGTTTGCCGTGCAGAAGCGGAGGCGTGCTGCAGTTTCCAGGAGGCGGTGGCCTCTGCGCTGCATACCTTGAACGGCAGCACGGCTTTCTGGACACCTGGGAGGCTAGCCGGGGCGCCCTGTTCCCGGCAGGAACACTGAGTAACCCCAGGCGCACCTGGGTCTGCTACGCACCATCCAGGCCCGTAGCCCCTTAGAGCCCCTCTGTGCACGCCGAGCGTAGGGAAACGCACTGCCCTCTCTTCTGGAGCAGCTTGGTTTCCTCAGCACTCGCACACGTTCACGAACACCGTTCTGCCACATCCCCCATGGCGCGGAGGTCTTACGCGTTGCCCTAATCGGAGCTGCGCTCAGAGTAACCCTCGTCTCCGCATTCCATCCAGGACCCCCTGACTGAAGGCACCGTGCCTCCTAGAGGACGGCGGCTTGGGTTCTTACTGCAATTCAAGTCCTGTTCCTTCTTTGGCACGGCAGGCCGCCCCAGGCCCAGAGGAGCAGCTACGGCCTTCCTTGGTTGAGACAGTTCGCTGGATGCGGGACTCCCTCCTTCGATCAGTTGACTCGGGGAAGGAAACGCAGGGTGACCGGTGTCTCCTGGGACTCGTCAGAAACCACAGGGATGTACGCTGAGTGTGCCCATGAAGCCGGGGGCCTGCTGGAACTAGCCCTGCTTTCCCATCTGGAGGGCGGCATTCATGCCTGCCTTGACGCTCCCTGACATTCCCGGCTCCCGACGGGCCAGTGAGCCCTGGAAGAGTGCTTCGGGGAAAATTATGAGTTTGCTCTCTCTAAACCAGGGGCTTCCGCGGCCGCGGTGGCCGTCCGCACGGCAGGCTCTAGAGCCAAAGGGAACCTCAACGTGAGAACCGGCCTCCAGGTTAGGCCCTGAGTAGCCGCGCAGAAAGGGAGGCATGCAGCTCTTTCCGGGAGTTCTTAGTCGCTTTGCTCTCAAGGCAGTACACGCCCGGGGACTCCTAGGCCCCGCGGGCGTGCAGCATTTTCCCGCCAAGGTCCCTGAGTGCCTCCAGACACCTGTGGGCCGGCTGAGCAACGTCGAGGTCCATTGGTTGATTCCCTCGGAGGACCCCCGTGCGTGCCGAGCGCTGGGCAACCACACACTGCGCGTTCCTTGAGGAGCGCTACATCTCCAGAGCCCTCGAACGCCCTTCGGGACAACGTGGCTGGTGGGTGCGAAGTGCCCAGGAAGACTCTGTCATGGCCCTTGTGTGAGCTGCCATGAGAGAACGCTGTGCTTGCAACACTGCGAGGCCCGCCCTCGTGCCTGAAGTCACCCTGCTCGAGGAGAAAGTCAGCACCTTAGCGTGCTGTGTGGCTCCCGGCACACCCGGCATGAAGCCACGCCTGGAAGTAAGGCCCTGGTTTGCCGTGCAGAAGCGGAGGCGTGCTGCAGTTTCCAGGAGGCGGTGGCCTCTGCGCTGCATACCTTGAACGGCAGCACGGCTTTCTGGACACCTGGGAGGCTAGCCGGGGCGCCCTGTTCCCGGCAGGAACACTGAGTAACCCCAGGCGCACCTGGGTCTGCTACGCACCATCCAGGCCCGTAGCCCCTTAGAGCCCCTCTGTGCACGCCGAGCGTAGGGAAACGCACTGCCCTCTCTTCTGGAGCAGCTTGGTTTCCTCAGCACTCGCACACGTTCACGAACACCGTTCTGCCACATCCCCCATGGCGCGGAGGTCTTACGCGTTGCCCTAATCGGAGCTGCGCTCAGAGTAACCCTCGTCTCCGCATTCCATCCAGGACCCCCTGACTGAAGGCACCGTGCCTCCTAGAGGACGGCGGCTTGGGTTCTTACTGCAATTCAAGTCCTGTTCCTTCTTTGGCACGGCAGGCCGCCCCAGGCCCAGAGGAGCAGCTACGGCCTTCCTTGGTTGAGACAGTTCGCTGGATGCGGGACTCCCTCCTTCGATCAGTTGACTCGGGGAAGGAAACGCAGGGTGACCGGTGTCTCCTGGGACTCGTCAGAAACCACAGGGATGTACGCTGAGTGTGCCCATGAAGCCGGGGGCCTGCTGGAACTAGCCCTGCTTTCCCATCTGGAGGGCGGCATTCATGCCTGCCTTGACGCTCCCTGACATTCCCGGCTCCCGACGGGCCAGTGAGCCCTGGAAGAGTGCTTCGGGGAAAATTATGAGTTTGCTCTCTCTAAACCAGGGGCTTCCGCGGCCGCGGTGGCCGTCCGCACGGCAGGCTCTAGAGCCAAAGGGAACCTCAACGTGAGAACCGGCCTCCAGGTTAGGCCCTGAGTAGCCGCGCAGAAAGGGAGGCATGCAGCTCTTTCCGGGAGTTCTTAGTCGCTTTGCTCTCAAGGCAGTACACGCCCGGGGACTCCTAGGCCCCGCGGGCGTGCAGCATTTTCCCGCCAAGGTCCCTGAGTGCCTCCAGACACCTGTGGGCCGGCTGAGCAACGTCGAGGTCCATTGGTTGATTCCCTCGGAGGACCCCCGTGCGTGCCGAGCGCTGGGCAACCACACACTGCGCGTTCCTTGAGGAGCGCTACATCTCCAGAGCCCTCGAACGCCCTTCGGGACAACGTGGCTGGTGGGTGCGAAGTGCCCAGGAAGACTCTGTCATGGCCCTTGTGTGAGCTGCCATGAGAGAACGCTGTGCTTGCAACACTGCGAGGCCCGCCCTCGTGCCTGAAGTCACCCTGCTCGAGGAGAAAGTCAGCACCTTAGCGTGCTGTGTGGCTCCCGGCACACCCAGCATGAAGCCACGCCTGGAAGTAAGGCCCTGGTTTGCCGTGCAGAAGCGGAGGCGTGCTGCAGTTTCCAGGAGGCGGTGGCCTCTGCGCTGCATACCTTGAACGGCAGCATGGCTTTCTGGACACCTGGGAGGCTAGCCGGGGCGCCCTGTTCCCGGCAGGAACACTGAGTAACCCCAGGCGCACCTGGGTCTGCTACGCACCATCCAGGCCCGTAGCCCCTTAGAGCCCCTCTGTGCACGCCGAGCGTAGGGAAACGCACTGCCCTCTCTTCTGGAGCAGCTTGGTTTCCTCAGCACTCGCACACGTTCACGAACACCGTTCTGCCACATCCCCCATGGCGCGGAGGTCTTACGCGTTGCCCTAATCGGAGCTGCGCTCAGAGTAACCCTCGTCTCCGCATTCCATCCAGGACCCCCTGACTGAAGGCACCGTGCCTCCTAGAGGACGGCGGCTTGGGTTCTTACTGCAATTCAAGTCCTGTTCCTTCTTTGGCACGGCAGGCCGCCCCAGGCCCAGAGGAGCAGCTACGGCCTTCCTTGGTTGAGACAGTTCGCTGGATGCGGGACTCCCTCCTTCGATCAGTTGACTCGGGGAAGGAAACGCAGGGTGACCGGTGTCTCCTGGGACTCGTCAGAAACCACAGGGATGTACGCTGAGTGTGCCCATGAAGCCGGGGGCCTGCTGGAACTAGCCCTGCTTTCCCATCTGGAGGGCGGCATTCATGCCTGCCTTGACGCTCCCTGACATTCCCGGCTCCCGACGGGCCAGTGAGCCCTGGAAGAGTGCTTCGGGGAAAATTATGAGTTTGCTCTCTCTAAACCAGGGGCTTCCGCGGCCGCGGTGGCCGTCCGCACGGCAGGCTCTAGAGCCAAAGGGAACCTCAACGTGAGAACCGGCCTCCAGGTTAGGCCCTGAGTAGCCGCGCAGAAAGGGAGGCATGCAGCTCTTTCCGGGAGTTCTTAGTCGCTTTGCTCTCAAGGCAGTACACGCCCGGGGACTCCTAGGCCCCGCGGGCGTGCAGCATTTTCCCGCCAAGGTCCCTGAGTGCCTCCAGACACCTGTGGGCCGGCTGAGCAACGTCGAGGTCCATTGGTTGATTCCCTCGGAGGACCCCCGTGCGTGCCGAGCGCTGGGCAACCACACACTGCGCGTTCCTTGAGGAGCGCTACATCTCCAGAGCCCTCGAACGCCCTTCGGGACAACGTGGCTGGTGGGTGCGAAGTGCCCAGGAAGACTCTGTCATGGCCCTTGTGTGAGCTGCCATGAGAGAACGCTGTGCTTGCAACACTGCGAGGCCCGCCCTCGTGCCTGAAGTCACCCTGCTCGAGGAGAAAGTCAGCACCTTAGCGTGCTGTGTGGCTCCCGGCACACCCGGCATGAAGCCACGCCTGGAAGTAAGGCCCTGGTTTGCCGTGCAGAAGCGGAGGCGTGCTGCAGTTTCCAGGAGGCGGTGGCCTCTGCGCTGCATACCTTGAACGGCAGCACGGCTTTCTGGACACCTGGGAGGCTAGCCGGGGCGCCCTGTTCCCGGCAGGAACACTGAGTAACCCCAGGCGCACCTGGGTCTGCTACGCACCATCCAGGCCCGTAGCCCCTTAGAGCCCCTCTGTGCACGCCGAGCGTAGGGAAACGCACTGCCCTCTCTTCTGGAGCAGCTTGGTTTCCTCAGCACTCGCACACGTTCACGAACACCGTTCTGCCACATCCCCCATGGCGCGGAGGTCTTACGCGTTGCCCTAATCGGAGCTGCGCTCAGAGTAACCCTCGTCTCCGCATTCCATCCAGGACCCCCTGACTGAAGGCACCGTGCCTCCTAGAGGACGGCGGCTTGGGTTCTTACTGCAATTCAAGTCCTGTTCCTTCTTTGGCACGGCAGGCCGCCCCAGGCCCAGAGGAGCAGCTACGGCCTTCCTTGGTTGAGACAGTTCGCTGGATGCGGGACTCCCTCCTTCGATCAGTTGACTCGGGGAAGGAAACGCAGGGTGACCGGTGTCTCCTGGGACTCGTCAGAAACCACAGGGATGTACGCTGAGTGTGCCCATGAAGCCGGGGGCCTGCTGGAACTAGCCCTGCTTTCCCATCTGGAGGGCGGCATTCATGCCTGCCTTGACGCTCCCTGACATTCCCGGCTCCCGACGGGCCAGTGAGCCCTGGAAGAGTGCTTCGGGGAAAATTATGAGTTTGCTCTCTCTAAACCAGGGGCTTCCGCGGCCGCGGTGGCCGTCCGCACGGCAGGCTCTAGAGCCAAAGGGAACCTCAACGTGAGAACCGGCCTCCAGGTTAGGCCCTGAGTAGCCGCGCAGAAAGGGAGGCATGCAGCTCTTTCCGGGAGTTCTTAGTCGCTTTGCTCTCAAGGCAGTACACGCCCGGGGACTCCTAGGCCCCGCGGGCGTGCAGCATTTTCCCGCCAAGGTCCCTGAGTGCCTCCAGACACCTGTGGGCCGGCTGAGCAACGTCGAGGTCCATTGGTTGATTCCCTCGGAGGACCCCCGTGCGTGCCGAGCGCTGGGCAACCACACACTGCGCGTTCCTTGAGGAGCGCTACATCTCCAGAGCCCTCGAACGCCCTTCGGGACAACGTGGCTGGTGGGTGCGAAGTGCCCAGGAAGACTCTGTCATGGCCCTTGTGTGAGCTGCCATGAGAGAACGCTGTGCTTGCAACACTGCGAGGCCCGCCCTCGTGCCTGAAGTCACCCTGCTCGAGGAGAAAGTCAGCACCTTAGCGTGCTGTGTGGCTCCCGGCACACCCGGCATGAAGCCACGCCTGGAAGTAAGGCCCTGGTTTGCCGTGCAGAAGCGGAGGCGTGCTGCAGTTTCCAGGAGGCGGTGGCCTCTGCGCTGCATACCTTGAACGGCAGCACGGCTTTCTGGACACCTGGGAGGCTAGCCGGGGCGCCCTGTTCCCGGCAGGAACACTGAGTAACCCCAGGCGCACCTGGGTCTGCTACGCACCATCCAGGCCCGTAGCCCCTCAGAGCCCCTCTGTGCACGCCGAGCGTAGGGAAACGCACTGCCCTCTCTTCTGGAGCAGCTTGGTTTCCTCAGCACTCGCACACGTTCACGAACACCGTTCTGCCACATCCCCCATGGCGCGGAGGTCTTACGCGTTGCCCTAATCGGAGCTGCGCTCAGAGTAACCCTCGTCTCCGCATTCCATCCAGGACCCCCTGACTGAAGGCACCGTGCCTCCTAGAGGACGGCGGCTTGGGTTCTTACTGCAATTCAAGTCCTGTTCCTTCTTTGGCACGGCAGGCCGCCCCAGGCCCAGAGGAGCAGCTACGGCCTTCCTTGGTTGAGACAGTTCGCTGGATGCGGGACTCCCTCCTTCGATCAGTTGACTCGGGGAAGGAAACGCAGGGTGACCGGTGTCTCCTGGGACTCGTCAGAAACCACAGGGATGTACGCTGAGTGTGCCCATGAAGCCGGGGGCCTGCTGGAACTAGCCCTGCTTTCCCATCTGGAGGGCGGCATTCATGCCTGCCTTGACGCTCCCTGACATTCCCGGCTCCCGACGGGCCAGTGAGCCCTGGAAGAGTGCTTCGGGGAAAATTATGAGTTTGCTCTCTCTAAACCAGGGGCTTCCGCGGCCGCGGTGGCCGTCCGCACGGCAGGCTCTAGAGCCAAAGGGAACCTCAACGTGAGAACCGGCCTCCAGGTTAGGCCCTGAGTAGCCGCGCAGAAAGGGAGGCATGCAGCTCTTTCCGGGAGTTCTTAGTCGCTTTGCTCTCAAGGCAGTACACGCCCGGGGACTCCTAGGCCCCGCGGGCGTGCAGCATTTTCCCGCCAAGGTCCCTGAGTGCCTCCAGACACCTGTGGGCCGGCTGAGCAACGTCGAGGTCCATTGGTTGATTCCCTCGGAGGACCCCCGTGCGTGCCGAGCGCTGGGCAACCACACACTGCGCGTTCCTTGAGGAGCGCTACATCTCCAGAGCCCTCGAACGCCCTTCGGGACAACGTGGCTGGTGGGTGCGAAGTGCCCAGGAAGACTCTGTCATGGCCCTTGTGTGAGCTGCCATGAGAGAACGCTGTGCTTGCAACACTGCGAGGCCCGCCCTCGTGCCTGAAGTCACCCTGCTCGAGGAGAAAGTCAGCACCTTAGCGTGCTGTGTGGCTCCCGGCACACCCAGCATGAAGCCACGCCTGGAAGTAAGGCCCTGGTTTGCCGTGCAGAAGCGGAGGCGTGCTGCAGTTTCCAGGAGGCGGTGGCCTCTGCGCTGCATACCTTGAACGGCAGCACGGCTTTCTGGACACCTGGGAGGCTAGCCGGGGCGCCCTGTTCCCGGCAGGAACACTGAGTAACCCCAGGCGCACCTGGGTCTGCTACGCACCATCCAGGCCCGTAGCCCCTCAGAGCCCCTCTGTGCACGCCGAGCGTAGGGAAACGCACTGCCCTCTCTTCTGGAGCAGCTTGGTTTCCTCAGCACTCGCACACGTTCACGAACACCGTTCTGCCACATCCCCCATGGCGCGGAGGTCTTACGCGTTGCCCTAATCGGAGCTGCGCTCAGAGTAACCCTCGTCTCCGCATTCCATCCAGGACCCCCTGACTGAAGGCACCGTGCCTCCTAGAGGACGGCGGCTTGGGTTCTTACTGCAATTCAAGTCCTGTTCCTTCTTTGGCACGGCAGGCCGCCCCAGGCCCAGAGGAGCAGCTACGGCCTTCCTTGGTTGAGACAGTTCGCTGGATGCGGGACTCCCTCCTTCGATCAGTTGACTCGGGGAAGGAAACGCAGGGTGACCGGTGTCTCCTGGGACTCGTCAGAAACCACAGGGATGTACGCTGAGTGTGCCCATGAAGCCGGGGGCCTGCTGGAACTAGCCCTGCTTTCCCATCTGGAGGGCGGCATTCATGCCTGCCTTGACGCTCCCTGACATTCCCGGCTCCCGACGGGCCAGTGAGCCCTGGAAGAGTGCTTCGGGGAAAATTATGAGTTTGCTCTCTCTAAACCAGGGGCTTCCGCGGCCGCGGTGGCCGTCCGCACGGCAGGCTCTAGAGCCAAAGGGAACCTCAACGTGAGAACCGGCCTCCAGGTTAGGCCCTGAGTAGCCGCGCAGAAAGGGAGGCATGCAGCTCTTTCCGGGAGTTCTTAGTCGCTTTGCTCTCAAGGCAGTACACGCCCGGGGACTCCTAGGCCCCGCGGGCGTGCAGCATTTTCCCGCCAAGGTCCCTGAGTGCCTCCAGACACCTGTGGGCCGGCTGAGCAACGTCGAGGTCCATTGGTTGATTCCCTCGGAGGACCCCCGTGCGTGCCGAGCGCTGGGCAACCACACACTGCGCGTTCCTTGAGGAGCGCTACATCTCCAGAGCCCTCGAACGCCCTTCGGGACAACGTGGCTGGTGGGTGCGAAGTGCCCAGGAAGACTCTGTCATGGCCCTTGTGTGAGCTGCCATGAGAGAACGCTGTGCTTGCAACACTGCGAGGCCCGCCCTCGTGCCTGAAGTCACCCTGCTCGAGGAGAAAGTCAGCACCTTAGCGTGCTGTGTGGCTCCCGGCACACCCAGCATGAAGCCACGCCTGGAAGTAAGGCCCTGGTTTGCCGTGCAGAAGCGGAGGCGTGCTGCAGTTTCCAGGAGGCGGTGGCCTCTGCGCTGCATACCTTGAACGGCAGCACGGCTTTCTGGACACCTGGGAGGCTAGCCGGGGCGCCCTGTTCCCGGCAGGAACACTGAGTAACCCCAGGCGCACCTGGGTCTGCTACGCACCATCCAGGCCCGTAGCCCCTCAGAGCCCCTCTGTGCACGCCGAGCGTAGGGAAACGCACTGCCCTCTCTTCTGGAGCAGCTTGGTTTCCTCAGCACTCGCACACGTTCACGAACACCGTTCTGCCACATCCCCCATGGCGCGGAGGTCTTACGCGTTGCCCTAATCGGAGCTGCGCTCAGAGTAACCCTCGTCTCCGCATTCCATCCAGGACCCCCTGACTGAAGGCACCGTGCCTCCTAGAGGACGGCGGCTTGGGTTCTTACTGCAATTCAAGTCCTGTTCCTTCTTTGGCACGGCAGGCCGCCCCAGGCCCAGAGGAGCAGCTACGGCCTTCCTTGGTTGAGACAGTTCGCTGGATGCGGGACTCCCTCCTTCGATCAGTTGACTCGGGGAAGGAAACGCAGGGTGACCGGTGTCTCCTGGGACTCGTCAGAAACCACAGGGATGTACGCTGAGTGTGCCCATGAAGCCGGGGGCCTGCTGGAACTAGCCCTGCTTTCCCATCTGGAGGGC
This sequence comes from Lagenorhynchus albirostris, assembly GCF_949774975.1. Taxonomy (NCBI): domain Eukaryota; kingdom Metazoa; phylum Chordata; class Mammalia; order Artiodactyla; family Delphinidae; genus Lagenorhynchus; species Lagenorhynchus albirostris. The sequence goes on along the minus strand of NC_083106.1, from coordinate 89,663,977 downwards.
GGCATTCATGCCTGCCTTGACGCTCCCTGACATTTCCGGCTCCCGACGGGCCAGTGAGCCCTGGAAGAGTGCTTCGGGGAAAATTATGAGTTTGCTCTCTCTAAACCAGGGGCTTCCGCGGCCGCGGTGGCCGTCCGCACGGCAGGCTCTAGAGCCAAAGGGAACCTCAACGTGAGAACCGGCCTCCAGGTTAGGCCCTGAGTAGCCGCGCAGAAAGGGAGGCATGCAGCTCTTTCCGGGAGTTCTTAGTCGCTTTGCTCTCAAGGCAGTACACGCCCGGGGACTCCTAGGCCCCGCGGGCGTGCAGCATTTTCCCGCCAAGGTCCCTGAGTGCCTCCAGACACCTGTGGGCCGGCTGAGCAACGTCGAGGTCCATTGGTTGATTCCCTCGGAGGACCCCCGTGCGTGCCGAGCGCTGGGCAACCACACACTGCGCGTTCCTTGAGGAGCGCTACATCTCCAGAGCCCTCGAACGCCCTTCGGGACAACGTGGCTGGTGGGTGCGAAGTGCCCAGGAAGACTCTGTCATGGCCCTTGTGTGAGCTGCCATGAGAGAACGCTGTGCTTGCAACACTGCGAGGCCCGCCCTCGTGCCTGAAGTCACCCTGCTCGAGGAGAAAGTCAGCACCTTAGCGTGCTGTGTGGCTCCCGGCACACCCAGCATGAAGCCACGCCTGGAAGTAAGGCCCTGGTTTGCCGTGCAGAAGCGGAGGCGTGCTGCAGTTTCCAGGAGGCGGTGGCCTCTGCGCTGCATACCTTGAACGGCAGCACGGCTTTCTGGACACCTGGGAGGCTAGCCGGGGCGCCCTGTTCCCGGCAGGAACACTGAGTAACCCCAGGCGCACCTGGGTCTGCTACGCACCATCCAGGCCCGTAGCCCCTCAGAGCCCCTCTGTGCACGCCGAGCGTAGGGAAACGCACTGCCCTCTCTTCTGGAGCAGCTTGGTTTCCTCAGCACTCGCACACGTTCACGAACACCGTTCTGCCACATCCCCCATGGCGCGGAGGTCTTACGCGTTGCCCTAATCGGAGCTGCGCTCAGAGTAACCCTCGTCTCCGCATTCCATCCAGGACCCCCTGACTGAAGGCACCGTGCCTCCTAGAGGACGGCGGCTTGGGTTCTTACTGCAATTCAAGTCCTGTTCCTTCTTTGGCACGGCAGGCCGCCCCAGGCCCAGAGGAGCAGCTACGGCCTTCCTTGGTTGAGACAGTTCGCTGGATGCGGGACTCCCTCCTTCGATCAGTTGACTCGGGGAAGGAAACGCAGGGTGACCGGTGTCTCCTGGGACTCGTCAGAAACCACAGGGATGTACGCTGAGTGTGCCCATGAAGCCGGGGGCCTGCTGGAACTAGCCCTGCTTTCCCATCTGGAGGGCGGCATTCATGCCTGCCTTGACGCTCCCTGACATTCCCGGCTCCCGACGGGCCAGTGAGCCCTGGAAGAGTGCTTCGGGGAAAATTATGAGTTTGCTCTCTCTAAACCAGGGGCTTCCGCGGCCGCGGTGGCCGTCCGCACGGCAGGCTCTAGAGCCAAAGGGAACCTCAACGTGAGAACCGGCCTCCAGGTTAGGCCCTGAGTAGCCGCGCAGAAAGGGAGGCATGCAGCTCTTTCCGGGAGTTCTTAGTCGCTTTGCTCTCAAGGCAGTACACGCCCGGGGACTCCTAGGCCCCGCGGGCGTGCAGCATTTTCCCGCCAAGGTCCCTGAGTGCCTCCAGACACCTGTGGGCCGGCTGAGCAACGTCGAGGTCCATTGGTTGATTCCCTCGGAGGACCCCCGTGCGTGCCGAGCGCTGGGCAACCACACACTGCGCGTTCCTTGAGGAGCGCTACATCTCCAGAGCCCTCGAACGCCCTTCGGGACAACGTGGCTGGTGGGTGCGAAGTGCCCAGGAAGACTCTGTCATGGCCCTTGTGTGAGCTGCCATGAGAGAACGCTGTGCTTGCAACACTGCGAGGCCCGCCCTCGTGCCTGAAGTCACCCTGCTCGAGGAGAAAGTCAGCACCTTAGCGTGCTGTGTGGCTCCCGGCACACCCAGCATGAAGCCACGCCTGGAAGTAAGGCCCTGGTTTGCCGTGCAGAAGCGGAGGCGTGCTGCAGTTTCCAGGAGGCGGTGGCCTCTGCGCTGCATACCTTGAACGGCAGCACGGCTTTCTGGACACCTGGGAGGCTAGCCGGGGCGCCCTGTTCCCGGCAGGAACACTGAGTAACCCCAGGCGCACCTGGGTCTGCTACGCACCATCCAGGCCCGTAGCCCCTCAGAGCCCCTCTGTGCACGCCGAGCGTAGGGAAACGCACTGCCCTCTCTTCTGGAGCAGCTTGGTTTCCTCAGCACTCGCACACGTTCACGAACACCGTTCTGCCACATCCCCCATGGCGCGGAGGTCTTACGCGTTGCCCTAATCGGAGCTGCGCTCAGAGTAACCCTCGTCTCCGCATTCCATCCAGGACCCCCTGACTGAAGGCACCGTGCCTCCTAGAGGACGGCGGCTTGGGTTCTTACTGCAATTCAAGTCCTGTTCCTTCTTTGGCACGGCAGGCCGCCCCAGGCCCAGAGGAGCAGCTACGGCCTTCCTTGGTTGAGACAGTTCGCTGGATGCGGGACTCCCTCCTTCGATCAGTTGACTCGGGGAAGGAAACGCAGGGTGACCGGTGTCTCCTGGGACTCGTCAGAAACCACAGGGATGTACGCTGAGTGTGCCCATGAAGCCGGGGGCCTGCTGGAACTAGCCCTGCTTTCCCATCTGGAGGGCGGCATTCATGCCTGCCTTGACGCTCCCTGACATTCCCGGCTCCCGACGGGCCAGTGAGCCCTGGAAGAGTGCTTCGGGGAAAATTATGAGTTTGCTCTCTCTAAACCAGGGGCTTCCGCGGCCGCGGTGGCCGTCCGCACGGCAGGCTCTAGAGCCAAAGGGAACCTCAACGTGAGAACCGGCCTCCAGGTTAGGCCCTGAGTAGCCGCGCAGAAAGGGAGGCATGCAGCTCTTTCCGGGAGTTCTTAGTCGCTTTGCTCTCAAGGCAGTACACGCCCGGGGACTCCTAGGCCCCGCGGGCGTGCAGCATTTTCCCGCCAAGGTCCCTGAGTGCCTCCAGACACCTGTGGGCCGGCTGAGCAACGTCGAGGTCCATTGGTTGATTCCCTCGGAGGACCCCCGTGCGTGCCGAGCGCTGGGCAACCACACACTGCGCGTTCCTTGAGGAGCGCTACATCTCCAGAGCCCTCGAACGCCCTTCGGGACAACGTGGCTGGTGGGTGCGAAGTGCCCAGGAAGACTCTGTCATGGCCCTTGTGTGAGCTGCCATGAGAGAACGCTGTGCTTGCAACACTGCGAGGCCCGCCCTCGTGCCTGAAGTCACCCTGCTCGAGGAGAAAGTCAGCACCTTAGCGTGCTGTGTGGCTCCCGGCACACCCAGCATGAAGCCACGCCTGGAAGTAAGGCCCTGGTTTGCCGTGCAGAAGCGGAGGCGTGCTGCAGTTTCCAGGAGGCGGTGGCCTCTGCGCTGCATACCTTGAACGGCAGCACGGCTTTCTGGACACCTGGGAGGCTAGCCGGGGCGCCCTGTTCCCGGCAGGAACACTGAGTAACCCCAGGCGCACCTGGGTCTGCTACGCACCATCCAGGCCCGTAGCCCCTCAGAGCCCCTCTGTGCACGCCGAGCGTAGGGAAACGCACTGCCCTCTCTTCTGGAGCAGCTTGGTTTCCTCAGCACTCGCACACGTTCACGAACACCGTTCTGCCACATCCCCCATGGCGCGGAGGTCTTACGCGTTGCCCTAATCGGAGCTGCGCTCAGAGTAACCCTCGTCTCCGCATTCCATCCAGGACCCCCTGACTGAAGGCACCGTGCCTCCTAGAGGACGGCGGCTTGGGTTCTTACTGCAATTCAAGTCCTGTTCCTTCTTTGGCACGGCAGGCCGCCCCAGGCCCAGAGGAGCAGCTACGGCCTTCCTTGGTTGAGACAGTTCGCTGGATGCGGGACTCCCTCCTTCGATCAGTTGACTCGGGGAAGGAAACGCAGGGTGACCGGTGTCTCCTGGGACTCGTCAGAAACCACAGGGATGTACGCTGAGTGTGCCCATGAAGCCGGGGGCCTGCTGGAACTAGCCCTGCTTTCCCATCTGGAGGGCGGCATTCATGCCTGCCTTGACGCTCCCTGACATTCCCGGCTCCCGACGGGCCAGTGAGCCCTGGAAGAGTGCTTCGGGGAAAATTATGAGTTTGCTCTCTCTAAACCAGGGGCTTCCGCGGCCGCGGTGGCCGTCCGCACGGCAGGCTCTAGAGCCAAAGGGAACCTCAACGTGAGAACCGGCCTCCAGGTTAGGCCCTGAGTAGCCGCGCAGAAAGGGAGGCATGCAGCTCTTTCCGGGAGTTCTTAGTCGCTTTGCTCTCAAGGCAGTACACGCCCGGGGACTCCTAGGCCCCGCGGGCGTGCAGCATTTTCCCGCCAAGGTCCCTGAGTGCCTCCAGACACCTGTGGGCCGGCTGAGCAACGTCGAGGTCCATTGGTTGATTCCCTCGGAGGACCCCCGTGCGTGCCGAGCGCTGGGCAACCACACACTGCGCGTTCCTTGAGGAGCGCTACATCTCCAGAGCCCTCGAACGCCCTTCGGGACAACGTGGCTGGTGGGTGCGAAGTGCCCAGGAAGACTCTGTCATGGCCCTTGTGTGAGCTGCCATGAGAGAACGCTGTGCTTGCAACACTGCGAGGCCCGCCCTCGTGCCTGAAGTCACCCTGCTCGAGGAGAAAGTCAGCACCTTAGCGTGCTGTGTGGCTCCCGGCACACCCGGCATGAAGCCACGCCTGGAAGTAAGGCCCTGGTTTGCCGTGCAGAAGCGGAGGCGTGCTGCAGTTTCCAGGAGGCGGTGGCCTCTGCGCTGCATACCTTGAACGGCAGCACGGCTTTCTGGACACCTGGGAGGCTAGCCGGGGCGCCCTGTTCCCGGCAGGAACACTGAGTAACCCCAGGCGCACCTGGGTCTGCTACGCACCATCCAGGCCCGTAGCCCCTCAGAGCCCCTCTGTGCACGCCGAGCGTAGGGAAACGCACTGCCCTCTCTTCTGGAGCAGCTTGGTTTCCTCAGCACTCGCACACGTTCACGAACACCGTTCTGCCACATCCCCCATGGCGCGGAGGTCTTACGCGTTGCCCTAATCGGAGCTGCGCTCAGAGTAACCCTCGTCTCCGCATTCCATCCAGGACCCCCTGACTGAAGGCACCGTGCCTCCTAGAGGACGGCGGCTTGGGTTCTTACTGCAATTCAAGTCCTGTTCCTTCTTTGGCACGGCAGGCCGCCCCAGGCCCAGAGGAGCAGCTACGGCCTTCCTTGGTTGAGACAGTTCGCTGGATGCGGGACTCCCTCCTTCGATCAGTTGACTCGGGGAAGGAAATGCAGGGTGACCGGTGTCTCCTGGGACTCGTCAGAAACCACAGGGATGTACGCTGAGTGTGCCCATGAAGCCGGGGGCCTGCTGGAACTAGCCCTGCTTTCCCATCTGGAGGGCGGCATTCATGCCTGCCTTGACGCTCCCTGACATTTCCGGCTCCCGACGGGCCAGTGAGCCCTGGAAGAGTGCTTCGGGGAAAATTATGAGTTTGCTCTCTCTAAACCAGGGGCTTCCGCGGCCGCGGTGGCCGTCCGCACGGCAGGCTCTAGAGCCAAAGGGAACCTCAACGTGAGAACCGGCCTCCAGGTTAGGCCCTGAGTAGCCGCGCAGAAAGGGAGGCATGCAGCTCTTTCCGGGAGTTCTTAGTCGCTTTGCTCTCAAGGCAGTACACGCCCGGGGACTCCTAGGCCCCGCGGGCGTGCAGCATTTTCCCGCCAAGGTCCCTGAGTGCCTCCAGACACCTGTGGGCCGGCTGAGCAACGTCGAGGTCCATTGGTTGATTCCCTCGGAGGACCCCCGTGCGTGCCGAGCGCTGGGCAACCACACACTGCGCGTTCCTTGAGGAGCGCTACATCTCCAGAGCCCTCGAACGCCCTTCGGGACAACGTGGCTGGTGGGTGCGAAGTGCCCAGGAAGACTCTGTCATGGCCCTTGTGTGAGCTGCCATGAGAGAACGCTGTGCTTGCAACACTGCGAGGCCCGCCCTCGTGCCTGAAGTCACCCTGCTCGAGGAGAAAGTCAGCACCTTAGCGTGCTGTGTGGCTCCCGGCACACCCGGCATGAAGCCACGCCTGGAAGTAAGGCCCTGGTTTGCCGTGCAGAAGCGGAGGCGTGCTGCAGTTTCCAGGAGGCGGTGGCCTCTGCGCTGCATACCTTGAACGGCAGCACGGCTTTCTGGACACCTGGGAGGCTAGCCGGGGCGCCCTGTTCCCGGCAGGAACACTGAGTAACCCCAGGCGCACCTGGGTCTGCTACGCACCATCCAGGCCCGTAGCCCCTCAGAGCCCCTCTGTGCACGCCGAGCGTAGGGAAACGCACTGCCCTCTCTTCTGGAGCAGCTTGGTTTCCTCAGCACTCGCACACGTTCACGAACACCGTTCTGCCACATCCCCCATGGCGCGGAGGTCTTACGCGTTGCCCTAATCGGAGCTGCGCTCAGAGTAACCCTCGTCTCCGCATTCCATCCAGGACCCCCTGACTGAAGGCACCGTGCCTCCTAGAGGACGGCGGCTTGGGTTCTTACTGCAATTCAAGTCCTGTTCCTTCTTTGGCACGGCAGGCCGCCCCAGGCCCAGAGGAGCAGCTACGGCCTTCCTTGGTTGAGACAGTTCGCTGGATGCGGGACTCCCTCCTTCGATCAGTTGACTCGGGGAAGGAAACGCAGGGTGACCGGTGTCTCCTGGGACTCGTCAGAAACCACAGGGATGTACGCTGAGTGTGCCCATGAAGCCGGGGGCCTGCTGGAACTAGCCCTGCTTTCCCATCTGGAGGGCGGCATTCATGCCTGCCTTGACGCTCCCTGACATTCCCGGCTCCCGACGGGCCAGTGAGCCCTGGAAGAGTGCTTCGGGGAAAATTATGAGTTTGCTCTCTCTAAACCAGGGGCTTCCGCGGCCGCGGTGGCCGTCCGCACGGCAGGCTCTAGAGCCAAAGGGAACCTCAACGTGAGAACCGGCCTCCAGGTTAGGCCCTGAGTAGCCGCGCAGAAAGGGAGGCATGCAGCTCTTTCCGGGAGTTCTTAGTCGCTTTGCTCTCAAGGCAGTACACGCCCGGGGACTCCTAGGCCCCGCGGGCGTGCAGCATTTTCCCGCCAAGGTCCCTGAGTGCCTCCAGACACCTGTGGGCCGGCTGAGCAACGTCGAGGTCCATTGGTTGATTCCCTCGGAGGACCCCCGTGCGTGCCGAGCGCTGGGCAACCACACACTGCGCGTTCCTTGAGGAGCGCTACATCTCCAGAGCCCTCGAACGCCCTTCGGGACAACGTGGCTGGTGGGTGCGAAGTGCCCAGGAAGACTCTGTCATGGCCCTTGTGTGAGCTGCCATGAGAGAACGCTGTGCTTGCAACACTGCGAGGCCCGCCCTCGTGCCTGAAGTCACCCTGCTCGAGGAGAAAGTCAGCACCTTAGCGTGCTGTGTGGCTCCCGGCACACCCGGCATGAAGCCACGCCTGGAAGTAAGGCCCTGGTTTGCCGTGCAGAAGCGGAGGCGTGCTGCAGTTTCCAGGAGGCGGTGGCCTCTGCGCTGCATACCTTGAACGGCAGCACGGCTTTCTGGACACCTGGGAGGCTAGCCGGGGCGCCCTGTTCCCGGCAGGAACACTGAGTAACCCCAGGCGCACCTGGGTCTGCTACGCACCATCCAGGCCCGTAGCCCCTTAGAGCCCCTCTGTGCACGCCGAGCGTAGGGAAACGCACTGCCCTCTCTTCTGGAGCAGCTTGGTTTCCTCAGCACTCGCACACGTTCACGAACACCGTTCTGCCACATCCCCCATGGCGCGGAGGTCTTACGCGTTGCCCTAATCGGAGCTGCGCTCAGAGTAACCCTCGTCTCCGCATTCCATCCAGGACCCCCTGACTGAAGGCACCGTGCCTCCTAGAGGACGGCGGCTTGGGTTCTTACTGCAATTCAAGTCCTGTTCCTTCTTTGGCACGGCAGGCCGCCCCAGGCCCAGAGGAGCAGCTACGGCCTTCCTTGGTTGAGACAGTTCGCTGGATGCGGGACTCCCTCCTTCGATCAGTTGACTCGGGGAAGGAAACGCAGGGTGACCGGTGTCTCCTGGGACTCGTCAGAAACCACAGGGATGTACGCTGAGTGTGCCCATGAAGCCGGGGGCCTGCTGGAACTAGCCCTGCTTTCCCATCTGGAGGGCGGCATTCATGCCTGCCTTGACGCTCCCTGACATTCCCGGCTCCCGACGGGCCAGTGAGCCCTGGAAGAGTGCTTCGGGGAAAATTATGAGTTTGCTCTCTCTAAACCAGGGGCTTCCGCGGCCGCGGTGGCCGTCCGCACGGCAGGCTCTAGAGCCAAAGGGAACCTCAACGTGAGAACCGGCCTCCAGGTTAGGCCCTGAGTAGCCGCGCAGAAAGGGAGGCATGCAGCTCTTTCCGGGAGTTCTTAGTCGCTTTGCTCTCAAGGCAGTACACGCCCGGGGACTCCTAGGCCCCGCGGGCGTGCAGCATTTTCCCGCCAAGGTCCCTGAGTGCCTCCAGACACCTGTGGGCCGGCTGAGCAACGTCGAGGTCCATTGGTTGATTCCCTCGGAGGACCCCCGTGCGTGCCGAGCGCTGGGCAACCACACACTGCGCGTTCCTTGAGGAGCGCTACATCTCCAGAGCCCTCGAACGCCCTTCGGGACAACGTGGCTGGTGGGTGCGAAGTGCCCAGGAAGACTCTGTCATGGCCCTTGTGTGAGCTGCCATGAGAGAACGCTGTGCTTGCAACACTGCGAGGCCCGCCCTCGTGCCTGAAGTCACCCTGCTCGAGGAGAAAGTCAGCACCTTAGCGTGCTGTGTGGCTCCCGGCACACCCGGCATGAAGCCACGCCTGGAAGTAAGGCCCTGGTTTGCCGTGCAGAAGCGGAGGCGTGCTGCAGTTTCCAGGAGGCGGTGGCCTCTGCGCTGCATACCTTGAACGGCAGCACGGCTTTCTGGACACCTGGGAGGCTAGCCGGGGCGCCCTGTTCCCGGCAGGAACACTGAGTAACCCCAGGCGCACCTGGGTCTGCTACGCACCATCCAGGCCCGTAGCCCCTCAGAGCCCCTCTGTGCACGCCGAGCGTAGGGAAACGCACTGCCCTCTCTTCTGGAGCAGCTTGGTTTCCTCAGCACTCGCACACGTTCACGAACACCGTTCTGCCACATCCCCCATGGCGCGGAGGTCTTACGCGTTGCCCTAATCGGAGCTGCGCTCAGAGTAACCCTCGTCTCCGCATTCCATCCAGGACCCCCTGACTGAAGGCACCGTGCCTCCTAGAGGACGGCGGCTTGGGTTCTTACTGCAATTCAAGTCCTGTTCCTTCTTTGGCACGGCAGGCCGCCCCAGGCCCAGAGGAGCAGCTACGGCCTTCCTTGGTTGAGACAGTTCGCTGGATGCGGGACTCCCTCCTTCGATCAGTTGACTCGGGGAAGGAAACGCAGGGTGACCGGTGTCTCCTGGGACTCGTCAGAAACCACAGGGATGTACGCTGAGTGTGCCCATGAAGCCGGGGGCCTGCTGGAACTAGCCCTGCTTTCCCATCTGGAGGGCGGCATTCATGCCTGCCTTGACGCTCCCTGACATTCCCGGCTCCCGACGGGCCAGTGAGCCCTGGAAGAGTGCTTCGGGGAAAATTATGAGTTTGCTCTCTCTAAACCAGGGGCTTCCGCGGCCGCGGTGGCCGTCCGCACGGCAGGCTCTAGAGCCAAAGGGAACCTCAACGTGAGAACCGGCCTCCAGGTTAGGCCCTGAGTAGCCGCGCAGAAAGGGAGGCATGCAGCTCTTTCCGGGAGTTCTTAGTCGCTTTGCTCTCAAGGCAGTACACGCCCGGGGACTCCTAGGCCCCGCGGGCGTGCAGCATTTTCCCGCCAAGGTCCCTGAGTGCCTCCAGACACCTGTGGGCCGGCTGAGCAACGTCGAGGTCCATTGGTTGATTCCCTCGGAGGACCCCCGTGCGTGCCGAGCGCTGGGCAACCACACACTGCGCGTTCCTTGAGGAGCGCTACATCTCCAGAGCCCTCGAACGCCCTTCGGGACAACGTGGCTGGTGGGTGCGAAGTGCCCAGGAAGACTCTGTCATGGCCCTTGTGTGAGCTGCCATGAGAGAACGCTGTGCTTGCAACACTGCGAGGCCCGCCCTCGTGCCTGAAGTCACCCTGCTCGAGGAGAAAGTCAGCACCTTAGCGTGCTGTGTGGCTCCCGGCACACCCAGCATGAAGCCACGCCTGGAAGTAAGGCCCTGGTTTGCCGTGCAGAAGCGGAGGCGTGCTGCAGTTTCCAGGAGGCGGTGGCCTCTGCGCTGCATACCTTGAACGGCAGCACGGCTTTCTGGACACCTGGGAGGCTAGCCGGGGCGCCCTGTTCCCGGCAGGAACACTGAGTAACCCCAGGCGCACCTGGGTCTGCTACGCACCATCCAGGCCCGTAGCCCCTCAGAGCCCCTCTGTGCACGCCGAGCGTAGGGAAACGCACTGCCCTCTCTTCTGGAGCAGCTTGGTTTCCTCAGCACTCGCACACGTTCACGAACACCGTTCTGCCACATCCCCCATGGCGCGGAGGTCTTACGCGTTGCCCTAATCGGAGCTGCGCTCAGAGTAACCCTCGTCTCCGCATTCCATCCAGGACCCCCTGACTGAAGGCACCGTGCCTCCTAGAGGACGGCGGCTTGGGTTCTTACTGCAATTCAAGTCCTGTTCCTTCTTTGGCACGGCAGGCCGCCCCAGGCCCAGAGGAGCAGCTACGGCCTTCCTTGGTTGAGACAGTTCGCTGGATGCGGGACTCCCTCCTTCGATCAGTTGACTCGGGGAAGGAAACGCAGGGTGACCGGTGTCTCCTGGGACTCGTCAGAAACCACAGGGATGTACGCTGAGTGTGCCCATGAAGCCGGGGGCCTGCTGGAACTAGCCCTGCTTTCCCATCTGGAGGGCGGCATTCATGCCTGCCTTGACGCTCCCTGACATTCCCGGCTCCCGACGGGCCAGTGAGCCCTGGAAGAGTGCTTCGGGGAAAATTATGAGTTTGCTCTCTCTAAACCAGGGGCTTCCGCGGCCGCGGTGGCCGTCCGCACGGCAGGCTCTAGAGCCAAAGGGAACCTCAACGTGAGAACCGGCCTCCAGGTTAGGCCCTGAGTAGCCGCGCAGAAAGGGAGGCATGCAGCTCTTTCCGGGAGTTCTTAGTCGCTTTGCTCTCAAGGCAGTACACGCCCGGGGACTCCTAGGCCCCGCGGGCGTGCAGCATTTTCCCGCCAAGGTCCCTGAGTGCCTCCAGACACCTGTGGGCCGGCTGAGCAACGTCGAGGTCCATTGGTTGATTCCCTCGGAGGACCCCCGTGCGTGCCGAGCGCTGGGCAACCACACACTGCGCGTTCCTTGAGGAGCGCTACATCTCCAGAGCCCTCGAACGCCCTTCGGGACAACGTGGCTGGTGGGTGCGAAGTGCCCAGGAAGACTCTGTCATGGCCCTTGTGTGAGCTGCCATGAGAGAACGCTGTGCTTGCAACACTGCGAGGCCCGCCCTCGTGCCTGAAGTCACCCTGCTCGAGGAGAAAGTCAGCACCTTAGCGTGCTGTGTGGCTCCCGGCACACCCGGCATGAAGCCACGCCTGGAAGTAAGGCCCTGGTTTGCCGTGCAGAAGCGGAGGCGTGCTGCAGTTTCCAGGAGGCGGTGGCCTCTGCGCTGCATACCTTGAACGGCAGCACGGCTTTCTGGACACCTGGGAGGCTAGCCGGGGCGCCCTGTTCCCGGCAGGAACACTGAGTAACCCCAGGCGCACCTGGGTCTGCTACGCACCATCCAGGCCCGTAGCCCCTCAGAGCCCCTCTGTGCACGCCGAGCGTAGGGAAACGCACTGCCCTCTCTTCTGGAGCAGCTTGGTTTCCTCAGCACTCGCACACGTTCACGAACACCGTTCTGCCACATCCCCCATGGCGCGGAGGTCTTACGCGTTGCCCTAATCGGAGCTGCGCTCAGAGTAACCCTCGTCTCCGCATTCCATCCAGGACCCCCTGACTGAAGGCACCGTGCCTCCTAGAGGACGGCGGCTTGGGTTCTTACTGCAATTCAAGTCCTGTTCCTTCTTTGGCACGGCAGGCCGCCCCAGGCCCAGAGGAGCAGCTACGGCCTTCCTTGGTTGAGACAGTTCGCTGGATGCGGGACTCCCTCCTTCGATCAGTTGACTCGGGGAAGGAAACGCAGGGTGACCGGTGTCTCCTGGGACTCGTCAGAAACCACAGGGATGTACGCTGAGTGTGCCCATGAAGCCGGGGGCCTGCTGGAACTAGCCCTGCTTTCCCATCTGGAGGGCGGCATTCATGCCTGCCTTGACGCTCCCTGACATTCCCGGCTCCCGACGGGCCAGTGAGCCCTGGAAGAGTGCTTCGGGGAAAATTATGAGTTTGCTCTCTCTAAACCAGGGGCTTCCGCGGCCGCGGTGGCCGTCCGCACGGCAGGCTCTAGAGCCAAAGGGAACCTCAACGTGAGAACCGGCCTCCAGGTTAGGCCCTGAGTAGCCGCGCAGAAAGGGAGGCATGCAGCTCTTTCCGGGAGTTCTTAGTCGCTTTGCTCTCAAGGCAGTACACGCCCGGGGACTCCTAGGCCCCGCGGGCGTGCAGCATTTTCCCGCCAAGGTCCCTGAGTGCCTCCAGACACCTGTGGGCCGGCTGAGCAACGTCGAGGTCCATTGGTTGATTCCCTCGGAGGACCCCCGTGCGTGCCGAGCGCTGGGCAACCACACACTGCGCGTTCCTTGAGGAGCGCTACATCTCCAGAGCCCTCGAACGCCCTTCGGGACAACGTGGCTGGTGGGTGCGAAGTGCCCAGGAAGACTCTGTCATGGCCCTTGTGTGAGCTGCCATGAGAGAACGCTGTGCTTGCAACACTGCGAGGCCCGCCCTCGTGCCTGAAGTCACCCTGCTCGAGGAGAAAGTCAGCACCTTAGCGTGCTGTGTGGCTCCCGGCACACCCAGCATGAAGCCACGCCTGGAAGTAAGGCCCTGGTTTGCCGTGCAGAAGCGGAGGCGTGCTGCAGTTTCCAGGAGGCGGTGGCCTCTGCGCTGCATACCTTGAACGGCAGCACGGCTTTCTGGACACCTGGGAGGCTAGCCGGGGCGCCCTGTTCCCGGCAGGAACACTGAGTAACCCCAGGCGCACCTGGGTCTGCTACGCACCATCCAGGCCCGTAGCCCCTCAGAGCCCCTCTGTGCACGCCGAGCGTAGGGAAACGCACTGCCCTCTCTTCTGGAGCAGCTTGGTTTCCTCAGCACTCGCACACGTTCACGAACACCGTTCTGCCACATCCCCCATGGCGCGGAGGTCTTACGCGTTGCCCTAATCGGAGCTGCGCTCAGAGTAACCCTCGTCTCCGCATTCCATCCAGGACCCCCTGACTGAAGGCACCGTGCCTCCTAGAGGACGGCGGCTTGGGTTCTTACTGCAATTCAAGTCCTGTTCCTTCTTTGGCACGGCAGGCCGCCCCAGGCCCAGAGGAGCAGCTACGGCCTTCCTTGGTTGAGACAGTTCGCTGGATGCGGGACTCCCTCCTTCGATCAGTTGACTCGGGGAAGGAAACGCAGGGTGACCGGTGTCTCCTGGGACTCGTCAGAAACCACAGGGATGTACGCTGAGTGTGCCCATGAAGCCGGGGGCCTGCTGGAACTAGCCCTGCTTTCCCATCTGGAGGGCGGCATTCATGCCTGCCTTGACGCTCCCTGACATTCCCGGCTCCCGACGGGCCAGTGAGCCCTGGAAGAGTGCTTCGGGGAAAATTATGAGTTTGCTCTCTCTAAACCAGGGGCTTCCGCGGCCGCGGTGGCCGTCCGCACGGCAGGCTCTAGAGCCAAAGGGAACCTCAACGTGAGAACCGGCCTCCAGGTTAGGCCCTGAGTAGCCGCGCAGAAAGGGAGGCATGCAGCTCTTTCCGGGAGTTCTTAGTCGCTTTGCTCTCAAGGCAGTACACGCCCGGGGACTCCTAGGCCCCGCGGGCGTGCAGCATTTTCCCGCCAAGGTCCCTGAGTGCCTCCAGACACCTGTGGGCCGGCTGAGCAACGTCGAGGTCCATTGGTTGATTCCCTCGGAGGACCCCCGTGCGTGCCGAGCGCTGGGCAACCACACACTGCGCGTTCCTTGAGGAGCGCTACATCTCCAGAGCCCTCGAACGCCCTTCGGGACAACGTGGCTGGTGGGTGCGAAGTGCCCAGGAAGACTCTGTCATGGCCCTTGTGTGAGCTGCCATGAGAGAACGCTGTGCTTGCAACACTGCGAGGCCCGCCCTCGTGCCTGAAGTCACCCTGCTCGAGGAGAAAGTCAGCACCTTAGCGTGCTGTGTGGCTCCCGGCACACCCGGCATGAAGCCACGCCTGGAAGTAAGGCCCTGGTTTGCCGTGCAGAAGCGGAGGCGTGCTGCAGTTTCCAGGAGGCGGTGGCCTCTGCGCTGCATACCTTGAACGGCAGCACGGCTTTCTGGACACCTGGGAGGCTAGCCGGGGCGCCCTGTTCCCGGCAGGAACACTGAGTAACCCCAGGCGCACCTGGGTCTGCTACGCACCATCCAGGCCCGTAGCCCCTCAGAGCCCCTCTGTGCACGCCGAGCGTAGGGAAACGCACTGCCCTCTCTTCTGGAGCAGCTTGGTTTCCTCAGCACTCGCACACGTTCACGAACACCGTTCTGCCACATCCCCCATGGCGCGGAGGTCTTACGCGTTGCCCTAATCGGAGCTGCGCTCAGAGTAACCCTCGTCTCCGCATTCCATCCAGGACCCCCTGACTGAAGGCACCGTGCCTCCTAGAGGACGGCGGCTTGGGTTCTTACTGCAATTCAAGTCCTGTTCCTTCTTTGGCACGGCAGGCCGCCCCAGGCCCAGAGGAGCAGCTACGGCCTTCCTTGGTTGAGACAGTTCGCTGGATGCGGGACTCCCTCCTTCGATCAGTTGACTCGGGGAAGGAAACGCAGGGTGACCGGTGTCTCCTGGGACTCGTCAGAAACCACAGGGATGTACGCTGAGTGTGCCCATGAAGCCGGGGGCCTGCTGGAACTAGCCCTGCTTTCCCATCTGGAGGGCGGCATTCATGCCTGCCTTGACGCTCCCTGACATTCCCGGCTCCCGACGGGCCAGTGAGCCCTGGAAGAGTGCTTCGGGGAAAATTATGAGTTTGCTCTCTCTAAACCAGGGGCTTCCGCGGCCGCGGTGGCCGTCCGCACGGCAGGCTCTAGAGCCAAAGGGAACCTCAACGTGAGAACCGGCCTCCAGGTTAGGCCCTGAGTAGCCGCGCAGAAAGGGAGGCATGCAGCTCTTTCCGGGAGTTCTTAGTCGCTTTGCTCTCAAGGCAGTACACGCCCGGGGACTCCTAGGCCCCGCGGGCGTGCAGCATTTTCCCGCCAAGGTCCCTGAGTGCCTCCAGACACCTGTGGGCCGGCTGAGCAACGTCGAGGTCCATTGGTTGATTCCCTCGGAGGACCCCCGTGCGTGCCGAGCGCTGGGCAACCACACACTGCGCGTTCCTTGAGGAGCGCTACATCTCCAGAGCCCTCGAACGCCCTTCGGGACAACGTGGCTGGTGGGTGCGAAGTGCCCAGGAAGACTCTGTCATGGCCCTTGTGTGAGCTGCCATGAGAGAACGCTGTGCTTGCAACACTGCGAGGCCCGCCCTCGTGCCTGAAGTCACCCTGCTCGAGGAGAAAGTCAGCACCTTAGCGTGCTGTGTGGCTCCCGGCACACCCGGCATGAAGCCACGCCTGGAAGTAAGGCCCTGGTTTGCCGTGCAGAAGCGGAGGCGTGCTGCAGTTTCCAGGAGGCGGTGGCCTCTGCGCTGCATACCTTGAACGGCAGCACGGCTTTCTGGACACCTGGGAGGCTAGCCGGGGCGCCCTGTTCCCGGCAGGAACACTGAGTAACCCCAGGCGCACCTGGGTCTGCTACGCACCATCCAGGCCCGTAGCCCCTCAGAGCCCCTCTGTGCACGCCGAGCGTAGGGAAACGCACTGCCCTCTCTTCTGGAGCAGCTTGGTTTCCTCAGCACTCGCACACGTTCACGAACACCGTTCTGCCACATCCCCCATGGCGCGGAGGTCTTACGCGTTGCCCTAATCGGAGCTGCGCTCAGAGTAACCCTCGTCTCCGCATTCCATCCAGGACCCCCTGACTGAAGGCACCGTGCCTCCTAGAGGACGGCGGCTTGGGTTCTTACTGCAATTCAAGTCCTGTTCCTTCTTTGGCACGGCAGGCCGCCCCAGGCCCAGAGGAGCAGCTACGGCCTTCCTTGGTTGAGACAGTTCGCTGGATGCGGGACTCCCTCCTTCGATCAGTTGACTCGGGGAAGGAAACGCAGGGTGACCGGTGTCTCCTGGGACTCGTCAGAAACCACAGGGATGTACGCTGAGTGTGCCCATGAAGCCGGGGGCCTGCTGGAACTAGCCCTGCTTTCCCATCTGGAGGGCGGCATTCATGCCTGCCTTGACGCTCCCTGACATTCCCGGCTCCCGACGGGCCAGTGAGCCCTGGAAGAGTGCTTCGGGGAAAATTATGAGTTTGCTCTCTCTAAACCAGGGGCTTCCGCGGCCGCGGTGGCCGTCCGCACGGCAGGCTCTAGAGCCAAAGGGAACCTCAACGTGAGAACCGGCCTCCAGGTTAGGCCCTGAGTAGCCGCGCAGAAAGGGAGGCATGCAGCTCTTTCCGGGAGTTCTTAGTCGCTTTGCTCTCAAGGCAGTACACGCCCGGGGACTCCTAGGCCCCGCGGGCGTGCAGCATTTTCCCGCCAAGGTCCCTGAGTGCCTCCAGACACCTGTGGGCCGGCTGAGCAACGTCGAGGTCCATTGGTTGATTCCCTCGGAGGACCCCCGTGCGTGCCGAGCGCTGGGCAACCACACACTGCGCGTTCCTTGAGGAGCGCTACATCTCCAGAGCCCTCGAACGCCCTTCGGGACAACGTGGCTGGTGGGTGCGAAGTGCCCAGGAAGACTCTGTCATGGCCCTTGTGTGAGCTGCCATGAGAGAACGCTGTGCTTGCAACACTGCGAGGCCCGCCCTCGTGCCTGAAGTCACCCTGCTCGAGGAGAAAGTCAGCACCTTAGCGTGCTGTGTGGCTCCCGGCACACCCGGCATGAAGCCACGCCTGGAAGTAAGGCCCTGGTTTGCCGTGCAGAAGCGGAGGCGTGCTGCAGTTTCCAGGAGGCGGTGGCCTCTGCGCTGCATACCTTGAACGGCAGCACGGCTTTCTGGACACCTGGGAGGCTAGCCGGGGCGCCCTGTTCCCGGCAGGAACACTGAGTAACCCCAGGCGCACCTGGGTCTGCTACGCACCATCCAGGCCCGTAGCCCCTTAGAGCCCCTCTGTGCATGCCGAGCGTAGGGAAACGCACTGCCCTCTCTTCTGGAGCAGCTTGGTTTCCTCAGCACTCGCACACGTTCACGAACACCGTTCTGCCACATCCCCCATGGCGCGGAGGTCTTACGCGTTGCCCTAATCGGAGCTGCGCTCAGAGTAACCCTCGTCTCCGCATTCCATCCAGGACCCCCTGACTGAAGGCACCGTGCCTCCTAGAGGACGGCGGCTTGGGTTCTTACTGCAATTCAAGTCCTGTTCCTTCTTTGGCACGGCAGGCCGCCCCAGGCCCAGAGGAGCAGCTACGGCCTTCCTTGGTTGAGACAGTTCGCTGGATGCGGGACTCCCTCCTTCGATCAGTTGACTCGGGGAAGGAAACGCAGGGTGACCGGTGTCTCCTGGGACTCGTCAGAAACCACAGGGATGTACGCTGAGTGTGCCCATGAAGCCGGGGGCCTGCTGGAACTAGCCCTGCTTTCCCATCTGGAGGGCGGCATTCATGCCTGCCTTGACGCTCCCTGACATTCCCGGCTCCCGACGGGCCAGTGAGCCCTGGAAGAGTGCTTCGGGGAAAATTATGAGTTTGCTCTCTCTAAACCAGGGGCTTCCGCGGCCGCGGTGGCCGTCCGCACGGCAGGCTCTAGAGCCAAAGGGAACCTCAACGTGAGAACCGGCCTCCAGGTTAGGCCCTGAGTAGCCGCGCAGAAAGGGAGGCATGCAGCTCTTTCCGGGAGTTCTTAGTCGCTTTGCTCTCAAGGCAGTACACGCCCGGGGACTCCTAGGCCCCGCGGGCGTGCAGCATTTTCCCGCCAAGGTCCCTGAGTGCCTCCAGACACCTGTGGGCCGGCTGAGCAACGTCGAGGTCCATTGGTTGATTCCCTCGGAGGACCCCCGTGCGTGCCGAGCGCTGGGCAACCACACACTGCGCGTTCCTTGAGGAGCGCTACATCTCCAGAGCCCTCGAACGCCCTTCGGGACAACGTGGCTGGTGGGTGCGAAGTGCCCAGGAAGACTCTGTCATGGCCCTTGTGTGAGCTGCCATGAGAGAACGCTGTGCTTGCAACACTGCGAGGCCCGCCCTCGTGCCTGAAGTCACCCTGCTCGAGGAGAAAGTCAGCACCTTAGCGTGCTGTGTGGCTCCCGGCACACCCGGCATGAAGCCACGCCTGGAAGTAAGGCCCTGGTTTGCCGTGCAGAAGCGGAGGCGTGCTGCAGTTTCCAGGAGGCGGTGGCCTCTGCGCTGCATACCTTGAACGGCAGCACGGCTTTCTGGACACCTGGGAGGCTAGCCGGGGCGCCCTGTTCCCGGCAGGAACACTGAGTAACCCCAGGCGCACCTGGGTCTGCTACGCACCATCCAGGCCCGTAGCCCCTCAGAGCCCCTCTGTGCACGCCGAGCGTAGGGAAACGCACTGCCCTCTCTTCTGGAGCAGCTTGGTTTCCTCAGCACTCGCACACGTTCACGAACACCGTTCTGCCACATCCCCCATGGCGCGGAGGTCTTACGCGTTGCCCTAATCGGAGCTGCGCTCAGAGTAACCCTCGTCTCCGCATTCCATCCAGGACCCCCTGACTGAAGGCACCGTGCCTCCTAGAGGACGGCGGCTTGGGTTCTTACTGCAATTCAAGTCCTGTTCCTTCTTTGGCACGGCAGGCCGCCCCAGGCCCAGAGGAGCAGCTACGGCCTTCCTTGGTTGAGACAGTTCGCTGGATGCGGGACTCCCTCCTTCGATCAGTTGACTCGGGGAAGGAAACGCAGGGTGACCGGTGTCTCCTGGGACTCGTCAGAAACCACAGGGATGTACGCTGAGTGTGCCCATGAAGCCGGGGGCCTGCTGGAACTAGCCCTGCTTTCCCATCTGGAGGGCGGCATTCATGCCTGCCTTGACGCTCCCTGACATTCCCGGCTCCCGACGGGCCAGTGAGCCCTGGAAGAGTGCTTCGGGGAAAATTATGAGTTTGCTCTCTCTAAACCAGGGGCTTCCGCGGCCGCGGTGGCCGTCCGCACGGCAGGCTCTAGAGCCAAAGGGAACCTCAACGTGAGAACCGGCCTCCAGGTTAGGCCCTGAGTAGCCGCGCAGAAAGGGAGGCATGCAGCTCTTTCCGGGAGTTCTTAGTCGCTTTGCTCTCAAGGCAGTACACGCCCGGGGACTCCTAGGCCCCGCGGGCGTGCAGCATTTTCCCGCCAAGGTCCCTGAGTGCCTCCAGACACCTGTGGGCCGGCTGAGCAACGTCGAGGTCCATTGGTTGATTCCCTCGGAGGACCCCCGTGCGTGCCGAGCGCTGGGCAACCACACACTGCGCGTTCCTTGAGGAGCGCTACATCTCCAGAGCCCTCGAACGCCCTTCGGGACAACGTGGCTGGTGGGTGCGAAGTGCCCAGGAAGACTCTGTCATGGCCCTTGTGTGAGCTGCCATGAGAGAACGCTGTGCTTGCAACACTGCGAGGCCCGCCCTCGTGCCTGAAGTCACCCTGCTCGAGGAGAAAGTCAGCACCTTAGCGTGCTGTGTGGCTCCCGGCACACCCGGCATGAAGCCACGCCTGGAAGTAAGGCCCTGGTTTGCCGTGCAGAAGCGGAGGCGTGCTGCAGTTTCCAGGAGGCGGTGGCCTCTGCGCTGCATACCTTGAACGGCAGCACGGCTTTCTGGACACCTGGGAGGCTAGCCGGGGCGCCCTGTTCCCGGCAGGAACACTGAGTAACCCCAGGCGCACCTGGGTCTGCTACGCACCATCCAGGCCCGTAGCCCCTTAGAGCCCCTCTGTGCACGCCGAGCGTAGGGAAACGCACTGCCCTCTCTTCTGGAGCAGCTTGGTTTCCTCAGCACTCGCACACGTTCACGAACACCGTTCTGCCACATCCCCCATGGCGCGGAGGTCTTACGCGTTGCCCTAATCGGAGCTGCGCTCAGAGTAACCCTCGTCTCCGCATTCCATCCAGGACCCCCTGACTGAAGGCACCGTGCCTCCTAGAGGACGGCGGCTTGGGTTCTTACTGCAATTCAAGTCCTGTTCCTTCTTTGGCACGGCAGGCCGCCCCAGGCCCAGAGGAGCAGCTACGGCCTTCCTTGGTTGAGACAGTTCGCTGGATGCGGGACTCCCTCCTTCGATCAGTTGACTCGGGGAAGGAAACGCAGGGTGACCGGTGTCTCCTGGGACTCGTCAGAAACCACAGGGATGTACGCTGAGTGTGCCCATGAAGCCGGGGGCCTGCTGGAACTAGCCCTGCTTTCCCATCTGGAGGGCGGCATTCATGCCTGCCTTGACGCTCCCTGACATTCCCGGCTCCCGACGGGCCAGTGAGCCCTGGAAGAGTGCTTCGGGGAAAATTATGAGTTTGCTCTCTCTAAACCAGGGGCTTCCGCGGCCGCGGTGGCCGTCCGCACGGCAGGCTCTAGAGCCAAAGGGAACCTCAACGTGAGAACCGGCCTCCAGGTTAGGCCCTGAGTAGCCGCGCAGAAAGGGAGGCATGCAGCTCTTTCCGGGAGTTCTTAGTCGCTTTGCTCTCAAGGCAGTACACGCCCGGGGACTCCTAGGCCCCGCGGGCGTGCAGCATTTTCCCGCCAAGGTCCCTGAGTGCCTCCAGACACCTGTGGGCCGGCTGAGCAACGTCGAGGTCCATTGGTTGATTCCCTCGGAGGACCCCCGTGCGTGCCGAGCGCTGGGCAACCACACACTGCGCGTTCCTTGAGGAGCGCTACATCTCCAGAGCCCTCGAACGCCCTTCGGGACAACGTGGCTGGTGGGTGCGAAGTGCCCAGGAAGACTCTGTCATGGCCCTTGTGTGAGCTGCCATGAGAGAACGCTGTGCTTGCAACACTGCGAGGCCCGCCCTCGTGCCTGAAGTCACCCTGCTCGAGGAGAAAGTCAGCACCTTAGCGTGCTGTGTGGCTCCCGGCACACCCGGCATGAAGCCACGCCTGGAAGTAAGGCCCTGGTTTGCCGTGCAGAAGCGGAGGCGTGCTGCAGTTTCCAGGAGGCGGTGGCCTCTGCGCTGCATACCTTGAACGGCAGCACGGCTTTCTGGACACCTGGGAGGCTAGCCGGGGCGCCCTGTTCCCGGCAGGAACACTGAGTAACCCCAGGCGCACCTGGGTCTGCTACGCACCATCCAGGCCCGTAGCCCCTTAGAGCCCCTCTGTGCACGCCGAGCGTAGGGAAACGCACTGCCCTCTCTTCTGGAGCAGCTTGGTTTCCTCAGCACTCGCACACGTTCACGAACACCGTTCTGCCACATCCCCCATGGCGCGGAGGTCTTACGCGTTGCCCTAATCGGAGCTGCGCTCAGAGTAACCCTCGTCTCCGCATTCCATCCAGGACCCCCTGACTGAAGGCACCGTGCCTCCTAGAGGACGGCGGCTTGGGTTCTTACTGCAATTCAAGTCCTGTTCCTTCTTTGGCACGGCAGGCCGCCCCAGGCCCAGAGGAGCAGCTACGGCCTTCCTTGGTTGAGACAGTTCGCTGGATGCGGGACTCCCTCCTTCGATCAGTTGACTCGGGGAAGGAAACGCAGGGTGACCGGTGTCTCCTGGGACTCGTCAGAAACCACAGGGATGTACGCTGAGTGTGCCCATGAAGCCGGGGGCCTGCTGGAACTAGCCCTGCTTTCCCATCTGGAGGGCGGCATTCATGCCTGCCTTGACGCTCCCTGACATTCCCGGCTCCCGACGGGCCAGTGAGCCCTGGAAGAGTGCTTCGGGGAAAATTATGAGTTTGCTCTCTCTAAACCAGGGGCTTCCGCGGCCGCGGTGGCCGTCCGCACGGCAGGCTCTAGAGCCAAAGGGAACCTCAACGTGAGAACCGGCCTCCAGGTTAGGCCCTGAGTAGCCGCGCAGAAAGGGAGGCATGCAGCTCTTTCCGGGAGTTCTTAGTCGCTTTGCTCTCAAGGCAGTACACGCCCGGGGACTCCTAGGCCCCGCGGGCGTGCAGCATTTTCCCGCCAAGGTCCCTGAGTGCCTCCAGACACCTGTGGGCCGGCTGAGCAACGTCGAGGTCCATTGGTTGATTCCCTCGGAGGACCCCCGTGCGTGCCGAGCGCTGGGCAACCACACACTGCGCGTTCCTTGAGGAGCGCTACATCTCCAGAGCCCTCGAACGCCCTTCGGGACAACGTGGCTGGTGGGTGCGAAGTGCCCAGGAAGACTCTGTCATGGCCCTTGTGTGAGCTGCCATGAGAGAACGCTGTGCTTGCAACACTGCGAGGCCCGCCCTCGTGCCTGAAGTCACCCTGCTCGAGGAGAAAGTCAGCACCTTAGCGTGCTGTGTGGCTCCCGGCACACCCGGCATGAAGCCACGCCTGGAAGTAAGGCCCTGGTTTGCCGTGCAGAAGCGGAGGCGTGCTGCAGTTTCCAGGAGGCGGTGGCCTCTGCGCTGCATACCTTGAACGGCAGCACGGCTTTCTGGACACCTGGGAGGCTAGCCGGGGCGCCCTGTTCCCGGCAGGAACACTGAGTAACCCCAGGCGCACCTGGGTCTGCTACGCACCATCCAGGCCCGTAGCCCCTTAGAGCCCCTCTGTGCACGCCGAGCGTAGGGAAACGCACTGCCCTCTCTTCTGGAGCAGCTTGGTTTCCTCAGCACTCGCACACGTTCACGAACACCGTTCTGCCACATCCCCCATGGCGCGGAGGTCTTACGCGTTGCCCTAATCGGAGCTGCGCTCAGAGTAACCCTCGTCTCCGCATTCCATCCAGGACCCCCTGACTGAAGGCACCGTGCCTCCTAGAGGACGGCGGCTTGGGTTCTTACTGCAATTCAAGTCCTGTTCCTTCTTTGGCACGGCAGGCCGCCCCAGGCCCAGAGGAGCAGCTACGGCCTTCCTTGGTTGAGACAGTTCGCTGGATGCGGGACTCCCTCCTTCGATCAGTTGACTCGGGGAAGGAAACGCAGGGTGACCGGTGTCTCCTGGGACTCGTCAGAAACCACAGGGATGTACGCTGAGTGTGCCCATGAAGCCGGGGGCCTGCTGGAACTAGCCCTGCTTTCCCATCTGGAGGGCGGCATTCATGCCTGCCTTGACGCTCCCTGACATTCCCGGCTCCCGACGGGCCAGTGAGCCCTGGAAGAGTGCTTCGGGGAAAATTATGAGTTTGCTCTCTCTAAACCAGGGGCTTCCGCGGCCGCGGTGGCCGTCCGCACGGCAGGCTCTAGAGCCAAAGGGAACCTCAACGTGAGAACCGGCCTCCAGGTTAGGCCCTGAGTAGCCGCGCAGAAAGGGAGGCATGCAGCTCTTTCCGGGAGTTCTTAGTCGCTTTGCTCTCAAGGCAGTACACGCCCGGGGACTCCTAGGCCCCGCGGGCGTGCAGCATTTTCCCGCCAAGGTCCCTGAGTGCCTCCAGACACCTGTGGGCCGGCTGAGCAACGTCGAGGTCCATTGGTTGATTCCCTCGGAGGACCCCCGTGCGTGCCGAGCGCTGGGCAACCACACACTGCGCGTTCCTTGAGGAGCGCTACATCTCCAGAGCCCTCGAACGCCCTTCGGGACAACGTGGCTGGTGGGTGCGAAGTGCCCAGGAAGACTCTGTCATGGCCCTTGTGTGAGCTGCCATGAGAGAACGCTGTGCTTGCAACACTGCGAGGCCCGCCCTCGTGCCTGAAGTCACCCTGCTCGAGGAGAAAGTCAGCACCTTAGCGTGCTGTGTGGCTCCCGGCACACCCGGCATGAAGCCACGCCTGGAAGTAAGGCCCTGGTTTGCCGTGCAGAAGCGGAGGCGTGCTGCAGTTTCCAGGAGGCGGTGGCCTCTGCGCTGCATACCTTGAACGGCAGCACGGCTTTCTGGACACCTGGGAGGCTAGCCGGGGCGCCCTGTTCCCGGCAGGAACACTGAGTAACCCCAGGCGCACCTGGGTCTGCTACGCACCATCCAGGCCCGTAGCCCCTTAGAGCCCCTCTGTGCACGCCGAGCGTAGGGAAACGCACTGCCCTCTCTTCTGGAGCAGCTTGGTTTCCTCAGCACTCGCACACGTTCACGAACACCGTTCTGCCACATCCCCCATGGCGCGGAGGTCTTACGCGTTGCCCTAATCGGAGCTGCGCTCAGAGTAACCCTCGTCTCCGCATTCCATCCAGGACCCCCTGACTGAAGGCACCGTGCCTCCTAGAGGACGGCGGCTTGGGTTCTTACTGCAATTCAAGTCCTGTTCCTTCTTTGGCACGGCAGGCCGCCCCAGGCCCAGAGGAGCAGCTACGGCCTTCCTTGGTTGAGACAGTTCGCTGGATGCGGGACTCCCTCCTTCGATCAGTTGACTCGGGGAAGGAAACGCAGGGTGACCGGTGTCTCCTGGGACTCGTCAGAAACCACAGGGATGTACGCTGAGTGTGCCCATGAAGCCGGGGGCCTGCTGGAACTAGCCCTGCTTTCCCATCTGGAGGGCGGCATTCATGCCTGCCTTGACGCTCCCTGACATTCCCGGCTCCCGACGGGCCAGTGAGCCCTGGAAGAGTGCTTCGGGGAAAATTATGAGTTTGCTCTCTCTAAACCAGGGGCTTCCGCGGCCGCGGTGGCCGTCCGCACGGCAGGCTCTAGAGCCAAAGGGAACCTCAACGTGAGAACCGGCCTCCAGGTTAGGCCCTGAGTAGCCGCGCAGAAAGGGAGGCATGCAGCTCTTTCCGGGAGTTCTTAGTCGCTTTGCTCTCAAGGCAGTACACGCCCGGGGACTCCTAGGCCCCGCGGGCGTGCAGCATTTTCCCGCCAAGGTCCCTGAGTGCCTCCAGACACCTGTGGGCCGGCTGAGCAACGTCGAGGTCCATTGGTTGATTCCCTCGGAGGACCCCCGTGCGTGCCGAGCGCTGGGCAACCACACACTGCGCGTTCCTTGAGGAGCGCTACATCTCCAGAGCCCTCGAACGCCCTTCGGGACAACGTGGCTGGTGGGTGCGAAGTGCCCAGGAAGACTCTGTCATGGCCCTTGTGTGAGCTGCCATGAGAGAACGCTGTGCTTGCAACACTGCGAGGCCCGCCCTCGTGCCTGAAGTCACCCTGCTCGAGGAGAAAGTCAGCACCTTAGCGTGCTGTGTGGCTCCCGGCACACCCGGCATGAAGCCACGCCTGGAAGTAAGGCCCTGGTTTGCCGTGCAGAAGCGGAGGCGTGCTGCAGTTTCCAGGAGGCGGTGGCCTCTGCGCTGCATACCTTGAACGGCAGCACGGCTTTCTGGACACCTGGGAGGCTAGCCGGGGCGCCCTGTTCCCGGCAGGAACACTGAGTAACCCCAGGCGCACCTGGGTCTGCTACGCACCATCCAGGCCCGTAGCCCCTTAGAGCCCCTCTGTGCACGCCGAGCGTAGGGAAACGCACTGCCCTCTCTTCTGGAGCAGCTTGGTTTCCTCAGCACTCGCACACGTTCACGAACACCGTTCTGCCACATCCCCCATGGCGCGGAGGTCTTACGCGTTGCCCTAATCGGAGCTGCGCTCAGAGTAACCCTCGTCTCCGCATTCCATCCAGGACCCCCTGACTGAAGGCACCGTGCCTCCTAGAGGACGGCGGCTTGGGTTCTTACTGCAATTCAAGTCCTGTTCCTTCTTTGGCACGGCAGGCCGCCCCAGGCCCAGAGGAGCAGCTACGGCCTTCCTTGGTTGAGACAGTTCGCTGGATGCGGGACTCCCTCCTTCGATCAGTTGACTCGGGGAAGGAAACGCAGGGTGACCGGTGTCTCCTGGGACTCGTCAGAAACCACAGGGATGTACGCTGAGTGTGCCCATGAAGCCGGGGGCCTGCTGGAACTAGCCCTGCTTTCCCATCTGGAGGGCGGCATTCATGCCTGCCTTGACGCTCCCTGACATTCCCGGCTCCCGACGGGCCAGTGAGCCCTGGAAGAGTGCTTCGGGGAAAATTATGAGTTTGCTCTCTCTAAACCAGGGGCTTCCGCGGCCGCGGTGGCCGTCCGCACGGCAGGCTCTAGAGCCAAAGGGAACCTCAACGTGAGAACCGGCCTCCAGGTTAGGCCCTGAGTAGCCGCGCAGAAAGGGAGGCATGCAGCTCTTTCCGGGAGTTCTTAGTCGCTTTGCTCTCAAGGCAGTACACGCCCGGGGACTCCTAGGCCCCGCGGGCGTGCAGCATTTTCCCGCCAAGGTCCCTGAGTGCCTCCAGACACCTGTGGGCCGGCTGAGCAACGTCGAGGTCCATTGGTTGATTCCCTCGGAGGACCCCCGTGCGTGCCGAGCGCTGGGCAACCACACACTGCGCGTTCCTTGAGGAGCGCTACATCTCCAGAGCCCTCGAACGCCCTTCGGGACAACGTGGCTGGTGGGTGCGAAGTGCCCAGGAAGACTCTGTCATGGCCCTTGTGTGAGCTGCCATGAGAGAACGCTGTGCTTGCAACACTGCGAGGCCCGCCCTCGTGCCTGAAGTCACCCTGCTCGAGGAGAAAGTCAGCACCTTAGCGTGCTGTGTGGCTCCCGGCACACCCGGCATGAAGCCACGCCTGGAAGTAAGGCCCTGGTTTGCCGTGCAGAAGCGGAGGCGTGCTGCAGTTTCCAGGAGGCGGTGGCCTCTGCGCTGCATACCTTGAACGGCAGCACGGCTTTCTGGACACCTGGGAGGCTAGCCGGGGCGCCCTGTTCCCGGCAGGAACACTGAGTAACCCCAGGCGCACCTGGGTCTCCTACACACCATCCAGGCCCGTAGCCCCTTAGAGCCCCTCTGTGCACGCCGAGCGTAGGGAAACGCACTGCCCTCTCTTCTGGAGCAGCTTGGTTTCCTCAGCACTCGCACACGTTCACGAACACCGTTCTGCCACATCCCCCATGGCGCGGAGGTCTTACGCGTTGCCCTAATCGGAGCTGCGCTCAGAGTAACCCTCGTCTCCGCATTCCATCCAGGACCCCCTGACTGAAGGCACCGTGCCTCCTAGAGGACGGCGGCTTGGGTTCTTACTGCAATTCAAGTCCTGTTCCTTCTTTGGCACGGCAGGCCGCCCCAGGCCCAGAGGAGCAGCTACGGCCTTCCTTGGTTGAGACAGTTCGCTGGATGCGGGACTCCCTCCTTCGATCAGTTGACTCGGGGAAGGAAACGCAGGGTGACCGGTGTCTCCTGGGACTCGTCAGAAACCACAGGGATGTACGCTGAGTGTGCCCATGAAGCCGGGGGCCTGCTGGAACTAGCCCTGCTTTCCCATCTGGAGGGCGGCATTCATGCCTGCCTTGACGCTCCCTGACATTCCCGGCTCCCGACGGGCCAGTGAGCCCTGGAAGAGTGCTTCGGGGAAAATTATGAGTTTGCTCTCTCTAAACCAGGGGCTTCCGCGGCCGCGGTGGCCGTCCGCACGGCAGGCTCTAGAGCCAAAGGGAACCTCAACGTGAGAACCGGCCTCCAGGTTAGGCCCTGAGTAGCCGCGCAGAAAGGGAGGCATGCAGCTCTTTCCGGGAGTTCTTAGTCGCTTTGCTCTCAAGGCAGTACACGCCCGGGGACTCCTAGGCCCCGCGGGCGTGCAGCATTTTCCCGCCAAGGTCCCTGAGTGCCTCCAGACACCTGTGGGCCGGCTGAGCAACGTCGAGGTCCATTGGTTGATTCCCTCGGAGGACCCCCGTGCGTGCCGAGCGCTGGGCAACCACACACTGCGCGTTCCTTGAGGAGCGCTACATCTCCAGAGCCCTCGAACGCCCTTCGGGACAACGTGGCTGGTGGGTGCGAAGTGCCCAGGAAGACTCTGTCATGGCCCTTGTGTGAGCTGCCATGAGAGAACGCTGTGCTTGCAACACTGCGAGGCCCGCCCTCGTGCCTGAAGTCACCCTGCTCGAGGAGAAAGTCAGCACCTTAGCGTGCTGTGTGGCTCCCGGCACACCCGGCATGAAGCCACGCCTGGAAGTAAGGCCCTGGTTTGCCGTGCAGAAGCGGAGGCGTGCTGCAGTTTCCAGGAGGCGGTGGCCTCTGCGCTGCATACCTTGAACGGCAGCACGGCTTTCTGGACACCTGGGAGGCTAGCCGGGGCGCCCTGTTCCCGGCAGGAACACTGAGTAACCCCAGGCGCACCTGGGTCTCCTACACACCATCCAGGCCCGTAGCCCCTTAGAGCCCCTCTGTGCACGCCGAGCGTAGGGAAACGCACTGCCCTCTCTTCTGGAGCAGCTTGGTTTCCTCAGCACTCGCACACGTTCACGAACACCGTTCTGCCACATCCCCCATGGCGCGGAGGTCTTACGCGTTGCCCTAATCGGAGCTGCGCTCAGAGTAACCCTCGTCTCCGCATTCCATCCAGGACCCCCTGACTGAAGGCACCGTGCCTCCTAGAGGACGGCGGCTTGGGTTCTTACTGCAATTCAAGTCCTGTTCCTTCTTTGGCACGGCAGGCCGCCCCAGGCCCAGAGGAGCAGCTACGGCCTTCCTTGGTTGAGACAGTTCGCTGGATGCGGGACTCCCTCCTTCGATCAGTTGACTCGGGGAAGGAAACGCAGGGTGACCGGTGTCTCCTGGGACTCGTCAGAAACCACAGGGATGTACGCTGAGTGTGCCCATGAAGCCGGGGGCCTGCTGGAACTAGCCCTGCTTTCCCATCTGGAGGGCGGCATTCATGCCTGCCTTGACGCTCCCTGACATTCCCGGCTCCCGACGGGCCAGTGAGCCCTGGAAGAGTGCTTCGGGGAAAATTATGAGTTTGCTCTCTCTAAACCAGGGGCTTCCGCGGCCGCGGTGGCCGTCCGCACGGCAGGCTCTAGAGCCAAAGGGAACCTCAACGTGAGAACCGGCCTCCAGGTTAGGCCCTGAGTAGCCGCGCAGAAAGGGAGGCATGCAGCTCTTTCCGGGAGTTCTTAGTCGCTTTGCTCTCAAGGCAGTACACGCCCGGGGACTCCTAGGCCCCGCGGGCGTGCAGCATTTTCCCGCCAAGGTCCCTGAGTGCCTCCAGACACCTGTGGGCCGGCTGAGCAACGTCGAGGTCCATTGGTTGATTCCCTCGGAGGACCCCCGTGCGTGCCGAGCGCTGGGCAACCACACACTGCGCGTTCCTTGAGGAGCGCTACATCTCCAGAGCCCTCGAACGCCCTTCGGGACAACGTGGCTGGTGGGTGCGAAGTGCCCAGGAAGACTCTGTCATGGCCCTTGTGTGAGCTGCCATGAGAGAACGCTGTGCTTGCAACACTGCGAGGCCCGCCCTCGTGCCTGAAGTCACCCTGCTCGAGGAGAAAGTCAGCACCTTAGCGTGCTGTGTGGCTCCCGGCACACCCGGCATGAAGCCACGCCTGGAAGTAAGGCCCTGGTTTGCCGTGCAGAAGCGGAGGCGTGCTGCAGTTTCCAGGAGGCGGTGGCCTCTGCGCTGCATACCTTGAACGGCAGCACGGCTTTCTGGACACCTGGGAGGCTAGCCGGGGCGCCCTGTTCCCGGCAGGAACACTGAGTAACCCCAGGCGCACCTGGGTCTGCTACGCACCATCCAGGCCCGTAGCCCCTTAGAGCCCCTCTGTGCACGCCGAGCGTAGGGAAACGCACTGCCCTCTCTTCTGGAGCAGCTTGGTTTCCTCAGCACTCGCACACGTTCACGAACACCGTTCTGCCACATCCCCCATGGCGCGGAGGTCTTACGCGTTGCCCTAATCGGAGCTGCGCTCAGAGTAACCCTCGTCTCCGCATTCCATCCAGGACCCCCTGACTGAAGGCACCGTGCCTCCTAGAGGACGGCGGCTTGGGTTCTTACTGCAATTCAAGTCCTGTTCCTTCTTTGGCACGGCAGGCCGCCCCAGGCCCAGAGGAGCAGCTACGGCCTTCCTTGGTTGAGACAGTTCGCTGGATGCGGGACTCCCTCCTTCGATCAGTTGACTCGGGGAAGGAAACGCAGGGTGACCGGTGTCTCCTGGGACTCGTCAGAAACCACAGGGATGTACGCTGAGTGTGCCCATGAAGCCGGGGGCCTGCTGGAACTAGCCCTGCTTTCCCATCTGGAGGGCGGCATTCATGCCTGCCTTGACGCTCCCTGACATTCCCGGCTCCCGACGGGCCAGTGAGCCCTGGAAGAGTGCTTCGGGGAAAATTATGAGTTTGCTCTCTCTAAACCAGGGGCTTCCGCGGCCGCGGTGGCCGTCCGCACGGCAGGCTCTAGAGCCAAAGGGAACCTCAACGTGAGAACCGGCCTCCAGGTTAGGCCCTGAGTAGCCGCGCAGAAAGGGAGGCATGCAGCTCTTTCCGGGAGTTCTTAGTCGCTTTGCTCTCAAGGCAGTACACGCCCGGGGACTCCTAGGCCCCGCGGGCGTGCAGCATTTTCCCGCCAAGGTCCCTGAGTGCCTCCAGACACCTGTGGGCCGGCTGAGCAACGTCGAGGTCCATTGGTTGATTCCCTCGGAGGACCCCCGTGCGTGCCGAGCGCTGGGCAACCACACACTGCGCGTTCCTTGAGGAGCGCTACATCTCCAGAGCCCTCGAACGCCCTTCGGGACAACGTGGCTGGTGGGTGCGAAGTGCCCAGGAAGACTCTGTCATGGCCCTTGTGTGAGCTGCCATGAGAGAACGCTGTGCTTGCAACACTGCGAGGCCCGCCCTCGTGCCTGAAGTCACCCTGCTCGAGGAGAAAGTCAGCACCTTAGCGTGCTGTGTGGCTCCCGGCACACCCAGCATGAAGCCACGCCTGGAAGTAAGGCCCTGGTTTGCCGTGCAGAAGCGGAGGCGTGCTGCAGTTTCCAGGAGGCGGTGGCCTCTGCGCTGCATACCTTGAACGGCAGCACGGCTTTCTGGACACCTGGGAGGCTAGCCGGGGCGCCCTGTTCCCGGCAGGAACACTGAGTAACCCCAGGCGCACCTGGGTCTGCTACGCACCATCCAGGCCCGTAGCCCCTTAGAGCCCCTCTGTGCACGCCGAGCGTAGGGAAACGCACTGCCCTCTCTTCTGGAGCAGCTTGGTTTCCTCAGCACTCGCACACGTTCACGAACACCGTTCTGCCACATCCCCCATGGCGCGGAGGTCTTACGCGTTGCCCTAATCGGAGCTGCGCTCAGAGTAACCCTCGTCTCCGCATTCCATCCAGGACCCCCTGACTGAAGGCACCGTGCCTCCTAGAGGACGGCGGCTTGGGTTCTTACTGCAATTCAAGTCCTGTTCCTTCTTTGGCACGGCAGGCCGCCCCAGGCCCAGAGGAGCAGCTACGGCCTTCCTTGGTTGAGACAGTTCGCTGGATGCGGGACTCCCTCCTTCGATCAGTTGACTCGGGGAAGGAAACGCAGGGTGACCGGTGTCTCCTGGGACTCGTCAGAAACCACAGGGATGTACGCTGAGTGTGCCCATGAAGCCGGGGGCCTGCTGGAACTAGCCCTGCTTTCCCATCTGGAGGGCGGCATTCATGCCTGCCTTGACGCTCCCTGACATTCCCGGCTCCCGACGGGCCAGTGAGCCCTGGAAGAGTGCTTCGGGGAAAATTATGAGTTTGCTCTCTCTAAACCAGGGGCTTCCGCGGCCGCGGTGGCCGTCCGCACGGCAGGCTCTAGAGCCAAAGGGAACCTCAACGTGAGAACCGGCCTCCAGGTTAGGCCCTGAGTAGCCGCGCAGAAAGGGAGGCATGCAGCTCTTTCCGGGAGTTCTTAGTCGCTTTGCTCTCAAGGCAGTACACGCCCGGGGACTCCTAGGCCCCGCGGGCGTGCAGCATTTTCCCGCCAAGGTCCCTGAGTGCCTCCAGACACCTGTGGGCCGGCTGAGCAACGTCGAGGTCCATTGGTTGATTCCCTCGGAGGACCCCCGTGCGTGCCGAGCGCTGGGCAACCACACACTGCGCGTTCCTTGAGGAGCGCTACATCTCCAGAGCCCTCGAACGCCCTTCGGGACGACGTGGCTGGTGGGTGCGAAGTGCCCAGGAAGACTCTGTCATGGCCCTTGTGTGAGCTGCCATGAGAGAACGCTGTGCTTGCAACACTGCGAGGCCCGCCCTCGTGCCTGAAGTCACCCTGCTCGAGGAGAAAGTCAGCACCTTAGCGTGCTGTGTGGCTCCCGGCACACCCAGCATGAAGCCACGCCTGGAAGTAAGGCCCTGGTTTGCCGTGCAGAAGCGGAGGCGTGCTGCAGTTTCCAGGAGGCGGTGGCCTCTGCGCTGCATACCTTGAACGGCAGCACGGCTTTCTGGACACCTGGGAGGCTAGCCGGGGCGCCCTGTTCCCGGCAGGAACACTGAGTAACCCCAGGCGCACCTGGGTCTGCTCCGCACCATCCAGGCCCGTAGCCCCTTAGAGCCCCTCTGTGCACGCCGAGCGTAGGGAAACGCACTGCCCTCTCTTCTGGAGCAGCTTGGTTTCCTCAGCACTCGCACACGTTCACGAACACCGTTCTGCCACATCCCCCATGGCGCGGAGGTCTTACGCGTTGCCCTAATCGGAGCTGCGCTCAGAGTAACCCTCGTCTCCGCATTCCATCCAGGACCCCCTGACTGAAGGCACCGTGCCTCCTAGAGGACGGCGGCTTGGGTTCTTACTGCAATTCAAGTCCTGTTCCTTCTTTGGCACGGCAGGCCGCCCCAGGCCCAGAGGAGCAGCTACGGCCTTCCTTGGTTGAGACAGTTCGCTGGATGCGGGACTCCCTCCTTCGATCAGTTGACTCGGGGAAGGAAACGCAGGGTGACCGGTGTCTCCTGGGACTCGTCAGAAACCACAGGGATGTACGCTGAGTGTGCCCATGAAGCCGGGGGCCTGCTGGAACTAGCCCTGCTTTCCCATCTGGAGGGCGGCATTCATGCCTGCCTTGACGCTCCCTGACATTCCCGGCTCCCGACGGGCCAGTGAGCCCTGGAAGAGTGCTTCGGGGAAAATTATGAGTTTGCTCTCTCTAAACCAGGGGCTTCCGCGGCCGCGGTGGCCGTCCGCACGGCAGGCTCTAGAGCCAAAGGGAACCTCAACGTGAGAACTGGCCTCCAGGTTAGGCCCTGAGTAGCCGCGCAGAAAGGGAGGCATGCAGCTCTTTCCGGGAGTTCTTAGTCGCTTTGCTCTCAAGGCAGTACACGCCCGGGGACTCCTAGGCCCCACGGGCGTGCAGCATTTTCCCGCCAAGGTCCCTGAGTGCCTCCAGACACCTGTGGGCCGGCTGAGCAACGTCGAGGTCCATTGGTTGATTCCCTCGGAGGACCCCCGTGCGTGCCGAGCGCTGGGCAACCACACACTGCGCGTTCCTTGAGGAGCGCTACATCTCCAGAGCCCTCGAACGCCCTTCGGGACGACGTGGCTGGTGGGTGCGAAGTGCCCAGGAAGACTCTGTCATGGCCCTTGTGTGAGCTGCCATGAGAGAACGCTGTGCTTGCAACACTGCGAGGCCCGCCCTCGTGCCTGAAGTCACCCTGCTCGAGGAGAAAGTCAGCACCTTAGCGTGCTGTGTGGCTCCCGGCACACCCAGCATGAAGCCACGCCTGGAAGTAAGGCCCTGGTTTGCCGTGCAGAAGCGGAGGCGTGCTGCAGTTTCCAGGAGGCGGTGGCCTCTGCGCTGCATACCTTGAACGGCAGCACGGCTTTCTGGACACCTGGGAGGCTAGCCGGGGCGCCCTGTTCCCGGCAGGAACACTGAGTAACCCCAGGCGCACCTGGGTCTGCTACGCACCATCCAGGCCCGTAGCCCCTTAGAGCCCCTCTGTGCACGCCGAGCGTAGGGAAACGCACTGCCCTCTCTTCTGGAGCAGCTTGGTTTCCTCAGCACTCGCACACGTTCACGAACACCGTTCTGCCACATCCCCCATGGCGCGGAGGTCTTACGCGTTGCCCTAATCGGAGCTGCGCTCAGAGTAACCCTCGTCTCCGCATTCCATCCAGGACCCCCTGACTGAAGGCACCGTGCCTCCTAGAGGACGGCGGCTTGGGTTCTTACTGCAATTCAAGTCCTGTTCCTTCTTTGGCACGGCAGGCCGCCCCAGGCCCAGAGGAGCAGCTACGGCCTTCCTTGGTTGAGACAGTTCGCTGGATGCGGGACTCCCTCCTTCGATCAGTTGACTCGGGGAAGGAAACTCAGGGTGACCGGTGTCTCCTGGGACTCGTCAGAAACCACAGGGATGTACGCTGAGTGTGCCCATGAAGCCGGGGGCCTGCTGGAACTAGCCCTGCTTTCCCATCTGGAGGGCGGCATTCATGCCTGCCTTGACGCTCCCTGACATTCCCGGCTCCCGACGGGCCAGTGAGCCCTGGAAGAGTGCTTCGGGGAAAATTATGAGTTTGCTCTCTCTAAACCAGGGGCTTCCGCGGCCGCGGTGGCCGTCCGCACGGCAGGCTCTAGAGCCAAAGGGAACCTCAACGTGAGAACTGGCCTCCAGGTTAGGCCCTGAGTAGCCGCGCAGAAAGGGAGGCATGCAGCTCTTTCCGGGAGTTCTTAGTCGCTTTGCTCTCAAGGCAGTACACGCCCGGGGACTCCTAGGCCCCGCGGGCGTGCAGCATTTTCCCGCCAAGGTCCCTGAGTGCCTCCAGACACCTGTGGGCCGGCTGAGCAACGTCGAGGTCCATTGGTTGATTCCCTCGGAGGACCCCCGTGCGTGCCGAGCGCTGGGCAACCACACACTGCGCGTTCCTTGAGGAGCGCTACATCTCCAGAGCCCTCGAACGCCCTTCGGGACAACGTGGCTGGTGGGTGCGAAGTGCCCAGGAAGACTCTGTCATGGCCCTTGTGTGAGCTGCCATGAGAGAACGCTGTGCTTGCAACACTGCGAGGCCCGCCCTCGTGCCTGAAGTCACCCTGCTCGAGGAGAAAGTCAGCACCTTAGCGTGCTGTGTGGCTCCCGGCACACCCAGCATGAAGCCACGCCTGGAAGTAAGGCCCTGGTTTGCCGTGCAGAAGCGGAGGCGTGCTGCAGTTTCCAGGAGGCGGTGGCCTCTGCGCTGCATACCTTGAACGGCAGCACGGCTTTCTGGACACCTGGGAGGCTAGCCGGGGCGCCCTGTTCCCGGCAGGAACACTGAGTAACCCCAGGCGCACCTGGGTCTGCTACGCACCATCCAGGCCCGTAGCCCCTTAGAGCCCCTCTGTGCACGCCGAGCGTAGGGAAACGCACTGCCCTCTCTTCTGGAGCAGCTTGGTTTCCTCAGCACTCGCACACGTTCACGAACACCGTTCTGCCACATCCCCCATGGCGCGGAGGTCTTACGCGTTGCCCTAATCGGAGCTGCGCTCAGAGTAACCCTC
Source organism: Lagenorhynchus albirostris (assembly GCF_949774975.1). NCBI lineage: Eukaryota > Metazoa > Chordata > Mammalia > Artiodactyla > Delphinidae > Lagenorhynchus > Lagenorhynchus albirostris. The sequence goes on along the minus strand of NC_083106.1, from coordinate 89,628,525 downwards.
GTCTCCGCATTCCATCCAGGACCCCCTGACTGAAGGCACCGTGCCTCCTAGAGGACGGCGGCTTGGGTTCTTACTGCAATTCAAGTCCTGTTCCTTCTTTGGCACGGCAGGCCGCCCCAGGCCCAGAGGAGCAGCTACGGCCTTCCTTGGTTGAGACAGTTCGCTGGATGCGGGACTCCCTCCTTCGATCAGTTGACTCGGGGAAGGAAACGCAGGGTGACCGGTGTCTCCTGGGACTCGTCAGAAACCACAGGGATGTACGCTGAGTGTGCCCATGAAGCCGGGGGCCTGCTGGAACTAGCCCTGCTTTCCCATCTGGAGGGCGGCATTCATGCCTGCCTTGACGCTCCCTGACATTCCCGGCTCCCGACGGGCCAGTGAGCCCTGGAAGAGTGCTTCGGGGAAAATTATGAGTTTGCTCTCTCTAAACCAGGGGCTTCCGCGGCCGCGGTGGCCGTCCGCACGGCAGGCTCTAGAGCCAAAGGGAACCTCAACGTGAGAACTGGCCTCCAGGTTAGGCCCTGAGTAGCCGCGCAGAAAGGGAGGCATGCAGCTCTTTCCGGGAGTTCTTAGTCGCTTTGCTCTCAAGGCAGTACACGCCCGGGGACTCCTAGGCCCCGCGGGCGTGCAGCATTTTCCCGCCAAGGTCCCTGAGTGCCTCCAGACACCTGTGGGCCGGCTGAGCAACGTCGAGGTCCATTGGTTGATTCCCTCGGAGGACCCCCGTGCGTGCCGAGCGCTGGGCAACCACACACTGCGCGTTCCTTGAGGAGCGCTACATCTCCAGAGCCCTCGAACGCCCTTTGGGACAACGTGGCTGGTGGGTGCGAAGTGCCCAGGAAGACTCTGTCATGGCCCTTGTGTGAGCTGCCATGAGAGAACGCTGTGCTTGCAACACTGCGAGGCCCGCCCTCGTGCCTGAAGTCACCCTGCTCGAGGAGAAAGTCAGCACCTTAGCGTGCTGTGTGGCTCCCGGCACACCCAGCATGAAGCCACGCCTGGAAGTAAGGCCCTGGTTTGCCGTGCAGAAGCGGAGGCGTGCTGCAGTTTCCAGGAGGCGGTGGCCTCTGCGCTGCATACCTTGAACGGCGGCACGGCTTTCTGGACACCTGGGAGGCTAGCCGGGGCGCCCTGTTCCCGGCAGGAACACTGAGTAACCCCAGGCGCACCTGGGTCTGCTACGCACCATCCAGGCCCGTAGCCCCTTAGAGCCCCTCTGTGCACGCCGAGCGTAGGGAAACGCACTGCCCTCTCTTCTGGAGCAGCTTGGTTTCCTCAGCACTCGCACACGTTCACGAACACCGTTCTGCCACATCCCCCATGGCGCGGAGGTCTTACGCGTTGCCCTAATCGGAGCTGCGCTCAGAGTAACCCTCGTCTCCGCATTCCATCCAGGACCCCCTGACTGAAGGCACCGTGCCTCCTAGAGGACGGCGGCTTGGGTTCTTACTGCAATTCAAGTCCTGTTCCTTCTTTGGCACGGCAGGCCGCCCCAGGCCCAGAGGAGCAGCTACGGCCTTCCTTGGTTGAGACAGTTCGCTGGATGCGGGACTCCCTCCTTCGATCAGTTGACTCGGGGAAGGAAACGCAGGGTGACCGGTGTCTCCTGGGACTCGTCAGAAACCACAGGGATGTACGCTGAGTGTGCCCATGAAGCCGGGGGCCTGCTGGAACTAGCCCTGCTTTCCCATCTGGAGGGCGGCATTCATGCCTGCCTTGACGCTCCCTGACATTCCCGGCTCCCGACGGGCCAGTGAGCCCTGGAAGAGTGCTTCGGGGAAAATTATGAGTTTGCTCTCTCTAAACCAGGGGCTTCCGCGGCCGCGGTGGCCGTCCGCACGGCAGGCTCTAGAGCCAAAGGGAACCTCAACGTGAGAACTGGCCTCCAGGTTAGGCCCTGAGTAGCCGCGCAGAAAGGGAGGCATGCAGCTCTTTCCGGGAGTTCTTAGTCGCTTTGCTCTCAAGGCAGTACACGCCCGGGGACTCCTAGGCCCCGCGGGCGTGCAGCATTTTCCCGCCAAGGTCCCTGAGTGCCTCCAGACACCTGTGGGCCGGCTGAGCAACGTCGAGGTCCATTGGTTGATTCCCTCGGAGGACCCCCGTGCGTGCCGAGCGCTGGGCAACCACACACTGTGCGTTCCTTGAGGAGCGCTACATCTCCAGAGCCCTCGAACGCCCTTCGGGACAACGTGGCTGGTGGGTGCGAAGTGCCCAGGAAGACTCTGTCATGGCCCTTGTGTGAGCTGCCATGAGAGAACGCTGTGCTTGCAACACTGCGAGGCCCGCCCTCGTGCCTGAAGTCACCCTGCTCGAGGAGAAAGTCAGCACCTTAGCGTGCTGTGTGGCTCCCGGCACACCCAGCATGAAGCCACGCCTGGAAGTAAGGCCCTGGTTTGCCGTGCAGAAGCGGAGGCGTGCTGCAGTTTCCAGGAGGCGGTGGCCTCTGCGCTGCATACCTTGAACGGCGGCACGGCTTTCTGGACACCTGGGAGGCTAGCCGGGGCGCCCTGTTCCCGGCAGGAACACTGAGTAACCCCAGGCGCACCTGGGTCTGCTACGCACCATCCAGGCCCGTAGCCCCTTAGAGCCCCTCTGTGCACGCCGAGCGTAGGGAAACGCACTGCCCTCTCTTCTGGAGCAGCTTGGTTTCCTCAGCACTCGCACACGTTCACGAACACCGTTCTGCCACATCCCCCATGGCGCGGAGGTCTTACGCGTTGCCCTAATCGGAGCTGCGCTCAGAGTAACCCTCGTCTCCGCATTCCATCCAGGACCCCCTGACTGAAGGCACCGTGCCTCCTAGAGGACGGCGGCTTGGGTTCTTACTGCAATTCAAGTCCTGTTCCTTCTTTGGCACGGCAGGCCGCCCCAGGCCCAGAGGAGCAGCTACGGCCTTCCTTGGTTGAGACAGTTCGCTGGATGCGGGACTCCCTCCTTCGATCAGTTGACTCGGGGAAGGAAACGCAGGGTGACCGGTGTCTCCTGGGACTCGTCAGAAACCACAGGGATGTACGCTGAGTGTGCCCATGAAGCCGGGGGCCTGCTGGAACTAGCCCTGCTTTCCCATCTGGAGGGCGGCATTCATGCCTGCCTTGACGCTCCCTGACATTCCCGGCTCCCGACGGGCCAGTGAGCCCTGGAAGAGTGCTTCGGGGAAAATTATGAGTTTGCTCTCTCTAAACCAGGGGCTTCCGCGGCCGCGGTGGCCGTCCGCACGGCAGGCTCTAGAGCCAAAGGGAACCTCAACGTGAGAACTGGCCTCCAGGTTAGGCCCTGAGTAGCCGCGCAGAAAGGGAGGCATGCAGCTCTTTCCGGGAGTTCTTAGTCGCTTTGCTCTCAAGGCAGTACACGCCCGGGGACTCCTAGGCCCCACGGGCGTGCAGCATTTTCCCGCCAAGGTCCCTGAGTGCCTCCAGACACCTGTGGGCCGGCTGAGCAACGTCGAGGTCCATTGGTTGATTCCCTCGGAGGACCCCCGTGCGTGCCGAGCGCTGGGCAACCACACACTGCGCGTTCCTTGAGGAGCGCTACATCTCCAGAGCCCTCGAACGCCCTTCGGGACAACGTGGCTGGTGGGTGCGAAGTGCCCAGGAAGACTCTGTCATGGCCCTTGTGTGAGCTGCCATGAGAGAACGCTGTGCTTGCAACACTGCGAGGCCCGCCCTCGTGCCTGAAGTCACCCTGCTCGAGGAGAAAGTCAGCACCTTAGCGTGCTGTGTGGCTCCCGGCACACCCGGCATGAAGCCACGCCTGGAAGTAAGGCCCTGGTTTGCCGTGCAGAAGCGGAGGCGTGCTGCAGTTTCCAGGAGGCGGTGGCCTCTGCGCTGCATACCTTGAACGGCAGCACGGCTTTCTGGACACCTGGGAGGCTAGCCGGGGCGCCCTGTTCCCGGCAGGAACACTGAGTAACCCCAGGCGCACCTGGGTCTGCTACGCACCATCCAGGCCCATAGCCCCTTAGAGCCCCTCTGTGCACGCCGAGCGTAGGGAAACGCACTGCCCTCTCTTCTGGAGCAGCTTGGTTTCCTCAGCACTCGCACACGTTCACGAACACCGTTCTGCCACATCCCCCATGGCGCGGAGGTCTTACGCGTTGCCCTAATCAGAGCTGCGCTCAGAGTAACCCTCGTCTCCGCATTCCATCCAGGACCCCCTGACTGAAGGCACCGTGCCTCCTAGAGGACGGCGGCTTGGGTTCTTACTGCAATTCAAGTCCTGTTCCTTCTTTGGCACGGCAGGCCGCCCCAGGCCCAGAGGAGCAGCTACGGCCTTCCTTGGTTGAGACAGTTCGCTGGATGCGGGACTCCCTCCTTCGATCAGTTGACTCGGGGAAGGAAACGCAGGGTGACCGGTGTCTCCTGGGACTCGTCAGAAACCACAGGGATGTACGCTGAGTGTGCCCATGAAGCCGGGGGCCTGCTGGAACTAGCCCTGCTTTCCCATCTGGAGGGCGGCATTCATGCCTGCCTTGACGCTCCCTGACATTCCCGGCTCCCGACGGGCCAGTGAGCCCTGGAAGAGTGCTTCGGGGAAAATTATGAGTTTGCTCTCTCTAAACCAGGGGCTTCCGCGGCCGCGGTGGCCGTCCGCACGGCAGGCTCTAGAGCCAAAGGGAACCTCAACGTGAGAACTGGCCTCCAGGTTAGGCCCTGAGTAGCCGCGCAGAAAGGGAGGCATGCAGCTCTTTCCGGGAGTTCTTAGTCGCTTTGCTCTCAAGGCAGTACACGCCCGGGGACTCCTAGGCCCCACGGGCGTGCAGCATTTTCCCGCCAAGGTCCCTGAGTGCCTCCAGACACCTGTGGGCCGGCTGAGCAACGTCGAGGTCCATTGGTTGATTCCCTCGGAGGACCCCCGTGCGTGCCGAGCGCTGGGCAACCACACACTGCGCGTTCCTTGAGGAGCGCTACATCTCCAGAGCCCTCGAACGCCCTTCGGGACAACGTGGCTGGTGGGTGCGAAGTGCCCAGGAAGACTCTGTCATGGCCCTTGTGTGAGCTGCCATGAGAGAACGCTGTGCTTGCAACACTGCGAGGCCCGCCCTCGTGCCTGAAGTCACCCTGCTCGAGGAGAAAGTCAGCACCTTAGCGTGCTGTGTGGCTCCCGGCACACCCGGCATGAAGCCACGCCTGGAAGTAAGGCCCTGGTTTGCCGTGCAGAAGCGGAGGCGTGCTGCAGTTTCCAGGAGGCGGTGGCCTCTGCGCTGCATACCTTGAACGGCAGCACGGCTTTCTGGACACCTGGGAGGCTAGCCGGGGCGCCCTGTTCCCGGCAGGAACACTGAGTAACCCCAGGCGCACCTGGGTCTGCTACGCACCATCCAGGCCCGTAGCCCCTTAGAGCCCCTCTGTGCACGCCGAGCGTAGGGAAACGCACTGCCCTCTCTTCTGGAGCAGCTTGGTTTCCTCAGCACTCGCACACGTTCACGAACACCGTTCTGCCACATCCCCCATGGCGCGGAGGTCTTACGCGTTGCCCTAATCGGAGCTGCGCTCAGAGTAACCCTCGTCTCCGCATTCCATCCAGGACCCCCTGACTGAAGGCACCGTGCCTCCTAGAGGACGGCGGCTTGGGTTCTTACTGCAATTCAAGTCCTGTTCCTTCTTTGGCACGGCAGGCCGCCCCAGGCCCAGAGGAGCAGCTACGGCCTTCCTTGGTTGAGACAGTTCGCTGGATGCGGGACTCCCTCCTTCGATCAGTTGACTCGGGGAAGGAAACGCAGGGTGACCGGTGTCTCCTGGGACTCGTCAGAAACCACAGGGATGTACGCTGAGTGTGCCCATGAAGCCGGGGGCCTGCTGGAACTAGCCCTGCTTTCCCATCTGGAGGGCGGCATTCATGCCTGCCTTGACGCTCCCTGACATTCCCGGCTCCCGACGGGCCAGTGAGCCCTGGAAGAGTGCTTCGGGGAAAATTATGAGTTTGCTCTCTCTAAACCAGGGGCTTCCGCGGCCGCGGTGGCCGTCCGCACGGCAGGCTCTAGAGCCAAAGGGAACCTCAACGTGAGAACTGGCCTCCAGGTTAGGCCCTGAGTAGCCGCGCAGAAAGGGAGGCATGCAGCTCTTTCCGGGAGTTCTTAGTCGCTTTGCTCTCAAGGCAGTACACGCCCGGGGACTCCTAGGCCCCACGGGCGTGCAGCATTTTCCCGCCAAGGTCCCTGAGTGCCTCCAGACACCTGTGGGCCGGCTGAGCAACGTCGAGGTCCATTGGTTGATTCCCTCGGAGGACCCCCGTGCGTGCCGAGCGCTGGGCAACCACACACTGCGCGTTCCTTGAGGAGCGCTACATCTCCAGAGCCCTCGAACGCCCTTCGGGACAACGTGGCTGGTGGGTGCGAAGTGCCCAGGAAGACTCTGTCATGGCCCTTGTGTGAGCTGCCATGAGAGAACGCTGTGCTTGCAACACTGCGAGGCCCGCCCTCGTGCCTGAAGTCACCCTGCTCGAGGAGAAAGTCAGCACCTTAGCGTGCTGTGTGGCTCCCGGCACACCGAGCATGAAGCCACGCCTGGAAGTAAGGCCCTGGTTTGCCGTGCAGAAGCGGAGGCGTGCTGCAGTTTCCAGGAGGCGGTGGCCTCTGCGCTGCATACCTTGAACGGCGGCACGGCTTTCTGGACACCTGGGAGGCTAGCCGGGGCGCCCTGTTCCCGGCAGGAACACTGAGTAACCCCAGGCGCACCTGGGTCTGCTACGCACCATCCAGGCCCGTAGCCCCTTAGAGCCCCTCTGTGCACGCCGAGCGTAGGGAAACGCACTGCCCTCTCTTCTGGAGCAGCTTGGTTTCCTCAGCACTCGCACACGTTCACGAACACCGTTCTGCCACATCCCCCATGGCGCGGAGGTCTTACGCGTTGCCCTAATCGGAGCTGCGCTCAGAGTAACCCTCGTCTCCGCATTCCATCCAGGACCCCCTGACTGAAGGCACCGTGCCTCCTAGAGGACGGCGGCTTGGGTTCTTACTGCAATTCAAGTCCTGTTCCTTCTTTGGCACGGCAGGCCGCCCCAGGCCCAGAGGAGCAGCTACGGCCTTCCTTGGTTGAGACAGTTCGCTGGATGCGGGACTCCCTCCTTCAATCAGTTGACTCGCGGAAGGAAACGCAGGGTGACCGGTGTCTCCTGGGACTCGTCAGAAACCACAGGGATGTACGCTGAGTGTGCCCATGAAGCCGGGGGCCTGCTGGAACTAGCCCTGCTTTCCCATCTGGAGGGCGGCATTCATGCCTGCCTTGACGCTCCCTGACATTCCCGGCTCCCGACGGGCCAGTGAGCCCTGGAAGAGTGCTTCGGGGAAAATTATGAGTTTGCTCTCTCTAAACCAGGGGCTTCCGCGGCCGCGGTGGCCGTCCGCACGGCAGGCTCTAGAGCCAAAGGGAACCTCAACGTGAGAACTGGCCTCCAGGTTAGGCCCTGAGTAGCCGCGCAGAAAGGGAGGCATGCAGCTCTTTCCGGGAGTTCTTAGTCGCTTTGCTCTCAAGGCAGTACACGCCCGGGGACTCCTAGGCCCCACGGGCGTGCAGCATTTTCCCGCCAAGGTCCCTGAGTGCCTCCAGACACCTGTGGGCCGGCTGAGCAACGTCGAGGTCCATTGGTTGATTCCCTCGGAGGACCCCCGTGCGTGCCGAGCGCTGGGCAACCACACACTGCGCGTTCCTTGAGGAGCGCTACATCTCCAGAGCCCTCGAACGCCCTTCGGGACAACGTGGCTGGTGGGTGCGAAGTGCCCAGGAAGACTCTGTCATGGCCCTTGTGTGAGCTGCCATGAGAGAACGCTGTGCTTGCAACACTGCGAGGCCCGCCCTCGTGCCTGAAGTCACCCTGCTCGAGGAGAAAGTCAGCACCTTAGCGTGCTGTGTGGCTCCCGGCACACCCAGCATGAAGCCACGCCTGGAAGTAAGGCCCTGGTTTGCCGTGCAGAAGCGGAGGCGTGCTGCAGTTTCCAGGAGGCGGTGGCCTCGGCTCTGCATACCTTGAACGGCGGCACGGCTTTCTGGACACCTGGGAGGCTAGCCGGGGCGCCCTGTTCCCGGCAGGAACACTGAGTAACCCCAGGCGCACCTGGGTCTGCTACGCACCATCCAGGCCCGTAGCCCCTTAGAGCCCCTCTGTGCACGCCGAGCGTAGGGAAACGCACTGCCCTCTCTTCTGGAGCAGCTTGGTTTCCTCAGCACTCGCACACGTTCACGAACACCGTTCTGCCACATCCCCCATGGCGCGGAGGTCTTACGCGTTGCCCTAATCGGAGCTGCGCTCAGAGTAACCCTCGTCTCCGCATTCCATCCAGGACCCCCTGACTGAAGGCACCGTGCCTCCTAGAGGACGGCGGCTTGGGTTCTTACTGCAATTCAAGTCCTGTTCCTTCTTTGGCACGGCAGGCCGCCCCAGGCCCAGAGGAGCAGCTACGGCGTTCCTTGGTTGAGACAGTTCGCTGGATGCGGGACTCCCTCCTTCGATCAGTTGACTCGGGGAAGGAAACGCAGGGTGACCGGTGTCTCCTGGGACTCGTCAGAAACCACAGGGATGTACGCTGAGTGTGCCCATGAAGCCGGGGGCCTGCTGGAACTAGCCCTGCTTTCCCATCTGGAGGGCGGCATTCATGCCTGCCTTGACGCTCCCTGACATTCCCGGCTCCCGACGGGCCAGTGAGCCCTGGAAGAGTGCTTCGGGGAAAATTATGAGTTTGCTCTCTCTAAACCAGGGGCTTCCGCGGCCGCGGTGGCCGTCCGCACGGCAGGCTCTAGAGCCAAAGGGAACCTCAACGTGAGAACTGGCCTCCAGGTTAGGCCCTGAGTAGCCGCGCAGAAAGGGAGGCATGCAGCTCTTTCCGGGAGTTCTTAGTCGCTTTGCTCTCAAGGCAGTACACGCCCGGGGACTCCTAGGCCCCGCGGGCGTGCAGCATTTTCCCGCCAAGGTCCCTGAGTGCCTCCAGACACCTGTGGGCCGGCTGAGCAACGTCGAGGTCCATTGGTTGATTCCCTCGGAGGACCCCCGTGCGTGCCGAGCGCTGGGCAACCACACACTGCGCGTTCCTTGAGGAGCGCTACATCTCCAGAGCCCTCGAACGCCCTTCGGGACAACGTGGCTGGTGGGTGCGAAGTGCCCAGGAAGACTCTGTCATGGCCCTTGTGTGAGCTGCCATGAGAGAACGCTGTGCTTGCAACACTGCGAGGCCCGCCCTCGTGCCTGAAGTCACCCTGCTCGAGGAGAAAGTCAGCACCTTAGCGTGCTGTGTGGCTCCCGGCACACCCGGCATGAAGCCACGCCTGGAAGTAAGGCCCTGGTTTGCCGTGCAGAAGCGGAGGCGTGCTGCAGTTTCCAGGAGGCGGTGGCCTCTGCGCTGCATACCTTGAACGGCGGCACGGCTTTCTGGACACCTGGGAGGCTAGCCGGGGCGCCCTGTTCCCGGCAGGAACACTGAGTAACCCCAGGCGCACCTGGGTCTGCTACGCACCATCCAGGCCCGTAGCCCCTTAGAGCCCCTCTGTGCACGCCGAGCGTAGGGAAACGCACTGCCCTCTCTTCTGGAGCAGCTTGGTTTCCTCAGCACTCGCACACGTTCACGAACACCGTTCTGCCACATCCCCCATGGCGCGGAGGTCTTACGCGTTGCCCTAATCGGAGCTGCGCTCAGAGTAACCCTCGTCTCCGCATTCCATCCAGGACCCCCTGACTGAAGGCACCGTGCCTCCTAGAGGACGGCGGCTTGGGTTCTTACTGCAATTCAAGTCCTGTTCCTTCTTTGGCACGGCAGGCCGCCCCAGGCCCAGAGGAGCAGCTACGGCGTTCCTTGGTTGAGACAGTTCGCTGGATGCGGGACTCCCTCCTTCGATCAGTTGACTCGGGGAAGGAAACGCAGGGTGACCGGTGTCTCCTGGGACTCGTCAGAAACCACAGGGATGTACGCTGAGTGTGCCCATGAAGCCGGGGGCCTGCTGGAACTAGCCCTGCTTTCCCATCTGGAGGGCGGCATTCATGCCTGCCTTGACGCTCCCTGACATTCCCGGCTCCCGACGGGCCAGTGAGCCCTGGAAGAGTGCTTCGGGGAAAATTATGAGTTTGCTCTCTCTAAACCAGGGGCTTCCGCGGCCGCGGTGGCCGTCCGCACGGCAGGCTCTAGAGCCAAAGGGAACCTCAACGTGAGAACTGGCCTCCAGGTTAGGCCCTGAGTAGCCGCGCAGAAAGGGAGGCATGCAGCTCTTTCCGGGAGTTCTTAGTCGCTTTGCTCTCAAGGCAGTACACGCCCGGGGACTCCTAGGCCCCACGGGCGTGCAGCATTTTCCCGCCAAGGTCCCTGAGTGCCTCCAGACACCTGTGGGCCGGCTGAGCAACGTCGAGGTCCATTGGTTGATTCCCTCGGAGGACCCCCGTGCGTGCCGAGCGCTGGGCAACCACACACTGCGCGTTCCTTGAGGAGCGCTACATCTCCAGAGCCCTCGAACGCCCTTCGGGACAACGTGGCTGGTGGGTGCGAAGTGCCCAGGAAGACTCTGTCATGGCCCTTGTGTGAGCTGCCATGAGAGAACGCTGTGCTTGCAACACTGCGAGGCCCGCCCTCGTGCCTGAAGTCACCCTGCTCGAGGAGAAAGTCAGCACCTTAGCGTGCTGTGTGGCTCCCGGCACACCCAGCATGAAGCCACGCCTGGAAGTAAGGCCCTGGTTTGCCGTGCAGAAGCGGAGGCGTGCTGCAGTTTCCAGGAGGCGGTGGCCTCGGCTCTGCATACCTTGAACGGCGGCACGGCTTTCTGGACACCTGGGAGGCTAGCCGGGGCGCCCTGTTCCCGGCAGGAACACTGAGTAACCCCAGGCGCACCTGGGTCTGCTACGCACCATCCAGGCCCGTAGCCCCTTAGAGCCCCTCTGTGCACGCCGAGCGTAGGGAAACGCACTGCCCTCTCTTCTGGAGCAGCTTGGTTTCCTCAGCACTCGCACACGTTCACGAACACCGTTCTGCCACATCCCCCATGGCGCGGAGGTCTTACGCGTTGCCCTAATCGGAGCTGCGCTCAGAGTAACCCTCGTCTCCGCATTCCATCCAGGACCCCCTGACTGAAGGCACCGTGCCTCCTAGAGGACGGCGGCTTGGGTTCTTACTGCAATTCAAGTCCTGTTCCTTCTTTGGCACGGCAGGCCGCCCCAGGCCCAGAGGAGCAGCTACGGCGTTCCTTGGTTGAGACAGTTCGCTGGATGCGGGACTCCCTCCTTCGATCAGTTGACTCGGGGAAGGAAACGCAGGGTGACCGGTGTCTCCTGGGACTCGTCAGAAACCACAGGGATGTACGCTGAGTGTGCCCATGAAGCCGGGGGCCTGCTGGAACTAGCCCTGCTTTCCCATCTGGAGGGCGGCATTCATGCCTGCCTTGACGCTCCCTGACATTCCCGGCTCCCGACGGGCCAGTGAGCCCTGGAAGAGTGCTTCGGGGAAAATTATGAGTTTGCTCTCTCTAAACCAGGGGCTTCCGCGGCCGCGGTGGCCGTCCGCACGGCAGGCTCTAGAGCCAAAGGGAACCTCAACGTGAGAACTGGCCTCCAGGTTAGGCCCTGAGTAGCCGCGCAGAAAGGGAGGCATGCAGCTCTTTCCGGGAGTTCTTAGTCGCTTTGCTCTCAAGGCAGTACACGCCCGGGGACTCCTAGGCCCCACGGGCGTGCAGCATTTTCCCGCCAAGGTCCCTGAGTGCCTCCAGACACCTGTGGGCCGGCTGAGCAACGTCGAGGTCCATTGGTTGATTCCCTCGGAGGACCCCCGTGCGTGCCGAGCGCTGGGCAACCACACACTGCGCGTTCCTTGAGGAGCGCTACATCTCCAGAGCCCTCGAACGCCCTTCGGGACGACGTGGCTGGTGGGTGCGAAGTGCCCAGGAAGACTCTGTCATGGCCCTTGTGTGAGCTGCCATGAGAGAACGCTGTGCTTGCAACACTGCGAGGCCCGCCCTCGTGCCTGAAGTCACCCTGCTCGAGGAGAAAGTCAGCACCTTAGCGTGCTGTGTGGCTCCCGGCACACCCAGCATGAAGCCACGCCTGGAAGTAAGGCCCTGGTTTGCCGTGCAGAAGCGGAGGCGTGCTGCAGTTTCCAGGAGGCGGTGGCCTCGGCTCTGCATACCTTGAACGGCGGCACGGCTTTCTGGACACCTGGGAGGCTAGCCGGGGCGCCCTGTTCCCGGCAGGAACACTGAGTAACCCCAGGCGCACCTGGGTCTGCTACGCACCATCCAGGCCCGTAGCCCCTTAGAGCCCCTCTGTGCACGCCGAGCGTAGGGAAACGCACTGCCCTCTCTTCTGGAGCAGCTTGGTTTCCTCAGCACTCGCACACGTTCACGAACACCGTTCTGCCACATCCCCCATGGCGCGGAGGTCTTACGCGTTGCCCTAATCGGAGCTGCGCTCAGAGTAACCCTCGTCTCCGCATTCCATCCAGGACCCCCTGACTGAAGGCACCGTGCCTCCTAGAGGACGGCGGCTTGGGTTCTTACTGCAATTCAAGTCCTGTTCCTTCTTTGGCACGGCAGGCCGCCCCAGGCCCAGAGGAGCAGCTACGGCGTTCCTTGGTTGAGACAGTTCGCTGGATGCGGGACTCCCTCCTTCGATCAGTTGACTCGGGGAAGGAAACGCAGGGTGACCGGTGTCTCCTGGGACTCGTCAGAAACCACAGGGATGTACGCTGAGTGTGCCCATGAAGCCGGGGGCCTGCTGGAACTAGCCCTGCTTTCCCATCTGGAGGGCGGCATTCATGCCTGCCTTGACGCTCCCTGACATTCCCGGCTCCCGACGGGCCAGTGAGCCCTGGAAGAGTGCTTCGGGGAAAATTATGAGTTTGCTCTCTCTAAACCAGGGGCTTCCGCGGCCGCGGTGGCCGTCCGCACGGCAGGCTCTAGAGCCAAAGGGAACCTCAACGTGAGAACTGGCCTCCAGGTTAGGCCCTGAGTAGCCGCGCAGAAAGGGAGGCATGCAGCTCTTTCCGGGAGTTCTTAGTCGCTTTGCTCTCAAGGCAGTACACGCCCGGGGACTCCTAGGCCCCGCGGGCGTGCAGCATTTTCCCGCCAAGGTCCCTGAGTGCCTCCAGACACCTGTGGGCCGGCTGAGCAACGTCGAGGTCCATTGGTTGATTCCCTCGGAGGACCCCCGTGCGTGCCGAGCGCTGGGCAACCACACACTGCGCGTTCCTTGAGGAGCGCTACATCTCCAGAGCCCTCGAACGCCCTTCGGGACGACGTGGCTGGTGGGTGCGAAGTGCCCAGGAAGACTCTGTCATGGCCCTTGTGTGAGCTGCCATGAGAGAACGCTGTGCTTGCAACACTGCGAGGCCCGCCCTCGTGCCTGAAGTCACCCTGCTCGAGGAGAAAGTCAGCACCTTAGCGTGCTGTGTGGCTCCCGGCACACCCAGCATGAAGCCACGCCTGGAAGTAAGGCCCTGGTTTGCCGTGCAGAAGCGGAGGCGTGCTGCAGTTTCCAGGAGGCGGTGGCCTCGGCTCTGCATACCTTGAACGGCGGCACGGCTTTCTGGACACCTGGGAGGCTAGCCGGGGCGCCCTGTTCCCGGCAGGAACACTGAGTAACCCCAGGCGCACCTGGGTCTGCTACGCACCATCCAGGCCCGTAGCCCCTTAGAGCCCCTCTGTGCACGCCGAGCGTAGGGAAACGCACTGCCCTCTCTTCTGGAGCAGCTTGGTTTCCTCAGCACTCGCACACGTTCACGAACACCGTTCTGCCACATCCCCCATGGCGCGGAGGTCTTACGCGTTGCCCTAATCGGAGCTGCGCTCAGAGTAACCCTCGTCTCCGCATTCCATCCAGGACCCCCTGACTGAAGGCACCGTGCCTCCTAGAGGACGGCGGCTTGGGTTCTTACTGCAATTCAAGTCCTGTTCCTTCTTTGGCACGGCAGGCCGCCCCAGGCCCAGAGGAGCAGCTACGGCGTTCCTTGGTTGAGACAGTTCGCTGGATGCGGGACTCCCTCCTTCGATCAGTTGACTCGGGGAAGGAAACGCAGGGTGACCGGTGTCTCCTGGGACTCGTCAGAAACCACAGGGATGTACGCTGAGTGTGCCCATGAAGCCGGGGGCCTGCTGGAACTAGCCCTGCTTTCCCATCTGGAGGGCGGCATTCATGCCTGCCTTGACGCTCCCTGACATTCCCGGCTCCCGACGGGCCAGTGAGCCCTGGAAGAGTGCTTCGGGGAAAATTATGAGTTTGCTCTCTCTAAACCAGGGGCTTCCGCGGCCGCGGTGGCCGTCCGCACGGCAGGCTCTAGAGCCAAAGGGAACCTCAACGTGAGAACTGGCCTCCAGGTTAGGCCCTGAGTAGCCGCGCAGAAAGGGAGGCATGCAGCTCTTTCCGGGAGTTCTTAGTCGCTTTGCTCTCAAGGCAGTACACGCCCGGGGACTCCTAGGCCCCACGGGCGTGCAGCATTTTCCCGCCAAGGTCCCTGAGTGCCTCCAGACACCTGTGGGCCGGCTGAGCAACGTCGAGGTCCATTGGTTGATTCCCTCGGAGGACCCCCGTGCGTGCCGAGCGCTGGGCAACCACACACTGCGCGTTCCTTGAGGAGCGCTACATCTCCAGAGCCCTCGAACGCCCTTCGGGACAACGTGGCTGGTGGGTGCGAAGTGCCCAGGAAGACTCTGTCATGGCCCTTGTGTGAGCTGCCATGAGAGAACGCTGTGCTTGCAACACTGCGAGGCCCGCCCTCGTGCCTGAAGTCACCCTGCTCGAGGAGAAAGTCAGCACCTTAGCGTGCTGTGTGGCTCCCGGCACACCCAGCATGAAGCCACGCCTGGAAGTAAGGCCCTGGTTTGCCGTGCAGAAGCGGAGGCGTGCTGCAGTTTCCAGGAGGCGGTGGCCTCGGCTCTGCATACCTTGAACGGCGGCACGGCTTTCTGGACACCTGGGAGGCTAGCCGGGGCGCCCTGTTCCCGGCAGGAACACTGAGTAACCCCAGGCGCACCTGGGTCTGCTACGCACCATCCAGGCCCGTAGCCCCTTAGAGCCCCTCTGTGCACGCCGAGCGTAGGGAAACGCACTGCCCTCTCTTCTGGAGCAGCTTGGTTTCCTCAGCACTCGCACACGTTCACGAACACCGTTCTGCCACATCCCCCATGGCGCGGAGGTCTTACGCGTTGCCCTAATCGGAGCTGCGCTCAGAGTAACCCTCGTCTCCGCATTCCATCCAGGACCCCCTGACTGAAGGCACCGTGCCTCCTAGAGGACGGCGGCTTGGGTTCTTACTGCAATTCAAGTCCTGTTCCTTCTTTGGCACGGCAGGCCGCCCCAGGCCCAGAGGAGCAGCTACGGCGTTCCTTGGTTGAGACAGTTCGCTGGATGCGGGACTCCCTCCTTCGATCAGTTGACTCGGGGAAGGAAACGCAGGGTGACCGGTGTCTCCTGGGACTCGTCAGAAACCACAGGGATGTACGCTGAGTGTGCCCATGAAGCCGGGGGCCTGCTGGAACTAGCCCTGCTTTCCCATCTGGAGGGCGGCATTCATGCCTGCCTTGACGCTCCCTGACA
The DNA here is from genome assembly GCF_949774975.1 of Lagenorhynchus albirostris. Classification (NCBI taxonomy): domain Eukaryota; kingdom Metazoa; phylum Chordata; class Mammalia; order Artiodactyla; family Delphinidae; genus Lagenorhynchus; species Lagenorhynchus albirostris. Next base: position 89,613,033 of record NC_083106.1, on the reverse strand, counting down.
TTCCCGGCTCCCGACGGGCCAGTGAGCCCTGGAAGAGTGCTTCGGGGAAAATTATGAGTTTGCTCTCTCTAAACCAGGGGCTTCCGCGGCCGCGGTGGCCGTCCGCACGGCAGGCTCTAGAGCCAAAGGGAACCTCAACGTGAGAACTGGCCTCCAGGTTAGGCCCTGAGTAGCCGCGCAGAAAGGGAGGCATGCAGCTCTTTCCGGGAGTTCTTAGTCGCTTTGCTCTCAAGGCAGTACACGCCCGGGGACTCCTAGGCCCCACGGGCGTGCAGCATTTTCCCGCCAAGGTCCCTGAGTGCCTCCAGACACCTGTGGGCCGGCTGAGCAACGTCGAGGTCCATTGGTTGATTCCCTCGGAGGACCCCCGTGCGTGCCGAGCGCTGGGCAACCACACACTGCGCGTTCCTTGAGGAGCGCTACATCTCCAGAGCCCTCGAACGCCCTTCGGGACGACGTGGCTGGTGGGTGCGAAGTGCCCAGGAAGACTCTGTCATGGCCCTTGTGTGAGCTGCCATGAGAGAACGCTGTGCTTGCAACACTGCGAGGCCCACCCTCGTGCCTGAAGTCACCCTGCTCGAGGAGAAAGTCAGCACCTTAGCGTGCTGTGTGGCTCCCGGCACACCCAGCATGAAGCCACGCCTGGAAGTAAGGCCCTGGTTTGCCGTGCAGAAGCGGAGGCGTGCTGCAGTTTCCAGGAGGCGGTGGCCTCGGCGCTGCATACCTTGAACGGCGGCACGGCTTTCTGGACACCTGGGAGGCTAGCCGGGGCGCCCTGTTCCCGGCAGGAACACTGAGTAACCCCAGGCGCACCTGGGTCTGCTACGCACCATCCAGGCCCGTAGCCCCTTAGAGCCCCTCTGTGCACGCCGAGCGTAGGGAAACGCACTGCCCTCTCTTCTGGAGCAGCTTGGTTTCCTCAGCACTCGCACACGTTCACGAACACCGTTCTGCCACATCCCCCATGGCGCGGAGGTCTTACGCGTTGCCCTAATCGGAGCTGCGCTCAGAGTAACCCTCGTCTCCGCATTCCATCCAGGACCCCCTGACTGAAGGCACCGTGCCTCCTAGAGGACGGCGGCTTGGGTTCTTACTGCAATTCAAGTCCTGTTCCTTCTTTGGCACGGCAGGCCGCCCCAGGCCCAGAGGAGCAGCTACGGCCTTCCTTGGTTGAGACAGTTCGCTGGATGCGGGACTCCCTCCTTCGATCAGTTGACTCGGGGAAGGAAACGCAGGGTGACCGGTGTCTCCTGGGACTCGTCAGAAACCACAGGGATGTACGCTGAGTGTGCCCATGAAGCCGGGGGCCTGCTGGAACTAGCCCTGCTTTCCCATCTGGAGGGCGGCATTCATGCCTGCCTTGACGCTCCCTGACATTCCCGGCTCCCGACGGGCCAGTGAGCCCTGGAAGAGTGCTTCGGGGAAAATTATGAGTTTGCTCTCTCTAAACCAGGGGCTTCCGCGGCCGCGGTGGCCGTCCGCACGGCAGGCTCTAGAGCCAAAGGGAACCTCAACGTGAGAACTGGCCTCCAGGTTAGGCCCTGAGTAGCCGCGCAGAAAGGGAGGCATGCAGCTCTTTCCGGGAGTTCTTAGTCGCTTTGCTCTCAAGGCAGTACACGCCCGGGGACTCCTAGGCCCCACGGGCGTGCAGCATTTTCCCGCCAAGGTCCCTGAGTGCCTCCAGACACCTGTGGGCCGGCTGAGCAACGTCGAGGTCCATTGGTTGATTCCCTCGGAGGACCCCCGTGCGTGCCGAGCGCTGGGCAACCACACACTGCGCGTTCCTTGAGGAGCGCTACATCTCCAGAGCCCTCGAACGCCCTTCGGGACGACGTGGCTGGTGGGTGCGAAGTGCCCAGGAAGACTCTGTCATGGCCCTTGTGTGAGCTGCCATGAGAGAACGCTGTGCTTGCAACACTGCGAGGCCCGCCCTCGTGCCTGAAGTCACCCTGCTCGAGGAGAAAGTCAGCACCTTAGCGTGCTGTGTGGCTCCCGGCACACCCAGCATGAAGCCACGCCTGGAAGTAAGGCCCTGGTTTGCCGTGCAGAAGCGGAGGCGTGCTGCAGTTTCCAGGAGGCGGTGGCCTCGGCGCTGCATACCTTGAACGGCGGCACGGCTTTCTGGACACCTGGGAGGCTAGCCGGGGCGCCCTGTTCCCGGCAGGAACACTGAGTAACCCCAGGCGCACCTGGGTCTGCTACGCACCATCCAGGCCCGTAGCCCCTTAGAGCCCCTCTGTGCACGCCGAGCGTAGGGAAACGCACTGCCCTCTCTTCTGGAGCAGCTTGGTTTCCTCAGCACTCGCACACGTTCACGAACACCGTTCTGCCACATCCCCCATGGCGCGGAGGTCTTACGCGTTGCCCTAATCGGAGCTGCGCTCAGAGTAACCCTCGTCTCCGCATTCCATCCAGGACCCCCTGACTGAAGGCACCGTGCCTCCTAGAGGACGGCAGCTTGGGTTCTTACTGCAATTCAAGTCCTGTTCCTTCTTTGGCACGGCAGGCCGCCCCAGGCCCAGAGGAGCAGCTACGGCCTTCCTTGGTTGAGACAGTTCGCTGGATGCGGGACTCCCTCCTTCGATCAGTTGACTCGGGGAAGGAAACGCAGGGTGACCGGTGTCTCCTGGGACTCGTCAGAAACCACAGGGATGTACGCTGAGTGTGCCCATGAAGCCGGGGGCCTGCTGGAACTAGCCCTGCTTTCCCATCTGGAGGGCGGCATTCATGCCTGCCTTGACGCTCCCTGACATTCCCGGCTCCCGACGGGCCAGTGAGCCCTGGAAGAGTGCTTCGGGGAAAATTATGAGTTTGCTCTCTCTAAACCAGGGGCTTCCGCGGCCGCGGTGGCCGTCCGCACGGCAGGCTCTAGAGCCAAAGGGAACCTCAACGTGAGAACTGGCCTCCAGGTTAGGCCCTGAGTAGCCGCGCAGAAAGGGAGGCATGCAGCTCTTTCCGGGAGTTCTTAGTCGCTTTGCTCTCAAGGCAGTACACGCCCGGGGACTCCTAGGCCCCACGGGCGTGCAGCATTTTCCCGCCAAGGTCCCTGAGTGCCTCCAGACACCTGTGGGCCGGCTGAGCAACGTCGAGGTCCATTGGTTGATTCCCTCGGAGGACCCCCGTGCGTGCCGAGCGCTGGGCAACCACACACTGCGCGTTCCTTGAGGAGCGCTACATCTCCAGAGCCCTCGAACGCCCTTCGGGACGACGTGGCTGGTGGGTGCGAAGTGCCCAGGAAGACTCTGTCATGGCCCTTGTGTGAGCTGCCATGAGAGAACGCTGTGCTTGCAACACTGCGAGGCCCGCCCTCGTGCCTGAAGTCACCCTGCTCGAGGAGAAAGTCAGCACCTTAGCGTGCTGTGTGGCTCCCGGCACACCCAGCATGAAGCCACGCCTGGAAGTAAGGCCCTGGTTTGCCGTGCAGAAGCGGAGGCGTGCTGCAGTTTCCAGGAGGCGGTGGCCTCGGCGCTGCATACCTTGAACGGCGGCACGGCTTTCTGGACACCTGGGAGGCTAGCCGGGGCGCCCTGTTCCCGGCAGGAACACTGAGTAACCCCAGGCGCACCTGGGTCTGCTACGCACCATCCAGGCCCGTAGCCCCTTAGAGCCCCTCTGTGCACGCCGAGCGTAGGGAAACGCACTGCCCTCTCTTCTGGAGCAGCTTGGTTTCCTCAGCACTCGCACACGTTCACGAACACCGTTCTGCCACATCCCCCATGGCGCGGAGGTCTTACGCGTTGCCCTAATCGGAGCTGCGCTCAGAGTAACCCTCGTCTCCGCATTCCATCCAGGACCCCCTGACTGAAGGCACCGTGCCTCCTAGAGGACGGCGGCTTGGGTTCTTACTGCAATTCAAGTCCTGTTCCTTCTTTGGCACGGCAGGCCGCCCCAGGCCCAGAGGAGCAGCTACGGCGTTCCTTGGTTGAGACAGTTCGCTGGATGCGGGACTCCCTCCTTCGATCAGTTGACTCGGGGAAGGAAACGCAGGGTGACCGGTGTCTCCTGGGACTCGTCAGAAACCACAGGGATGTACGCTGAGTGTGCCCATGAAGCCGGGGGCCTGCTGGAACTAGCCCTGCTTTCCCATCTGGAGGGCGGCATTCATGCCTGCCTTGACGCTCCCTGACATTCCCGGCTCCCGACGGGCCAGTGAGCCCTGGAAGAGTGCTTCGGGGAAAATTATGAGTTTGCTCTCTCTAAACCAGGGGCTTCCGCGGCCGCGGTGGCCGTCCGCACGGCAGGCTCTAGAGCCAAAGGGAACCTCAACGTGAGAACTGGCCTCCAGGTTAGGCCCTGAGTAGCCGCGCAGAAAGGGAGGCATGCAGCTCTTTCCGGGAGTTCTTAGTCGCTTTGCTCTCAAGGCAGTACACGCCCGGGGACTCCTAGGCCCCACGGGCGTGCAGCATTTTCCCGCCAAGGTCCCTGAGTGCCTCCAGACACCTGTGGGCCGGCTGAGCAACGTCGAGGTCCATTGGTTGATTCCCTCGGAGGACCCCCGTGCGTGCCGAGCGCTGGGCAACCACACACTGCGCGTTCCTTGAGGAGCGCTACATCTCCAGAGCCCTCGAACGCCCTTCGGGACGACATGGCTGGTGGGTGCGAAGTGCCCAGTAAGACTCTGTCATGGCCCTTGTGTGAGCTGCCATGAGAGAACGCTGTGCTTGCAACACTGCGAGGCCCGCCCTCGTGCCTGAAGTCACCCTGCTCGAGGAGAAAGTCAGCACCTTAGCGTGCTGTGTGGCTCCCGGCACACCCAGCATGAAGCCACGCCTGGAAGTAAGGCCCTGGTTTGCCGTGCAGAAGCGGAGGCGTGCTGCAGTTTCCAGGAGGCGGTGGCCTCGGCTCTGCATACCTTGAACGGCGGCACGGCTTTCTGGACACCTGGGAGGCTAGCCGGGGCGCCCTGTTCCCGGCAGGAACACTGAGTAACCCCAGGCGCACCTGGGTCTGCTACGCACCATCCAGGCCCGTAGCCCCTTAGAGCCCCTCTGTGCACGCCGAGCGTAGGGAAACGCACTGCCCTCTCTTCTGGAGCAGCTTGGTTTCCTCAGCACTCGCACACGTTCACGAACACCGTTCTGCCACATCCCCCATGGCGCGGAGGTCTTACGCGTTGCCCTAATCGGAGCTGCGCTCAGAGTAACCCTCGTCTCCGCATTCCATCCAGGACCCCCTGACTGAAGGCACCGTGCCTCCTAGAGGACGGCGGCTTGGGTTCTTACTGCAATTCAAGTCCTGTTCCTTCTTTGGCACGGCAGGCCGCCCCAGGCCCAGAGGAGCAGCTACGGCGTTCCTTGGTTGAGACAGTTCGCTGGATGCGGGACTCCCTCCTTCGATCAGTTGACTCGGGGAAGGAAACGCAGGGTGACCGGTGTCTCCTGGGACTCGTCAGAAACCACAGGGATGTACGCTGAGTGTGCCCATGAAGCCGGGGGCCTGCTGGAACTAGCCCTGCTTTCCCATCTGGAGGGCGGCATTCATGCCTGCCTTGACGCTCCCTGACATTCCCGGCTCCCGACGGGCCAGTGAGCCCTGGAAGAGTGCTTCGGGGAAAATTATGAGTTTGCTCTCTCTAAACCAGGGGCTTCCGCGGCCGCGGTGGCCGTCCGCACGGCAGGCTCTAGAGCCAAAGGGAACCTCAACGTGAGAACTGGCCTCCAGGTTAGGCCCTGAGTAGCCGCGCAGAAAGGGAGGCATGCAGCTCTTTCCGGGAGTTCTTAGTCGCTTTGCTCTCAAGGCAGTACACGCCCGGGGACTCCTAGGCCCCACGGGCGTGCAGCATTTTCCCGCCAAGGTCCCTGAGTGCCTCCAGACACCTGTGGGCCGGCTGAGCAACGTCGAGGTCCATTGGTTGATTCCCTCGGAGGACCCCCGTGCGTGCCGAGCGCTGGGCAACCACACACTGCGCGTTCCTTGAGGAGCGCTACATCTCCAGAGCCCTCGAACGCCCTTCGGGACGACGTGGCTGGTGGGTGCGAAGTGCCCAGGAAGACTCTGTCATGGCCCTTGTGTGAGCTGCCATGAGAGAACGCTGTGCTTGCAACACTGCGAGGCCCGCCCTCGTGCCTGAAGTCACCCTGCTCGAGGAGAAAGTCAGCACCTTAGCGTGCTGTGTGGCTCCCGGCACACCCAGCATGAAGCCACGCCTGGAAGTAAGGCCCTGGTTTGCCGTGCAGAAGCGGAGGCGTGCTGCAGTTTCCAGGAGGCGGTGGCCTCGGCGCTGCATACCTTGAACGGCGGCACGGCTTTCTGGACACCTGGGAGGCTAGCCGGGGCGCCCTGTTCCCGGCAGGAACACTGAGTAACCCCAGGCGCACCTGGGTCTGCTACGCACCATCCAGGCCCGTAGCCCCTTAGAGCCCCTCTGTGCACGCCGAGCGTAGGGAAACGCACTGCCCTCTCTTCTGGAGCAGCTTGGTTTCCTCAGCACTCGCACACGTTCACGAACACCGTTCTGCCACATCCCCCATGGCGCGGAGGTCTTACGCGTTGCCCTAATCGGAGCTGCGCTCAGAGTAACCCTCGTCTCCGCATTCCATCCAGGACCCCCTGACTGAAGGCACCGTGCCTCCTAGAGGACGGCGGCTTGGGTTCTTACTGCAATTCAAGTCCTGTTCCTTCTTTGGCACGGCAGGCCGCCCCAGGCCCAGAGGAGCAGCTACGGCGTTCCTTGGTTGAGACAGTTCGCTGGATGCGGGACTCCCTCCTTCGATCAGTTGACTCGGGGAAGGAAACGCAGGGTGACCGGTGTCTCCTGGGACTCGTCAGAAACCACAGGGATGTACGCTGAGTGTGCCCATGAAGCCGGGGGCCTGCTGGAACTAGCCCTGCTTTCCCATCTGGAGGGCGGCATTCATGCCTGCCTTGACGCTCCCTGACATTCCCGGCTCCCGACGGGCCAGTGAGCCCTGGAAGAGTGCTTCGGGGAAAATTATGAGTTTGCTCTCTCTAAACCAGGGGCTTCCGCGGCCGCGGTGGCCGTCCGCACGGCAGGCTCTAGAGCCAAAGGGAACCTCAACGTGAGAACTGGCCTCCAGGTTAGGCCCTGAGTAGCCGCGCAGAAAGGGAGGCATGCAGCTCTTTCCGGGAGTTCTTAGTCGCTTTGCTCTCAAGGCAGTACACGCCCGGGGACTCCTAGGCCCCACGGGCGTGCAGCATTTTCCCGCCAAGGTCCCTGAGTGCCTCCAGACACCTGTGGGCCGGCTGAGCAACGTCGAGGTCCATTGGTTGATTCCCTCGGAGGACCCCCGTGCGTGCCGAGCGCTGGGCAACCACACACTGCGCGTTCCTTGAGGAGCGCTACATCTCCAGAGCCCTCGAACGCCCTTCGGGACGACGTGGCTGGTGGGTGCGAAGTGCCCAGGAAGACTCTGTCATGGCCCTTGTGTGAGCTGCCATGAGAGAACGCTGTGCTTGCAACACTGCGAGGCCCGCCCTCGTGCCTGAAGTCACCCTGCTCGAGGAGAAAGTCAGCACCTTAGCGTGCTGTGTGGCTCCCGGCACACCCAGCATGAAGCCACGCCTGGAAGTAAGGCCCTGGTTTGCCGTGCAGAAGCGGAGGCGTGCTGCAGTTTCCAGGAGGCGGTGGCCTCGGCGCTGCATACCTTGAACGGCGGCACGGCTTTCTGGACACCTGGGAGGCTAGCCGGGGCGCCCTGTTCCCGGCAGGAACACTGAGTAACCCCAGGCGCACCTGGGTCTGCTACGCACCATCCAGGCCCGTAGCCCCTTAGAGCCCCTCTGTGCACGCCGAGCGTAGGGAAACGCACTGCCCTCTCTTCTGGAGCAGCTTGGTTTCCTCAGCACTCGCACACGTTCACGAACACCGTTCTGCCACATCCCCCATGGCGCGGAGGTCTTACGCGTTGCCCTAATCGGAGCTGCGCTCAGAGTAACCCTCGTCTCCGCATTCCATCCAGGACCCCCTGACTGAAGGCACCGTGCCTCCTAGAGGACGGCGGCTTGGGTTCTTACTGCAATTCAAGTCCTGTTCCTTCTTTGGCACGGCAGGCCGCCCCAGGCCCAGAGGAGCAGCTACGGCGTTCCTTGGTTGAGACAGTTCGCTGGATGCGGGACTCCCTCCTTCGATCAGTTGACTCGGGGAAGGAAACGCAGGGTGACCGGTGTCTCCTGGGACTCGTCAGAAACCACAGGGATGTACGCTGAGTGTGCCCATGAAGCCGGGGGCCTGCTGGAACTAGCCCTGCTTTCCCATCTGGAGGGCGGCATTCATGCCTGCCTTGACGCTCCCTGACATTCCCGGCTCCCGACGGGCCAGTGAGCCCTGGAAGAGTGCTTCGGGGAAAATTATGAGTTTGCTCTCTCTAAACCAGGGGCTTCCGCGGCCGCGGTGGCCGTCCGCACGGCAGGCTCTAGAGCCAAAGGGAACCTCAACGTGAGAACTGGCCTCCAGGTTAGGCCCTGAGTAGCCGCGCAGAAAGGGAGGCATGCAGCTCTTTCCGGGAGTTCTTAGTCGCTTTGCTCTCAAGGCAGTACACGCCCGGGGACTCCTAGGCCCCACGGGCGTGCAGCATTTTCCCGCCAAGGTCCCTGAGTGCCTCCAGACACCTGTGGGCCGGCTGAGCAACGTCGAGGTCCATTGGTTGATTCCCTCGGAGGACCCCCGTGCGTGCCGAGCGCTGGGCAACCACACACTGCGCGTTCCTTGAGGAGCGCTACATCTCCAGAGCCCTCGAACGCCCTTCGGGACGACGTGGCTGGTGGGTGCGAAGTGCCCAGGAAGACTCTGTCATGGCCCTTGTGTGAGCTGCCATGAGAGAACGCTGTGCTTGCAACACTGCGAGGCCCGCCCTCGTGCCTGAAGTCACCCTGCTCGAGGAGAAAGTCAGCACCTTAGCGTGCTGTGTGGCTCCCGGCACACCCGGCATGAAGCCACGCCTGGAAGTAAGGCCCTGGTTTGCCGTGCAGAAGCGGAGGCGTGCTGCAGTTTCCAGGAGGCGGTGGCCTCTGCGCTGCATACCTTGAACGGCAGCACAGCTTTCTGGACACCTGGGAGGCTAGCCGGGGCGCCCTGTTCCCGGCAGGAACACTGAGTAACCCCAGGCGCACCTGGGCCTGCTACGCACCATCCAGGCCCGTAGCCCCTTAGAGCCCCTCTGTGCACGCCGAGCGTAGGGAAACGCACTGCCCTCTCTTCTGGAGCAGCTTGGTTTCCTCAGCACTCGCACACGTTCACGAACACCGTTCTGCCACATCCCCCATGGCGCGGAGGTCTTACGCGTTGCCCTAATCGGAGCTGCGCTCAGAGTAACCCTCGTCTCCGCATTCCATCCAGGACCCCCTGACTGAAGGCACCGTGCCTCCTAGAGGACGGCGGCTTGGGTTCTTACTGCAATTCAAGTCCTGTTCCTTCTTTGGCACGGCAGGCCGCCCCAGGCCCAGAGGAGCAGCTAAGGCCTTCCTTGGTTAAGACAGTTCGCTGGATGAGGGACTCCCTCCTTCGATCAGTTGACTCGGGGAAGGAAACGCAGGGTGACCGGTGTCTCCTGGGACTCGTCAGAAACCACAGGGATGTACGCTGAGTGTGCCCATGAAGCCGGGGGCCTGCTGGAACTAGCCCTGCTTTCCCATCTGGAGGGCGGCATTCATGCCTGCCTTGACGCTCCCTGACATTCCCGGCTCCCGACGGGCCAGTGAGCCCTGGAAGAGTGCTTCGGGGAAAATTATGAGTTTGCTCTCTCTAAACCAGGGGCTTCCGCGGCCGCGGTGGCCGTCCGCACGGCAGGCTCTAGAGCCAAAGGGAACCTCAACGTGAGAACTGGCCTCCAGGTTAGGCCCTGAGTAGCCGCGCAGAAAGGGAGGCATGCAGCTCTTTCCGGGAGTTCTTAGTCGCTTTGCTCTCAAGGCAGTACACGCCCGGGGACTCCTAGGCCCCACGGGCGTGCAGCATTTTCCCGCCAAGGTCCCTGAGTGCCTCCAGACACCTGTGGGCCGGCTGAGCAACGTCGAGGTCCATTGGTTGATTCCCTCGGAGGACCCCCGTGCGTGCCGAGCGCTGGGCAACCACACACTGCGCGTTCCTTGAGGAGCGCTACATCTCCAGAGCCCTCGAACGCCCTTCGGGACGACGTGGCTGGTGGGTGCGAAGTGCCCAGGAAGACTCTGTCATGGCCCTTGTGTGAGCTGCCATGAGAGAACGCTGTGCTTGCAACACTGCGAGGCCCGCCCTCGTGCCTGAAGTCACCCTGCTCGAGGAGAAAGTCAGCACCTTAGCGTGCTGTGTGGCTCCCGGCACACCCAGCATGAAGCCACGCCTGGAAGTAAGGCCCTGGTTTGCCGTGCAGAAGCGGAGGCGTGCTGCAGTTTCCAGGAGGCGGTGGCCTCTGCGCTGCATACCTTGAACGGCAGCACAGCTTTCTGGACACCTGGGAGGCTAGCCGGGGCGCCCTGTTCCCGGCAGGAACACTGAGTAACCCCAGGCGCACCTGGGTCTGCTACGCACCATCCAGGCCCGTAGCCCCTTAGAGCCCCTCTGTGCACGCCGAGCGTAGGGAAACGCACTGCCCTCTCTTCTGGAGCAGCTTGGTTTCCTCAGCACTCGCACACGTTCACGAACACCGTTCTGCCACATCCCCCATGGCGCGGAGGTCTTACGCGTTGCCCTAATCGGAGCTGCGCTCAGAGTAACCCTCGTCTCCGCATTCCATCCAGGACCCCCTGACTGAAGGCACCGTGCCTCCTAGAGGACGGCGGCTTGGGTTCTTACTGCAATTCAAGTCCTGTTCCTTCTTTGGCACTGCAGGCCGCCCCAGGCCCAGAGGAGCAGCTACGGCCTTCCTTGGTTGAGACAGTTCGCTGGATGCGGGACTCCCTCCTTCGATCAGTTGACTCGGGGAAGGAAACGCAGGGTGACCGGTGTCTCCTGGGACTCGTCAGAAACCACAGGGATGTACGCTGAGTGTGCCCATGAAGCCGGGGGCCTGCTGGAACTAGCCCTGCTTTCCCATCTGGAGGGCGGCATTCATGCCTGCCTTGACGCTCCCTGACATTCCCGGCTCCCGACGGGCCAGTGAGCCCTGGAAGAGTGCTTCGGGGAAAATTATGAGTTTGCTCTCTCTAAACCAGGGGCTTCCGCGGCCGCGGTGGCCGTCCGCACGGCAGGCTCTAGAGCCAAAGGGAACCTCAACGTGAGAACTGGCCTCCAGGTTAGGCCCTGAGTAGCCGCGCAGAAAGGGAGGCATGCAGCCCTTTCCGGGAGTTCTTAGTCGCTTTGCTCTCAAGGCAGTACACGCCCGGGGACTCCTAGGCCCCACGGGCGTGCAGCATTTTCCCGCCAAGGTCCCTGAGTGCCTCCAGACACCTGTGGGCCGGCTGAGCAACGTCGAGGTCCATTGGTTGATTCCCTCGGAGGACCCCCGTGCGTGCCGAGCGCTGGGCAACCACACACTGCGCGTTCCTTGAGGAGCGCTACATCTCCAGAGCCCTCGAACGCCCTTCGGGACAACGTGGCTGGTGGGTGCGAAGTGCCCAGGAAGACTCTGTCATGGCCCTTGTGTGAGCTGCCATGAGAGAACGCTGTGCTTGCAACACTGCGAGGCCCGCCCTCGTGCCTGAAGTCACCCTGCTCGAGGAGAAAGTCAGCACCTTAGCGTGCTGTGTGGCTCCCGGCACACCCAGCATGAAGCCACGCCTGGAAGTAAGGCCCTGGTTTGCCGTGCAGAAGCGGAGGCGTGCTGCAGTTTCCAGGAGGCGGTGGCCTCTGCGCTGCATACCTTGAACGGCAGCACGGCTTTCTGGACACCTGGGAGGCTAGCCGGGGCGCCCTGTTCCCGGCAGGAACACTGAGTAACCCCAGGCGCACCTGGGTCTGCTACGCACCATCCAGGCCCGTAGCCCCTTAGAGCCCCTCTGTGCACGCCGAGCGTAGGGAAACGCACTGCCCTCTCTTCTGGAGCAGCTTGGTTTCCTCAGCACTCGCACACGTTCACGAACACCGTTCTGCCACATCCCCCATGGCGCGGAGGTCTTACGCGTTGCCCTAATCGGAGCTGCGCTCAGAGTAACCCTCGTCTCCGCATTCCATCCAGGACCCCCTGACTGAAGGCACCGTGCCTCCTAGAGGACGGCGGCTTGGGTTCTTACTGCAATTCAAGTCCTGTTCCTTCTTTGGCACGGCAGGCCGCCCCAGGCCCAGAGGAGCAGCTACGGCCTTCCTTGGTTGAGACAGTTCGCTGGATGCGGGACTCCCTCCTTCGATCAGTTGACTCGGGGAAGGAAACGCAGGGTGACCGGTGTCTCCTGGGACTCGTCAGAAACCACAGGGATGTACGCTGAGTGTGCCCATGAAGCCGGGGGCCTGCTGGAACTAGCCCTGCTTTCCCATCTGGAGGGCGGCATTCATGCCTGCCTTGACGCTCCCTGACATTCCCGGCTCCCGACGGGCCAGTGAGCCCTGGAAGAGTGCTTCGGGGAAAATTATGAGTTTGCTCTCTCTAAACCAGGGGCTTCCGCGGCCGCGGTGGCCGTCCGCACGGCAGGCTCTAGAGCCAAAGGGAACCTCAACGTGAGAACCGGCCTCCAGGTTAGGCCCTGAGTAGCCGCGCAGAAAGGGAGGCATGCAGCTCTTTCCGGGAGTTCTTAGTCGCTTTGCTCTCAAGGCAGTACACGCCCGGGGACTCCTAGGCCCCACGGGCGTGCAGCATTTTCCCGCCAAGGTCCCTGAGTGCCTCCAGACACCTGTGGGCCGGCTGAGCAACGTCGAGGTCCATTGGTTGATTCCCTCGGAGGACCCCCGTGCGTGCCGAGCGCTGGGCAACCACACACTGCGCGTTCCTTGAGGAGCGCTACATCTCCAGAGCCCTCGAACGCCCTTCGGGACAACGTGGCTGGTGGGTGCGAAGTGCCCAGGAAGACTCTGTCATGGCCCTTGTGTGAGCTGCCATGAGAGAACGCTGTGCTTGCAACACTGCGAGGCCCGCCCTCGTGCCTGAAGTCACCCTGCTCGAGGAGAAAGTCAGCACCTTAGCGTGCTGTGTGGCTCCCGGCACACCCAGCATGAAGCCACGCCTGGAAGTAAGGCCCTGGTTTGCCGTGCAGAAGCGGAGGCGTGCTGCAGTTTCCAGGAGGCGGTGGCCTCTGCGCTGCATACCTTGAACGGCAGCACGGCTTTCTGGACACCTGGGAGGCTAGCCGGGGCGCCCTGTTCCCGGCAGGAACACTGAGTAACCCCAGGCGCACCTGGGTCTGCTACGCACCATCCAGGCCCGTAGCCCCTTAGAGCCCCTCTGTGCACGCCGAGCGTAGGGAAACGCACTGCCCTCTCTTCTGGAGCAGCTTGGTTTCCTCAGCACTCGCACACGTTCACGAACACCGTTCTGCCACATCCCCCATGGCGCGGAGGTCTTACGCGTTGCCCTAATCGGAGCTGCGCTCAGAGTAACCCTCGTCTCCGCATTCCATCCAGGACCCCCTGACTGAAGGCACCGTGCCTCCTAGAGGACGGCGGCTTGGGTTCTTACTGCAATTCAAGTCCTGTTCCTTCTTTGGCACGGCAGGCCGCCCCAGGCCCAGAGGAGCAGCTAAGGCCTTCCTTGGTTAAGACAGTTCGCTGGATGAGGGACTCCCTCCTTCGATCAGTTGACTCGGGGAAGGAAACGCAGGGTGACCGGTGTCTCCTGGGACTCGTCAGAAACCACAGGGATGTACGCTGAGTGTGCCCATGAACCCGGGGGCCTGCTGGAACTAGCCCTGCTTTCCCATCTGGAGGGCGGCATTCATGCCTGCCTTGACGCTCCCTGACATTCCCGGCTCCCGACGGGCCAGTGAGCCCTGGAAGAGTGCTTCGGGGAAAATTATGAGTTTGCTCTCTCTAAACCAGGGGCTTCCGCGGCCGCGGTGGCCGTCCGCACGGCAGGCTCTAGAGCCAAAGGGAACCTCAACGTGAGAACCGGCCTCCAGGTTAGGCCCTGAGTAGCCGCGCAGAAAGGGAGGCATGCAGCCCTTTCCGGGAGTTCTTAGTCGCTTTGCTCTCAAGGCAGTACACGCCCGGGGACTCCTAGGCCCCACGGGCGTGCAGCATTTTCCCGCCAAGGTCCCTGAGTGCCTCCAGACACCTGTGGGCCGGCTGAGCAACGTCGAGGTCCATTGGTTGATTCCCTCGGAGGACCCCCGTGCGTGCCGAGCGCTGGGCAACCACACACTGCGCGTTCCTTGAGGAGCGCTACATCTCCAGAGCCCTCGAACGCCCTTCGGGACGACGTGGCTGGTGGGTGCGAAGTGCCCAGGAAGACTCTGTCATGGCCCTTGTGTGAGCTGCCATGAGAGAACGCTGTGCTTGCAACACTGCGAGGCCCGCCCTCGTGCCTGAAGTCACCCTGCTCGAGGAGAAAGTCAGCACCTTAGCGTGCTGTGTGGCTCCCGGCACACCCAGCATGAAGCCACGCCTGGAAGTAAGGCCCTGGTTTGCCGTGCAGAAGCGGAGGCGTGCTGCAGTTTCCAGGAGGCGGTGGCCTCTGCGCTGCATACCTTGAACGGCAGCACAGCTTTCTGGACACCTGGGAGGCTAGCCGGGGCGCCCTGTTCCCGGCAGGAACACTGAGTAACCCCAGGCGCACCTGGGTCTGCTACGCACCATCCAGGCCCGTAGCCCCTTAGAGCCCCTCTGTGCACGCCGAGCGTAGGGAAACGCACTGCCCTCTCTTCTGGAGCAGCTTGGTTTCCTCAGCACTCGCACACGTTCACGAACACCGTTCTGCCACATCCCCCATGGCGCGGAGGTCTTACGCGTTGCCCTAATCGGAGCTGCGCTCAGAGTAACCCTCGTCTCCGCATTCCATCCAGGACCCCCTGACTGAAGGCACCGTGCCTCCTAGAGGACGGCGGCTTGGGTTCTTACTGCAATTCAAGTCCTGTTCCTTCTTTGGCACTGCAGGCCGCCCCAGGCCCAGAGGAGCAGCTACGGCCTTCCTTGGTTGAGACAGTTCGCTGGATGCGGGACTCCCTCCTTCGATCAGTTGACTCGGGGAAGGAAACGCAGGGTGACCGGTGTCTCCTGGGACTCGTCAGAAACCACAGGGATGTACGCTGAGTGTGCCCATGAAGCCGGGGGCCTGCTGGAACTAGCCCTGCTTTCCCATCTGGAGGGCGGCATTCATGCCTGCCTTGACGCTCCCTGACATTCCCGGCTCCCGACGGGCCAGTGAGCCCTGGAAGAGTGCTTCGGGGAAAATTATGAGTTTGCTCTCTCTAAACCAGGGGCTTCCGCGGCCGCGGTGGCCGTCCGCACGGCAGGCTCTAGAGCCAAAGGGAACCTCAACGTGAGAACTGGCCTCCAGGTTAGGCCCTGAGTAGCCGCGCAGAAAGGGAGGCATGCAGCCCTTTCCGGGAGTTCTTAGTCGCTTTGCTCTCAAGGCAGTACACGCCCGGGGACTCCTAGGCCCCACGGGCGTGCAGCATTTTCCCGCCAAGGTCCCTGAGTGCCTCCAGACACCTGTGGGCCGGCTGAGCAACGTCGAGGTCCATTGGTTGATTCCCTCGGAGGACCCCCGTGCGTGCCGAGCGCTGGGCAACCACACACTGCGCGTTCCTTGAGGAGCGCTACATCTCCAGAGCCCTCGAACGCCCTTCGGGACAACGTGGCTGGTGGGTGCGAAGTGCCCAGGAAGACTCTGTCATGGCCCTTGTGTGAGCTGCCATGAGAGAACGCTGTGCTTGCAACACTGCGAGGCCCGCCCTCGTGCCTGAAGTCACCCTGCTCGAGGAGAAAGTCAGCACCTTAGCGTGCTGTGTGGCTCCCGGCACACCCAGCATGAAGCCACGCCTGGAAGTAAGGCCCTGGTTTGCCGTGCAGAAGCGGAGGCGTGCTGCAGTTTCCAGGAGGCGGTGGCCTCTGCGCTGCATACCTTGAACGGCAGCACGGCTTTCTGGACACCTGGGAGGCTAGCCGGGGCGCCCTGTTCCCGGCAGGAACACTGAGTAACCCCAGGCGCACCTGGGTCTGCTACGCACCATCCAGGCCCGTAGCCCCTTAGAGCCCCTCTGTGCACGCCGAGCGTAGGGAAACGCACTGCCCTCTCTTCTGGAGCAGCTTGGTTTCCTCAGCACTCGCACACGTTCACGAACACCGTTCTGCCACATCCCCCATGGCGCGGAGGTCTTACGCGTTGCCCTAATCGGAGCTGCGCTCAGAGTAACCCTCGTCTCCGCATTCCATCCAGGACCCCCTGACTGAAGGCACCGTGCCTCCTAGAGGACGGCGGCTTGGGTTCTTACTGCAATTCAAGTCCTGTTCCTTCTTTGGCACGGCAGGCCGCCCCAGGCCCAGAGGAGCAGCTACGGCCTTCCTTGGTTGAGACAGTTCGCTGGATGCGGGACTCCCTCCTTCGATCAGTTGACTCGGGGAAGGAAACGCAGGGTGACCGGTGTCTCCTGGGACTCGTCAGAAACCACAGGGATGTACGCTGAGTGTGCCCATGAAGCCGGGGGCCTGCTGGAACTAGCCCTGCTTTCCCATCTGGAGGGCGGCATTCATGCCTGCCTTGACGCTCCCTGACATTCCCGGCTCCCGACGGGCCAGTGAGCCCTGGAAGAGTGCTTCGGGGAAAATTATGAGTTTGCTCTCTCTAAACCAGGGGCTTCCGCGGCCGCGGTGGCCGTCCGCACGGCAGGCTCTAGAGCCAAAGGGAACCTCAACGTGAGAACTGGCCTCCAGGTTAGGCCCTGAGTAGCCGCGCAGAAAGGGAGGCATGCAGCCCTTTCCGGGAGTTCTTAGTCGCTTTGCTCTCAAGGCAGTACACGCCCGGGGACTCCTAGGCCCCACGGGCGTGCAGCATTTTCCCGCCAAGGTCCCTGAGTGCCTCCAGACACCTGTGGGCCGGCTGAGCAACGTCGAGGTCCATTGGTTGATTCCCTCGGAGGACCCCCGTGCGTGCCGAGCGCTGGGCAACCACACACTGCGCGTTCCTTGAGGAGCGCTACATCTCCAGAGCCCTCGAACGCCCTTCGGGACGACGTGGCTGGTGGGTGCGAAGTGCCCAGGAAGACTCTGTCATGGCCCTTGTGTGAGCTGCCATGAGAGAACGCTGTGCTTGCAACACTGCGAGGCCCGCCCTCGTGCCTGAAGTCACCCTGCTCGAGGAGAAAGTCAGCACCTTAGCGTGCTGTGTGGCTCCCGGCACACCCGGCATGAAGCCACGCCTGGAAGTAAGGCCCTGGTTTGCCGTGCAGAAGCGGAGGCGTGCTGCAGTTTCCAGGAGGCGGTGGCCTCTGCGCTGCATACCTTGAACAGCAGCACGGCTTTCTGGACACCTGGGAGGCTAGCCGGGGCGCCCTGTTCCCGGCAGGAACACTGAGTAACCCCAGGCGCACCTGGGTCTGCTACGCACCATCCAGGCCCGTAGCCCCTTAGAGCCCCTCTGTGCACGCCGAGCGTAGGGAAACGCACTGCCCTCTCTTCTGGAGCAGCTTGGTTTCCTCAGCACTCGCACACGTTCACGAACACCGTTCTGCCACATCCCCCATGGCGCGGAGGTCTTACGCGTTGCCCTAATCGGAGCTGCGCTCAGAGTAACCCTCGTCTCCGCATTCCATCCAGGACCCCCTGACTGAAGGCACCGTGCCTCCTAGAGGACGGCGGCTTGGGTTCTTACTGCAATTCAAGTCCTGTTCCTTCTTTGGCACGGCAGGCCGCCCCAGGCCCAGAGGAGCAGCTACGGCGTTCCTTGGTTGAGACAGTTCGCTGGATGCGGGACTCCCTCCTTCGATCAGTTGACTCGGGGAAGGAAACGCAGGGTGACCGGTGTCTCCTGGGACTCGTCAGAAACCACAGGGATGTACGCTGAGTGTGCCCATGAAGCCGGGGGCCTGCTGGAACTAGCCCTGCTTTCCCATCTGGAGGGCGGCATTCATGCCTGCCTTGACGCTCCCTGACATTCCCGGCTCCCGACGGGCCAGTGAGCCCTGGAAGAGTGCTTCGGGGAAAATTATGAGTTTGCTCTCTCTAAACCAGGGGCTTCCGCGGCCGCGGTGGCCGTCCGCACGGCAGGCTCTAGAGCCAAAGGGAACCTCAACGTGAGAACTGGCCTCCAGGTTAGGCCCTGAGTAGCCGCGCAGAAAGGGAGGCATGCAGCCCTTTCCGGGAGTTCTTAGTCGCTTTGCTCTCAAGGCAGTACACGCCCGGGGACTCCTAGGCCCAACGGGCGTGCAGCATTTTCCCGCCAAGGTCCCTGAGTGCCTCCAGACACCTGTGGGCCGGCTGAGCAACGTCGAGGTCCATTGGTTGATTCCCTCGGAGGACCCCCGTGCGTGCCGAGCGCTGGGCAACCACACACTGCGCGTTCCTTGAGGAGCGCTACATCTCCAGAGCCCTCGAACGCCCTTCGGGACGACGTGGCTGGTGGGTGCGAAGTGCCCAGGAAGACTCTGTCATGGCCCTTGTGTGAGCTGCCATGAGAGAACGCTGTGCTTGCAACACTGCGAGGCCCGCCCTCGTGCCTGAAGTCACCCTGCTCGAGGAGAAAGTCAGCACCTTAGCGTGCTGTGTGGCTCCCGGCACACCCGGCATGAAGCCACGCCTGGAAGTAAGGCCCTGGTTTGCCGTGCAGAAGCGGAGGCGTGCTGCAGTTTCCAGGAGGCGGTGGCCTCTGCGCTGCATACCTTGAACGGCAGCACGGCTTTCTGGACACCTGGGAGGCTAGCCGGGGCGCCCTGTTCCCGGCAGGAACACTGAGTAACCCCAGGCGCACCTGGGTCTGCTACGCACCATCCAGGCCCGTAGCCCCTTAGAGCCCCTCTGTGCACGCCGAGCGTAGGGAAACGCACTGCCCTCTCTTCTGGAGCAGCTTGGTTTCCTCAGCACTCGCACACGTTCACGAACACCGTTCTGCCACATCCCCCATGGCGCGGAGGTCTTACGCGTTGCCCTAATCGGAGCTGCGCTCAGAGTAACCCTCGTCTCCGCATTCCATCCAGGACCCCCTGACTGAAGGCACCGTGCCTCCTAGAGGACGGCGGCTTGGGTTCTTACTGCAATTCAAGTCCTGTTCCTTCTTTGGCACGGCAGGCCGCCCCAGGCCCAGAGGAGCAGCTACGGCCTTCCTTGGTTGAGACAGTTCGCTGGATGCGGGACTCCCTCCTTCGATCAGTTGACTCGGGGAAGGAAACGCAGGGTGACCGGTGTCTCCTGGGACTCGTCAGAAACCACAGGGATGTACGCTGAGTGTGCCCATGAAGCCGGGGGCCTGCTGGAACTAGCCCTGCTTTCCCATCTGGAGGGCGGCATTCATGCCTGCCTTGACGCTCCCTGACATTCCCGGCTCCCGACGGGCCAGTGAGCCCTGGAAGAGTGCTTCGGGGAAAATTATGAGTTTGCTCTCTCTAAACCAGGGGCTTCCGCGGCCGCGGTGGCCGTCCGCACGGCAGGCTCTAGAGCCAAAGGGAACCTCAACGTGAGAACCGGCCTCCAGGTTAGGCCCTGAGTAGCCGCGCAGAAAGGGAGGCATGCAGCCCTTTCCGGGAGTTCTTAGTCGCTTTGCTCTCAAGGCAGTACACGCCCGGGGACTCCTAGGCCCCACGGGCGTGCAGCATTTTCCCGCCAAGGTCCCTGAGTGCCTCCAGACACCTGTGGGCCGGCTGAGCAACGTCGAGGTCCATTGGTTGATTCCCTCGGAGGACCCCCGTGCGTGCCGAGCGCTGGGCAACCACACACTGCGCGTTCCTTGAGGAGCGCTACATCTCCAGAGCCCTCGAACGCCCTTCGGGACGACGTGGCTGGTGGGTGCGAAGTGCCCAGGAAGACTCTGTCATGGCCCTTGTGTGAGCTGCCATGAGAGAACGCTGTGCTTGCAACACTGCGAGGCCCGCCCTCGTGCCTGAAGTCACCCTGCTCGAGGAGAAAGTCAGCACCTTAGCGTGCTGTGTGGCTCCCGGCACACCCGGCATGAAGCCACGCCTGGAAGTAAGGCCCTGGTTTGCCGTGCAGAAGCGGAGGCGTGCTACAGTTTCCAGGAGGCGGTGGCCTCTGCGCTGCATACCTTGAACGGCAGCACAGCTTTCTGGACACCTGGGAGGCTAGCCGGGGCGCCCTGTTCCCGGCAGGAACACTGAGTAACCCCAGGCGCACCTGGGTCTGCTACGCACCATCCAGGCCCGTAGCCCCTTAGAGCCCCTCTGTGCACGCCGAGCGTAGGGAAACGCACTGCCCTCTCTTCTGGAGCAGCTTGGTTTCCTCAGCACTCGCACACGTTCACGAACACCGTTCTGCCACATCCCCCATGGCGCGGAGGTCTTACGCGTTGCCCTAATCGGAGCTGCGCTCAGAGTAACCCTCGTCTCCGCATTCCATCCAGGACCCCCTGACTGAAGGCACCGTGCCTCCTAGAGGACGGCGGCTTGGGTTCTTACTGCAATTCAAGTCCTGTTCCTTCTTTGGCACTGCAGGCCGCCCCAGGCCCAGAGGAGCAGCTACGGCCTTCCTTGGTTGAGACAGTTCGCTGGATGCGGGACTCCCTCCTTCGATCAGTTGACTCGGGGAAGGAAACGCAGGGTGACCGGTGTCTCCTGGGACTCGTCAGAAACCACAGGGATGTACGCTGAGTGTGCCCATGAAGCCGGGGGCCTGCTGGAACTAGCCCTGCTTTCCCATCTGGAGGGCGGCATTCATGCCTGCCTTGACGCTCCCTGACATTCCCGGCTCCCGACGGGCCAGTGAGCCCTGGAAGAGTGCTTCGGGGAAAATTATGAGTTTGCTCTCTCTAAACCAGGGGCTTCCGCGGCCGCGGTGGCCGTCCGCACGGCAGGCTCTAGAGCCAAAGGGAACCTCAACGTGAGAACTGGCCTCCAGGTTAGGCCCTGAGTAGCCGCGCAGAAAGGGAGGCATGCAGCCCTTTCCGGGAGTTCTTAGTCGCTTTGCTCTCAAGGCAGTACACGCCCGGGGACTCCTAGGCCCCACGGGCGTGCAGCATTTTCCCGCCAAGGTCCCTGAGTGCCTCCAGACACCTGTGGGCCGGCTGAGCAACGTCGAGGTCCATTGGTTGATTCCCTCGGAGGACCCCCGTGCGTGCCGAGCGCTGGGCAACCACACACTGCGCGTTCCTTGAGGAGCGCTACATCTCCAGAGCCCTCGAACGCCCTTCGGGACAACGTGGCTGGTGGGTGCGAAGTGCCCAGGAAGACTCTGTCATGGCCCTTGTGTGAGCTGCCATGAGAGAACGCTGTGCTTGCAACACTGCGAGGCCCGCCCTCGTGCCTGAAGTCACCCTGCTCGAGGAGAAAGTCAGCACCTTAGCGTGCTGTGTGGCTCCCGGCACACCCAGCATGAAGCCACGCCTGGAAGTAAGGCCCTGGTTTGCCGTGCAGAAGCGGAGGCGTGCTGCAGTTTCCAGGAGGCGGTGGCCTCTGCGCTGCATACCTTGAACGGCAGCACGGCTTTCTGGACACCTGGGAGGCTAGCCGGGGCGCCCTGTTCCCGGCAGGAACACTGAGTAACCCCAGGCGCACCTGGGTCTGCTACGCACCATCCAGGCCCGTAGCCCCTTAGAGCCCCTCTGTGCACGCCGAGCGTAGGGAAACGCACTGCCCTCTCTTCTGGAGCAGCTTGGTTTCCTCAGCACTCGCACACGTTCACGAACACCGTTCTGCCACATCCCCCATGGCGCGGAGGTCTTACGCGTTGCCCTAATCGGAGCTGCGCTCAGAGTAACCCTCGTCTCCGCATTCCATCCAGGACCCCCTGACTGAAGGCACCGTGCCTCCTAGAGGACGGCGGCTTGGGTTCTTACTGCAATTCAAGTCCTGTTCCTTCTTTGGCACGGCAGGCCGCCCCAGGCCCAGAGGAGCAGCTACGGCCTTCCTTGGTTGAGACAGTTCGCTGGATGCGGGACTCCCTCCTTCGATCAGTTGACTCGGGGAAGGAAACGCAGGGTGACCGGTGTCTCCTGGGACTCGTCAGAAACCACAGGGATGTACGCTGAGTGTGCCCATGAAGCCGGGGGCCTGCTGGAACTAGCCCTGCTTTCCCATCTGGAGGGCGGCATTCATGCCTGCCTTGACGCTCCCTGACATTCCCGGCTCCCGACGGGCCAGTGAGCCCTGGAAGAGTGCTTCGGGGAAAATTATGAGTTTGCTCTCTCTAAACCAGGGGCTTCCGCGGCCGCGGTGGCCGTCCGCACGGCAGGCTCTAGAGCCAAAGGGAACCTCAACGTGAGAACTGGCCTCCAGGTTAGGCCCTGAGTAGCCGCGCAGAAAGGGAGGCATGCAGCCCTTTCCGGGAGTTCTTAGTCGCTTTGCTCTCAAGGCAGTACACGCCCGGGGACTCCTAGGCCCCACGGGCGTGCAGCATTTTCCCGCCAAGGTCCCTGAGTGCCTCCAGACACCTGTGGGCCGGCTGAGCAACGTCGAGGTCCATTGGTTGATTCCCTCGGAGGACCCCCGTGCGTGCCGAGCGCTGGGCAACCACACACTGCGCGTTCCTTGAGGAGCGCTACATCTCCAGAGCCCTCGAACGCCCTTCGGGACGACGTGGCTGGTGGGTGCGAAGTGCCCAGGAAGACTCTGTCATGGCCCTTGTGTGAGCTGCCATGAGAGAACGCTGTGCTTGCAACACTGCGAGGCCCGCCCTCGTGCCTGAAGTCACCCTGCTCGAGGAGAAAGTCAGCACCTTAGCGTGCTGTGTGGCTCCCGGCACACCCGGCATGAAGCCACGCCTGGAAGTAAGGCCCTGGTTTGCCGTGCAGAAGCGGAGGCGTGCTGCAGTTTCCAGGAGGCGGTGGCCTCTGCGCTGCATACCTTGAACGGCAGCACGGCTTTCTGGACACCTGGGAGGCTAGCCGGGGCGCCCTGTTCCCGGCAGGAACACTGAGTAACCCCAGGCGCACCTGGGTCTGCTACGCACCATCCAGGCCCGTAGCCCCTTAGAGCCCCTCTGTGCACGCCGAGCGTAGGGAAACGCACTGCCCTCTCTTCTGGAGCAGCTTGGTTTCCTCAGCACTCGCACACGTTCACGAACACCGTTCTGCCACATCCCCCATGGCGCGGAGGTCTTACGCGTTGCCCTAATCGGAGCTGCGCTCAGAGTAACCCTCGTCTCCGCATTCCATCCAGGACCCCCTGACTGAAGGCACCGTGCCTCCTAGAGGACGGCGGCTTGGGTTCTTACTGCAATTCAAGTCCTGTTCCTTCTTTGGCACGGCAGGCCGCCCCAGGCCCAGAGGAGCAGCTACGGCGTTCCTTGGTTGAGACAGTTCGCTGGATGCGGGACTCCCTCCTTCGATCAGTTGACTCGGGGAAGGAAACGCAGGGTGACCGGTGTCTCCTGGGACTCGTCAGAAACCACAGGGATGTACGCTGAGTGTGCCCATGAAGCCGGGGGCCTGCTGGAACTAGCCCTGCTTTCCCATCTGGAGGGCGGCATTCATGCCTGCCTTGACGCTCCCTGACATTCCCGGCTCCCGACGGGCCAGTGAGCCCTGGAAGAGTGCTTCGGGGAAAATTATGAGTTTGCTCTCTCTAAACCAGGGGCTTCCGCGGCCGCGGTGGCCGTCCGCACGGCAGGCTCTAGAGCCAAAGGGAACCTCAACGTGAGAACTGGCCTCCAGGTTAGGCCCTGAGTAGCCGCGCAGAAAGGGAGGCATGCAGCCCTTTCCGGGAGTTCTTAGTCGCTTTGCTCTCAAGGCAGTACACGCCCGGGGACTCCTAGGCCCAACGGGCGTGCAGCATTTTCCCGCCAAGGTCCCTGAGTGCCTCCAGACACCTGTGGGCCGGCTGAGCAACGTCGAGGTCCATTGGTTGATTCCCTCGGAGGACCCCCGTGCGTGCCGAGCGCTGGGCAACCACACACTGCGCGTTCCTTGAGGAGCGCTACATCTCCAGAGCCCTCGAACGCCCTTCGGGACGACGTGGCTGGTGGGTGCGAAGTGCCCAGGAAGACTCTGTCATGGCCCTTGTGTGAGCTGCCATGAGAGAACGCTGTGCTTGCAACACTGCGAGGCCCGCCCTCGTGCCTGAAGTCACCCTGCTCGAGGAGAAAGTCAGCACCTTAGCGTGCTGTGTGGCTCCCGGCACACCCGGCATGAAGCCACGCCTGGAAGTAAGGCCCTGGTTTGCCGTGCAGAAGCGGAGGCGTGCTGCAGTTTCCAGGAGGCGGTGGCCTCTGCGCTGCATACCTTGAACGGCAGCACGGCTTTCTGGACACCTGGGAGGCTAGCCGGGGCGCCCTGTTCCCGGCAGGAACACTGAGTAACCCCAGGCGCACCTGGGTCTGCTACGCACCATCCAGGCCCGTAGCCCCTTAGAGCCCCTCTGTGCACGCCGAGCGTAGGGAAACGCACTGCCCTCTCTTCTGGAGCAGCTTGGTTTCCTCAGCACTCGCACACGTTCACGAACACCGTTCTGCCACATCCCCCATGGCGCGGAGGTCTTACGCGTTGCCCTAATCGGAGCTGCGCTCAGAGTAACCCTCGTCTCCGCATTCCATCCAGGACCCCCTGACTGAAGGCACCGTGCCTCCTAGAGGACGGCGGCTTGGGTTCTTACTGCAATTCAAGTCCTGTTCCTTCTTTGGCACGGCAGGCCGCCCCAGGCCCAGAGGAGCAACTACGGCCTTCCTTGGTTGAGACAGTTCGCTGGATGCGGGACTCCCTCCTTCGATCAGTTGACTCGGGGAAGGAAACGCAGGGTGACCGGTGTCTCCTGGGACTCGTCAGAAACCACAGGGATGTACGCTGAGTGTGCCCATGAAGCCGGGGGCCTGCTGGAACTAGCCCTGCTTTCCCATCTGGAGGGCGGCATTCATGCCTGCCTTGACGCTCCCTGACATTCCCGGCTCCCGACGGGCCAGTGAGCCCTGGAAGAGTGCTTCGGGGAAAATTATGAGTTTGCTCTCTCTAAACCAGGGGCTTCCGCGGCCGCGGTGGCCGTCCGCACGGCAGGCTCTAGAGCCAAAGGGAACCTCAACGTGAGAACTGGCCTCCAGGTTAGGCCCTGAGTAGCCGCGCAGAAAGGGAGGCATGCAGCCCTTTCCGGGAGTTCTTAGTCGCTTTGCTCTCAAGGCAGTACACGCCCGGGGACTCCTAGGCCCCACGGGCGTGCAGCATTTTCCCGCCAAGGTCCCTGAGTGCCTCCAGACACCTGTGGGCCGGCTGAGCAACGTCGAGGTCCATTGGTTGATTCCCTCGGAGGACCCCCGTGCGTGCCGAGCGCTGGGCAACCACACACTGCGCGTTCCTTGAGGAGCGCTACATCTCCAGAGCCCTCGAACGCCCTTCGGGACAACGTGGCTGGTGGGTGCGAAGTGCCCAGGAAGACTCTGTCATGGCCCTTGTGTGAGCTGCCATGAGAGAACGCTGTGCTTGCAACACTGCGAGGCCCGCCCTCGTGCCTGAAGTCACCCTGCTCGAGGAGAAAGTCAGCACCTTAGCGTGCTGTGTGGCTCCCGGCACACCCGGCATGAAGCCACGCCTGGAAGTAAGGCCCTGGTTTGCCGTGCAGAAGCAGAGGCGTGCTGCAGTTTCCAGGAGGCGGTGGCCTCTGCGCTGCATACCTTGAACGGCAGCACGGCTTTCTGGACACCTGGGAGGCTAGCCGGGGCGCCCTGTTCCCGGCAGGAACACTGAGTAACCCCAGGCGCACCTGGGTCTGCTACGCACCATCCAGGCCCGTAGCCCCTTAGAGCCCCTCTGTGCACGCCGAGCGTAGGGAAACGCACTGCCCTCTCTTCTGGAGCAGCTTGGTTTCCTCAGCACTCGCACACGTTCACGAACACCGTTCTGCCACATCCCCCATGGCGCGGAGGTCTTACGCGTTGCCCTAATCGGAGCTGCGCTCAGAGTAACCCTCGTCTCCGCATTCCATCCAGGACCCCCTGACTGAAGGCACCGTGCCTCCTAGAGGACGGCGGCTTGGGTTCTTACTGCAATTCAAGTCCTGTTCCTTCTTTGGCACGGCAGGCCGCCCCAGGCCCAGAGGAGCAGCTACGGCGTTCCTTGGTTGAGACAGTTCGCTGGATGCGGGACTCCCTCCTTCGATCAGTTGACTCGGGGAAGGAAACGCAGGGTGACCGGTGTCTCCTGGGACTCGTCAGAAACCACAGGGATGTACGCTGAGTGTGCCCATGAAGCCGGGGGCCTGCTGGAACTAGCCCTGCTTTCCCATCTGGAGGGCGGCATTCATGCCTGCCTTGACGCTCCCTGACATTCCCGGCTCCCGACGGGCCAGTGAGCCCTGGAAGAGTGCTTCGGGGAAAATTATGAGTTTGCTCTCTCTAAACCAGGGGCTTCCGCGGCCGCGGTGGCCGTCCGCACGGCAGGCTCTAGAGCCAAAGGGAACCTCAACGTGAGAACTGGCCTCCAGGTTAGGCCCTGAGTAGCCGCGCAGAAAGGGAGGCATGCAGCCCTTTCCGGGAGTTCTTAGTCGCTTTGCTCTCAAGGCAGTACACGCCCGGGGACTCCTAGGCCCCACGGGCGTGCAGCATTTTCCCACCAAGGTCCCTGAGTGCCTCCAGACACCTGTGGGCCGGCTGAGCAACGTCGAGGTCCATTGGTTGATTCCCTCGGAGGACCCCCGTGCGTGCCGAGCGCTGGGCAACCACACACTGCGCGTTCCTTGAGGAGCGCTACATCTCCAGAGCCCTCGAACGCCCTTCGGGACGACGTGGCTGGTGGGTGCGAAGTGCCCAGGAAGACTCTGTCATGGCCCTTGTGTGAGCTGCCATGAGAGAACGCTGTGCTTGCAACACTGCGAGGCCCGCCCTCGTGCCTGAAGTCACCCTGCTCGAGGAGAAAGTCAGCACCTTAGCGTGCTGTGTGGCTCCCGGCACACCCAGCATGAAGCCACGCCTGGAAGTAAGGCCCTGGTTTGCCGTGCAGAAGCGGAGGCGTGCTGCAGTTTCCAGGAGGCGGTGGCCTCTGCGCTGCATACCTTGAACGGCAGCACGGCTTTCTGGACACCTGGGAGGCTAGCCGGGGCGCCCTGTTCCCGGCAGGAACACTGAGTAACCCCAGGCGCACCTGGGTCTGCTACGCACCATCCAGGCCCGTAGCCCCTTAGAGCCCCTCTGTGCACGCCGAGCGTAGGGAAACGCACTGCCCTCTCTTCTGGAGCAGCTTGGTTTCCTCAGCACTCGCACACGTTCACGAACACCGTTCTGCCACATCCCCCATGGCGCGGAGGTCTTACGCGTTGCCCTAATCGGAGCTGCGCTCAGAGTAACCCTCGTCTCCGCATTCCATCCAGGACCCCCTGACTGAAGGCACCGTGCCTCCTAGAGGACGGCGGCTTGGGTTCTTACTGCAATTCAAGTCCTGTTCCTTCTTTGGCACGGCAGGCCGCCCCAGGCCCAGAGGAGCAGCTACGGCCTTCCTTGGTTGAGACAGTTCGCTGGATGCGGGACTCCCTCCTTCGATCAGTTGACTCGGGGAAGGAAACGCAGGGTGACCGGTGTCTCCTGGGACTCGTCAGAAACCACAGGGATGTACGCTGAGTGTGCCCATGAAGCCGGGGGCCTGCTGGAACTAGCCCTGCTTTCCCATCTGGAGGGCGGCATTCATGCCTGCCTTGACGCTCCCTGACATTCCCGGCTCCCGACGGGCCAGTGAGCCCTGGAAGAGTGCTTCGGGGAAAATTATGAGTTTGCTCTCTCTAAACCAGGGGCTTCCGCGGCCGCGGTGGCCGTCCGCACGGCAGGCTCTAGAGCCAAAGGGAACCTCAACGTGAGAACTGGCCTCCAGGTTAGGCCCTGAGTAGCCGCGCAGAAAGGGAGGCATGCAGCCCTTTCCGGGAGTTCTTAGTCGCTTTGCTCTCAAGGCAGTACACGCCCGGGGACTCCTAGGCCCCACGGGCGTGCAGCATTTTCCCGCCAAGGTCCCTGAGTGCCTCCAGACACCTGTGGGCCGGCTGAGCAACGTCGAGGTCCATTGGTTGATTCCCTCGGAGGACCCCCGTGCGTGCCGAGCGCTGGGCAACCACACACTGCGCGTTCCTTGAGGAGCGCTACATCTCCAGAGCCCTCGAACGCCCTTCGGGACAACGTGGCTGGTGGGTGCGAAGTGCCCAGGAAGACTCTGTCATGGCCCTTGTGTGAGCTGCCATGAGAGAACGCTGTGCTTGCAACACTGCGAGGCCCGCCCTCGTGCCTGAAGTCACCCTGCTCGAGGAGAAAGTCAGCACCTTAGCGTGCTGTGTGGCTCCCGGCACACCGAGCATGAAGCCACGCCTGGAAGTAAGGCCCTGGTTTGCCGTGCAGAAGCGGAGGCGTGCTGCAGTTTCCAGGAGGCGGTGGCCTCTGCGCTGCATACCTTGAACGGCAGCACGGCTTTCTGGACACCTGGGAGGCTAGCCGGGGCGCCCTGTTCCCGGCAGGAACACTGAGTAACCCCAGGCGCACCTGGGTCTGCTACGCACCATCCAGGCCCGTAGCCCCTTAGAGCCCCTCTGTGCACGCCGAGCGTAGGGAAACGCACTGCCCTCTCTTCTGGAGCAGCTTGGTTTCCTCAGCACTCGCACACGTTCACGAACACCGTTCTGCCACATCCCCCATGGCGCGGAGGTCTTACGCGTTGCCCTAATCGGAGCTGCGCTCAGAGTAACCCTCGTCTCCGCATTCCATCCAGGACCCCCTGACTGAAGGCACCGTGCCTCCTAGAGGACGGCGGCTTGGGTTCTTACTGCAATTCAAGTCCTGTTCCTTCTTTGGCACGGCAGGCCGCCCCAGGCCCAGAGGAGCAGCTACGGCCTTCCTTGGTTGAGACAGTTCGCTGGATGCGGGACTCCCTCCTTCGATCAGTTGACTCGGGGAAGGAAACGCAGGGTGACCGGTGTCTCCTGGGACTCGTCAGAAACCACAGGGATGTACGCTGAGTGTGCCCATGAAGCCGGGGGCCTGCTGGAACTAGCCCTGCTTTCCCATCTGGAGGGCGGCATTCATGCCTGCCTTGACGCTCCCTGACATTCCCGGCTCCCGACGGGCCAGTGAGCCCTGGAAGAGTGCTTCGGGGAAAATTATGAGTTTGCTCTCTCTAAACCAGGGGCTTCCGCGGCCGCGGTGGCCGTCCGCACGGCAGGCTCTAGAGCCAAAGGGAACCTCAACGTGAGAACTGGCCTCCAGGTTAGGCCCTGAGTAGCCGCGCAGAAAGGGAGGCATGCAGCTCTTTCCGGGAGTTCTTAGTCGCTTTGCTCTCAAGGCAGTACACGCCCGGGGACTCCTAGGCCCCACGGGCGTGCAGCATTTTCCCGCCAAGGTCCCTGAGTGCCTCCAGACACCTGTGGGCCGGCTGAGCAACGTCGAGGTCCATTGGTTGATTCCCTCGGAGGACCCCCGTGCGTGCCGAGCGCTGGGCAACCACACACTGCGCGTTCCTTGAGGAGCGCTACATCTCCAGAGCCCTCGAACGCCCTTCGGGACGACGTGGCTGGTGGGTGCGAAGTGCCCAGGAAGACTCTGTCATGGCCCTTGTGTGAGCTGCCATGAGAGAACGCTGTGCTTGCAACACTGCGAGGCCCGCCCTCGTGCCTGAAGTCACCCTGCTCGAGGAGAAAGTCAGCACCTTAGCGTGCTGTGTGGCTCCCGGCACACCCAGCATGAAGCCACGCCTGGAAGTAAGGCCCTGGTTTGCCGTGCAGAAGCGGAGGCGTGCTGCAGTTTCCAGGAGGCGGTGGCCTCGGCGCTGCATACCTTGAACGGCGGCACGGCTTTCTGGACACCTGGGAGGCTAGCCGGGGCGCCCTGTTCCCGGCAGGAACACTGAGTAACCCCAGGCGCACCTGGGTCTGCTACGCACCATCCAGGCCCGTAGCCCCTTAGAGCCCCTCTGTGCACGCCGAGCGTAGGGAAACGCACTGCCCTCTCTTCTGGAGCAGCTTGGTTTCCTCAGCACTCGCACACGTTCACGAACACCGTTCTGCCACATCCCCCATGGCGCGGAGGTCTTACGCGTTGCCCTAATCGGAGCTGCGCTCAGAGTAACCCTCGTCTCCGCATTCCATCCAGGACCCCCTGACTGAAGGCACCGTGCCTCCTAGAGGACGGCGGCTTGGGTTCTTACTGCAATTCAAGTCCTGTTCCTTCTTTGGCACGGCAGGCCGCCCCAGGCCCAGAGGAGCAGCTACGGCCTTCCTTGGTTGAGACAGTTCGCTGGATGCGGGACTCCCTCCTTCGATCAGTTGACTCGGGGAAGGAAACGCAGGGTGACCGGTGTCTCCTGGGACTCGTCAGAAACCACAGGGATGTACGCTGAGTGTGCCCATGAAGCCGGGGGCCTGCTGGAACTAGCCCTGCTTTCCCATCTGGAGGGCGGCATTCATGCCTGCCTTGACGCTCCCTGACATTCCCGGCTCCCGACGGGCCAGTGAGCCCTGGAAGAGTGCTTCGGGGAAAATTATGAGTTTGCTCTCTCTAAACCAGGGGCTTCCGCGGCCGCGGTGGCCGTCCGCACGGCAGGCTCTAGAGCCAAAGGGAACCTCAACGTGAGAACTGGCCTCCAGGTTAGGCCCTGAGTAGCCGCGCAGAAAGGGAGGCATGCAGCTCTTTCCGGGAGTTCTTAGTCGCTTTGCTCTCAAGGCAGTACACGCCCGGGGACTCCTAGGCCCCGCGGGCGTGCAGCATTTTCCCGCCAAGGTCCCTGAGTGCCTCCAGACACCTGTGGGCCGGCTGAGCAACGTCGAGGTCCATTGGTTGATTCCCTCGGAGGACCCCCGTGCGTGCCGAGCGCTGGGCAACCACACACTGCGCGTTCCTTGAGGAGCGCTACATCTCCAGAGCCCTCGAACGCCCTTCGGGACGACGTGGCTGGTGGGTGCGAAGTGCCCAGGAAGACTCTGTCATGGCCCTTGTGTGAGCTGCCATGAGAGAACGCTGTGCTTGCAACACTGCGAGGCCCGCCCTCGTGCCTGAAGTCACCCTGCTCGAGGAGAAAGTCAGCACCTTAGCGTGCTGTGTGGCTCCCGGCACACCCAGCATGAAGCCACGCCTGGAAGTAAGGCCCTGGTTTGCCGTGCAGAAGCGGAGGCGTGCTGCAGTTTCCAGGAGGCGGTGGCCTCGGCTCTGCATACCTTGAACGGCGGCACGGCTTTCTGGACACCTGGGAGGCTAGCCGGGGCGCCCTGTTCCCGGCAGGAACACTGAGTAACCCCAGGCGCACCTGGGTCTGCTACGCACCATCCAGGCCCGTAGCCCCTTAGAGCCCCTCTGTGCACGCCGAGCGTAGGGAAACGCACTGCCCTCTCTTCTGGAGCAGCTTGGTTTCCTCAGCACTCGCACACGTTCACGAACACCGTTCTGCCACATCCCCCATGGCGCGGAGGTCTTACGCGTTGCCCTAATCGGAGCTGCGCTCAGAGTAACCCTCGTCTCCGCATTCCATCCAGGACCCCCTGACTGAAGGCACCGTGCCTCCTAGAGGACGGCGGCTTGGGTTCTTACTGCAATTCAAGTCCTGTTCCTTCTTTGGCACGGCAGGCCGCCCCAGGCCCAGAGGAGCAGCTACGGCGTTCCTTGGTTGAGACAGTTCGCTGGATGCGGGACTCCCTCCTTCGATCAGTTGACTCGGGGAAGGAAACGCAGGGTGACCGGTGTCTCCTGGGACTCGTCAGAAACCACAGGGATGTACGCTGAGTGTGCCCATGAAGCCGGGGGCCTGCTGGAACTAGCCCTGCTTTCCCATCTGGAGGGCGGCATTCATGCCTGCCTTGACGCTCCCTGACATTCCCGGCTCCCGACGGGCCAGTGAGCCCTGGAAGAGTGCTTCGGGGAAAATTATGAGTTTGCTCTCTCTAAACCAGGGGCTTCCGCGGCCGCGGTGGCCGTCCGCACGGCAGGCTCTAGAGCCAAAGGGAACCTCAACGTGAGAACTGGCCTCCAGGTTAGGCCCTGAGTAGCCGCGCAGAAAGGGAGGCATGCAGCTCTTTCCGGGAGTTCTTAGTCGCTTTGCTCTCAAGGCAGTACACGCCCGGGGACTCCTAGGCCCCACGGGCGTGCAGCATTTTCCCGCCAAGGTCCCTGAGTGCCTCCAGACACCTGTGGGCCGGCTGAGCAACGTCGAGGTCCATTGGTTGATTCCCTCGGAGGACCCCCGTGCGTGCCGAGCGCTGGGCAACCACACACTGCGCGTTCCTTGAGGAGCGCTACATCTCCAGAGCCCTCGAACGCCCTTCGGGACGACGTGGCTGGTGGGTGCGAAGTGCCCAGGAAGACTCTGTCATGGCCCTTGTGTGAGCTGCCATGAGAGAACGCTGTGCTTGCAACACTGCGAGGCCCGCCCTCGTGCCTGAAGTCACCCTGCTCGAGGAGAAAGTCAGCACCTTAGCGTGCTGTGTGGCTCCCGGCACACCCAGCATGAAGCCACGCCTGGAAGTAAGGCCCTGGTTTGCCGTGCAGAAGCGGAGGCGTGCTGCAGTTTCCAGGAGGCGGTGGCCTCGGCTCTGCATACCTTGAACGGCGGCACGGCTTTCTGGACACCTGGGAGGCTAGCCGGGGCGCCCTGTTCCCGGCAGGAACACTGAGTAACCCCAGGCGCACCTGGGTCTGCTACGCACCATCCAGGCCCGTAGCCCCTTAGAGCCCCTCTGTGCACGCCGAGCGTAGGGAAACGCACTGCCCTCTCTTCTGGAGCAGCTTGGTTTCCTCAGCACTCGCACACGTTCACGAACACCGTTCTGCCACATCCCCCATGGCGCGGAGGTCTTACGCGTTGCCCTAATCGGAGCTGCGCTCAGAGTAACCCTCGTCTCCGCATTCCATCCAGGACCCCCTGACTGAAGGCACCGTGCCTCCTAGAGGACGGCGGCTTGGGTTCTTACTGCAATTCAAGTCCTGTTCCTTCTTTGGCACGGCAGGCCGCCCCAGGCCCAGAGGAGCAGCTACGGCGTTCCTTGGTTGAGACAGTTCGCTGGATGCGGGACTCCCTCCTTCGATCAGTTGACTCGGGGAAGGAAACGCAGGGTGACCGGTGTCTCCTGGGACTCGTCAGAAACCACAGGGATGTACGCTGAGTGTGCCCATGAAGCCGGGGGCCTGCTGGAACTAGCCCTGCTTTCCCATCTGGAGGGCGGCATTCATGCCTGCCTTGACGCTCCCTGACATTCCCGGCTCCCGACGGGCCAGTGAGCCCTGGAAGAGTGCTTCGGGGAAAATTATGAGTTTGCTCTCTCTAAACCAGGGGCTTCCGCGGCCGCGGTGGCCGTCCGCACGGCAGGCTCTAGAGCCAAAGGGAACCTCAACGTGAGAACTGGCCTCCAGGTTAGGCCCTGAGTAGCCGCGCAGAAAGGGAGGCATGCAGCTCTTTCCGGGAGTTCTTAGTCGCTTTGCTCTCAAGGCAGTACACGCCCGGGGACTCCTAGGCCCCACGGGCGTGCAGCATTTTCCCGCCAAGGTCCCTGAGTGCCTCCAGACACCTGTGGGCCGGCTGAGCAACGTCGAGGTCCATTGGTTGATTCCCTCGGAGGACCCCCGTGCGTGCCGAGCGCTGGGCAACCACACACTGCGCGTTCCTTGAGGAGCGCTACATCTCCAGAGCCCTCGAACGCCCTTCGGGACAACGTGGCTGGTGGGTGCGAAGTGCCCAGGAAGACTCTGTCATGGCCCTTGTGTGAGCTGCCATGAGAGAACGCTGTGCTTGCAACACTGCGAGGCCCGCCCTCGTGCCTGAAGTCACCCTGCTCGAGGAGAAAGTCAGCACCTTAGCGTGCTGTGTGGCTCCCGGCACACCCAGCATGAAGCCACGCCTGGAAGTAAGGCCCTGGTTTGCCGTGCAGAAGCGGAGGCGTGCTGCAGTTTCCAGGAGGCGGTGGCCTCGGCTCTGCATACCTTGAACGGCGGCACGGCTTTCTGGACACCTGGGAGGCTAGCCGGGGCGCCCTGTTCCCGGCAGGAACACTGAGTAACCCCAGGCGCACCTGGGTCTGCTACGCACCATCCAGGCCCGTAGCCCCTTAGAGCCCCTCTGTGCACGCCGAGCGTAGGGAAACGCACTGCCCTCTCTTCTGGAGCAGCTTGGTTTCCTCAGCACTCGCACACGTTCACGAACACCGTTCTGCCACATCCCCCATGGCGCGGAGGTCTTACGCGTTGCCCTAATCGGAGCTGCGCTCAGAGTAACCCTCGTCTCCGCATTCCATCCAGGACCCCCTGACTGAAGGCACCGTGCCTCCTAGAGGACGGCGGCTTGGGTTCTTACTGCAATTCAAGTCCTGTTCCTTCTTTGGCACGGCAGGCCGCCCCAGGCCCAGAGGAGCAGCTACGGCCTTCCTTGGTTGAGACAGTTCGCTGGATGCGGGACTCCCTCCTTCGATCAGTTGACTCGGGGAAGGAAACGCAGGGTGACCGGTGTCTCCTGGGACTCGTCAGAAACCACAGGGATGTACGCTGAGTGTGCCCATGAAGCCGGGGGCCTGCTGGAACTAGCCCTGCTTTCCCATCTGGAGGGCGGCATTCATGCCTGCCTTGACGCTCCCTGACATTCCCGGCTCCCGACGGGCCAGTGAGCCCTGGAAGAGTGCTTCGGGGAAAATTATGAGTTTGCTCTCTCTAAACCAGGGGCTTCCGCGGCCGCGGTGGCCGTCCGCACGGCAGGCTCTAGAGCCAAAGGGAACCTCAACGTGAGAACTGGCCTCCAGGTTAGGCCCTGAGTAGCCGCGCAGAAAGGGAGGCATGCAGCTCTTTCCGGGAGTTCTTAGTCGCTTTGCTCTCAAGGCAGTACACGCCCGGGGACTCCTAGGCCCCACGGGCGTGCAGCATTTTCCCGCCAAGGTCCCTGAGTGCCTCCAGACACCTGTGGGCCGGCTGAGCAACGTCGAGGTCCATTGGTTGATTCCCTCGGAGGACCCCCGTGCGTGCCGAGCGCTGGGCAACCACACACTGCGCGTTCCTTGAGGAGCGCTACATCTCCAGAGCCCTCGAACGCCCTTCGGGACGACGTGGCTGGTGGGTGCGAAGTGCCCAGGAAGACTCTGTCATGGCCCTTGTGTGAGCTGCCATGAGAGAACGCTGTGCTTGCAACACTGCGAGGCCCGCCCTCGTGCCTGAAGTCACCCTGCTCGAGGAGAAAGTCAGCACCTTAGCGTGCTGTGTGGCTCCCGGCACACCCAGCATGAAGCCACGCCTGGAAGTAAGGCCCTGGTTTGCCGTGCAGAAGCGGAGGCGTGCTGCAGTTTCCAGGAGGCGGTGGCCTCGGCGCTGCATACCTTGAACGGCGGCACGGCTTTCTGGACACCTGGGAGGCTAGCCGGGGCGCCCTGTTCCCGGCAGGAACACTGAGTAACCCCAGGCGCACCTGGGTCTGCTACGCACCATCCAGGCCCGTAGCCCCTTAGAGCCCCTCTGTGCACGCCGAGCGTAGGGAAACGCACTGCCCTCTCTTCTGGAGCAGCTTGGTTTCCTCAGCACTCGCACACGTTCACGAACACCGTTCTGCCACATCCCCCATGGCGCGGAGGTCTTACGCGTTGCCCTAATCGGAGCTGCGCTCAGAGTAACCCTCGTCTCCGCATTCCATCCAGGACCCCCTGACTGAAGGCACCGTGCCTCCTAGAGGACGGCGGCTTGGGTTCTTACTGCAATTCAAGTCCTGTTCCTTCTTTGGCACGGCAGGCCGCCCCAGGCCCAGAGGAGCAGCTACGGCCTTCCTTGGTTGAGACAGTTCGCTGGATGCGGGACTCCCTCCTTCGATCAGTTGACTCGGGGAAGGAAACGCAGGGTGACCGGTGTCTCCTGGGACTCGTCAGAAACCACAGGGATGTACGCTGAGTGTGCCCATGAACCCGGGGGCCTGCTGGAACTAGCCCTGCTTTCCCATCTGGAGGGCGGCATTCATGCCTGCCTTGACGCTCCCTGACATTCCCGGCTCCCGACGGGCCAGTGAGCCCTGGAAGAGTGCTTCGGGGAAAATTATGAGTTTGCTCTCTCTAAACCAGGGGCTTCCGCGGCCGCGGTGGCCGTCCGCACGGCAGGCTCTAGAGCCAAAGGGAACCTCAACGTGAGAACTGGCCTCCAGGTTAGGCCCTGAGTAGCCGCGCAGAAAGGGAGGCATGCAGCTCTTTCCGGGAGTTCTTAGTCGCTTTGCTCTCAAGGCAGTACACGCCCGGGGACTCCTAGGCCCCACGGGCGTGCAGCATTTTCCCGCCAAGGTCCCTGAGTGCCTCCAGACACCTGTGGGCCGGCTGAGCAACGTCGAGGTCCATTGGTTGATTCCCTCGGAGGACCCCCGTGCGTGCCGAGCGCTGGGCAACCACACACTGCGCGTTCCTTGAGGAGCGCTACATCTCCAGAGCCCTCGAACGCCCTTCGGGACGACGTGGCTGGTGGGTGCGAAGTGCCCAGGAAGACTCTGTCATGGCCCTTGTGTGAGCTGCCATGAGAGAACGCTGTGCTTGCAACACTGCGAGGCCCGCCCTCGTGCCTGAAGTCACCCTGCTCGAGGAGAAAGTCAGCACCTTAGCGTGCTGTGTGGCTCCCAGCACACCCAGCATGAAGCCACGCCTGGAAGTAAGGCCCTGGTTTGCCGTGCAGAAGCGGAGGCGTGCTGCAGTTTCCAGGAGGCGGTGCCCTCGGCGCTGCATACCTTGAACGGCGGCACGGCTTTCTGGACACCTGGGAGGCTAGCCGGGGCGCCCTGTTCCCGGCAGGAACACTGAGTAACCCCAGGCGCACCTGGGTCTGCTACGCACCATCCAGGCCCGTAGCCCCTTAGAGCCCCTCTGTGCACGCCGAGCGTAGGGAAACGCACTGCCCTCTCTTCTGGAGCAGCTTGGTTTCCTCAGCACTCGCACACGTTCACGAACACCGTTCTGCCACATCCCCCATGGCGCGGAGGTCTTACGCGTTGCCCTAATCGGAGCTGCGCTCAGAGTAACCCTCGTCTCCGCATTCCATCCAGGACCCCCTGACTGAAGGCACCGTGCCTCCTAGAGGACGGCGGCTT
The DNA here is from genome assembly GCF_949774975.1 of Lagenorhynchus albirostris. Taxonomy (NCBI): domain Eukaryota; kingdom Metazoa; phylum Chordata; class Mammalia; order Artiodactyla; family Delphinidae; genus Lagenorhynchus; species Lagenorhynchus albirostris. The sequence continues at coordinate 89,576,173 of NC_083106.1, read as the reverse complement.
GGGTTCTTACTGCAATTCAAGTCCTGTTCCTTCTTTGGCACGGCAGGCCGCCCCAGGCCCAGAGGAGCAGCTACGGCCTTCCTTGGTTGAGACAGTTCGCTGGATGCGGGACTCCCTCCTTCGATCAGTTGACTCGGGGAAGGAAACGCAGGGTGACCGGTGTCTCCTGGGACTCGTCAGAAACCACAGGGATGTACGCTGAGTGTGCCCATGAACCCGGGGGCCTGCTGGAACTAGCCCTGCTTTCCCATCTGGAGGGCGGCATTCATGCCTGCCTTGACGCTCCCTGACATTCCCGGCTCCCGACGGGCCAGTGAGCCCTGGAAGAGTGCTTCGGGGAAAATTATGAGTTTGCTCTCTCTAAACCAGGGGCTTCCGCGGCCGCGGTGGCCGTCCGCACGGCAGGCTCTAGAGCCAAAGGGAACCTCAACGTGAGAACTGGCCTCCAGGTTAGGCCCTGAGTAGCCGCGCAGAAAGGGAGGCATGCAGCTCTTTCCGGGAGTTCTTAGTCGCTTTGCTCTCAAGGCAGTACACGCCCGGGGACTCCTAGGCCCCACGGGCGTGCAGCATTTTCCCGCCAAGGTCCCTGAGTGCCTCCAGACACCTGTGGGCCGGCTGAGCAACGTCGAGGTCCATTGGTTGATTCCCTCGGAGGACCCCCGTGCGTGCCGAGCGCTGGGCAACCACACACTGCGCGTTCCTTGAGGAGCGCTACATCTCCAGAGCCCTCGAACGCCCTTCGGGACGACGTGGCTGGTGGGTGCGAAGTGCCCAGGAAGACTCTGTCATGGCCCTTGTGTGAGCTGCCATGAGAGAACGCTGTGCTTGCAACACTGCGAGGCCCGCCCTCGTGCCTGAAGTCACCCTGCTCGAGGAGAAAGTCAGCACCTTAGCGTGCTGTGTGGCTCCCGGCACACCCAGCATGAAGCCACGCCTGGAAGTAAGGCCCTGGTTTGCCGTGCAGAAGCGGAGGCGTGCTGCAGTTTCCAGGAGGCGGTGGCCTCTGCGCTGCATACCTTGAACGGCAGCACGGCTTTCTGGACACCTGGGAGGCTAGCCGGGGCGCCCTGTTCCCGGCAGGAACACTGAGTAACCCCAGGCGCACCTGGGTCTGCTACGCACCATCCAGGCCCGTAGCCCCTTAGAGCCCCTCTGTGCACGCCGAGCGTAGGGAAACGCACTGCCCTCTCTTCTGGAGCAGCTTGGTTTCCTCAGCACTCGCACACGTTCACGAACACCGTTCTGCCACATCCCCCATGGCGCGGAGGTCTTACGCGTTGCCCTAATCGGAGCTGCGCTCAGAGTAACCCTCGTCTCCGCATTCCATCCAGGACCCCCTGACTGAAGGCACCGTGCCTCCTAGAGGACGGCGGCTTGGGTTCTTACTGCAATTCAAGTCCTGTTCCTTCTTTGGCACTGCAGGCTGACGGTAAGGCCCAAGCGCCTGCTGAGCTGCGCCTCAAGAGGCAGCCCGCGACCCCGCCGGCATCTACTGCCGAAGCAGCCTACAAGGGCCCGATCTCGCCGCCATCTCGGAGGCTAAGCAGGGTCGGGCCTGGTTAGAACTTGGATGGGAGACCTCTAGGGAAGACCGGGTGCTCTAGGCTTCCTGCCTCCCGCTCCGCCTTCTCCTTTGGTCGCTCGCGGCGTTCGCGGCTATCTCCGCCCCCGCCCGGCACAGCTGCAAGCCCCACCTCCGCAGGCCCCTCCCACCACAGCAAGCGTCTGATGGGGCGCTCCCCGCCTGCCTGAGCGGCCAGGCGGCCAGAAGGCGTCCCTGGAAGGCAGAGGCACACCAGACGCTCCGGGGGTGGCCTGAAGGGAACCAGACGTGGCCGCGGACCCGGGGGCCGTCCGTGCGGCCCGCGAGCCCCTCGACCTGCACCTGGCCGCCCCCACTGCAGCCCAGCCCCGGCGCCGCCACCTGTCTGCCGGGGTGGCTCTCCACAGCTCCATACGGAAAAAGCCGCCCCTCCGCCGTTTCGCCATGGCCGGGGGCGGGAGCGGGATCGAGGGCCCAGGCCGCTTCCCCGGGCCTGCCGGCCACCTGGGGCGGGGTCCTGAGCTCGGACGGTGGCGTGGGGGCGAGGGTGGCGTTGCTGGGTCTTAGGGGCCGTGCCAACTCAATGGTGGCTCCCAGTGGCTTCGGGCCAGCTTCTGTCGGGCAGGAGGGCCGGTCCGGTCTGCGTCTGAGCTGCGCCTAGCGCAGCGTGGGCGGGCAGGTGGGATGCCCGAGGGCCCGCGGTCCCCGGGCCCGGAAGCCTCGTGGGCCACTTCCCCGGGAGCGGCCTGCGGGATCTGGGGCGTGGCGCCTAGCTCCGAAAAGTTTGCTGGCTCCCGCCCGCCCTGGGCTGGGTGGTCGGCAGCACCTCCGCCACCCCCAGGTGCCCGAGACCTCCGTTCCCCGGCCTAGGCGGGCGGCGGGGCCCTGCCGGGACGGGCGGGCCGCTGGGCTGACGGTAAGGCCCAAGCGCCTGCTGAGCTGCGCCTCAAGAGGCAGCCCGCGACCCCGCCGGCATCTACTGCCGAAGCACCCTAGAAGGGCCCGATCTCGCCGCCATCGCGGAGGCTAAGCAGGGTCGGGCCTGGTTAGAACTTGGATGGGAGACCTCTAGGGAAGACCGGGTGCTCTAGGCTTCCTGCCTCCCGCTCCGCCTTCTCCTTTGGTCGCTCGCGGCGTTCGCGGCTATCTCCGCCCCCGCCCGGCACAGCTGCAAGCCCCACCTCCGCAGGCCCCTCCCACCACAGCAAGCGTCTGATGGGGCGCTCCCCGCCTGCCTGAGCGGCCAGGCGGCCAGAAGGCGTCCCTGGAAGGCAGAGGCACACCAGACGCTCCGGGGGTGGCCTGAAGGGAACCAGACGGGTGGCCTGAAGGGAACCAGACGTGGCCGCGGACCCGGGGGCCGTCCGTGCGGCCCGCGAGCCCCTCGACCTGCACCTGGCCGCCCCCACTGCAGCCCAGCCCCGGCGCCGCCACCTGTCTGCCGGGGTGGCTCTCCACAGCTCCATACGGAAAAAGCCGCCCCTCCGCCGTTTCGCCATGGCCGGGGGCGGGAGCGGGATCGAGGGCCCAGGCCGCTTCCCCGGGCCTGCCGGCCACCTGGGGCGGGGTCCTGAGCTCGGACGGTGGCGTGGGGGCGAGGGTGGCGTTGCTGGGTCTTAGGGGCCGTGCCAACTCAATGGTGGCTCCCAGTGGCTTCGGGCCAGCTTCTGTCGGGCAGGAGGGCCGGTCCGGTCTGCGTCTGAGCTGCGCCTAGCGCAGCGTGGGCGGGCAGGTGGGATGCCCCAGGGACCGCCGTCCCCGGGCCCGGAAGCCTCGTGGGCCACTTCCCCGGGAGCGGCCTGCGGGATCTGGGGCGTGGTGCCTAGCTCCGAAAAGTTTGCTGGCTCCCGCCCGCCCTGGGCTGGGTGGTCGGCAGCACCTCCGCCACCCCCAGGTGCCCGAGACCTCCGTTCCCCGGCCTAGGCGGGCGGCGGGCCGCTGGGCTGACGGTAAGGCCCAAGCGCCTGCTGAGCTGCGCCTCAAGAGGCAGCCCGCGACCCCGCCGGCATCTACTGCCGAAGCAGCCTAGAAGGGCCCGATCTCGCCGCCATCGCGGAGGCTAAGCAGGGTCGGGCCTGGTTAGAACTTGGATGGGAGACCTCTAGGGAAGACCGGGTGCTCTAGGCTTCCTGCCTCCCGCTCCGCCTTCTTTTGTCGCTCGCGGCGTTCGCGGCTATCTCCGCCCCCGCCCGGCACAGCTGCAAGCCCCACCTCCGCAGGCCCCTCCCACCACAGCAAGCGTCTGATGGGGCGCTCCCCGCCTGCCTGAGCGGCCAGGCGGCCAGAAGGCGTCCCTGGAAGGCAGAGGCACACCAGACGCTCCGGGGGTGGCCTGAAGGGAACCAGACGTGGCCGCGGACCCGGGGGCCGTCCGTGCGGCCCGCGAGCCCCTCGACCTGCACCTGGCCGCCCCCACTGCAGCCCAGCCCCGGCGCCGCCACCTGTCTGCCGGGGTGGCTCTCCACAGCTCCATACGGAAAAAGCCGCCGCTCCGCCGTTTCGCCATGGCCGGGGGCGGGAGCGGGATCGAGGGCCCAGGCCGCTTCCCCGGGCCTGCCGGCCACCTGGGGCGGGGTCCTGAGCTCGGACGGTGGCGTGGGGGCGAGGGTGGCGTTGCTGGGTCTTAGGGGCCGTGCCAACTCAATGGTGGCTCCCAGTGGCTTCGGGCCAGCTTCTGTCGGGCAGGAGGGCCGGTCCGGTCTGCGTCTGAGCTGCGCCTAGCGCAGCGTGGGCGGGCAGGTGGGATGCCCGAGGGCCCGCGGTCCCCGGGCCCGGAAGCCTCGTGGGCCACTTCCCAGGGAGCGGCCTGCGGGATCTGGGGCGTGGCGCCTAGCTCCGAAAAGTTTGCTGGCTCCCGCCCGCCCTGGGCTGGGTGGTCGGCAGCACCTCCGCCACCCCCAGGTGCCCGAGACCTCCGTTCCCCGGCCTAGGCGGGCGGCGGGGCCCTGCCGGGACGGGCGGGCCGCTGGGCTGACGGTAAGGCCCAAGCGCCTGCTGAGCTGCGCCTCAAGAGGCAGCCCGCGACCCCGCCGGCATCTACTGCCGAAGCAGCCTACAAGGGCCCGATCTCGCCGCCATCGCGGAGGCTAAGCAGGGTCGGGCCTGGTTAGAACTTGGATGGGAGACCTCTAGGGAAGACCGGGTGCTCTAGGCTTCCTGCCTCCCGCTCCGCCTTCTCCTTTGGTCGCTCGCGGCGTTCGCGGCTATCTCCGCCCCCGCCCGGCACAGCTGCAAGCCCCACCTCCGCAGGCCCCTCCCACCACAGCAAGCGTCTGATGGGGCGCTCCCCGCCTGCCTGAGCGGCCAGGCGGCCAGAAGGCGTCCCTGGAAGGCAGAGGCACACCAGACGCTCCGGGGGTGGCCTGAAGGGAACCAGACGTGGCCGCGGACCCGGGGGCCGTCCGTGCGGCCCGCGAGCCCCTCGACCTGCACCTGGCCGCCCCCACTGCAGCCCAGCCCCGGCGCCGCCACCTGTCTGCCGGGGTGGCTCTCCACAGCTCCATACGGAAAAAGCCGCCCCTCCGCCGTTTCGCCATGGCCGGGGGCGGGAGCGGGATCGAGGGCCCAGGCCGCTTCCCCGGGCCTGCCGGCCACCTGGGGCGGGGTCCTGAGCTCGGACGGTGGCGTGGGGGCGAGGGTGGCGTTGCTGGGTCTTAGGGGCCGTGCCAACTCAATGGTGGCTCCCAGTGGCTTCGGGCCAGCTTCTGTCGGGCAGGAGGGCCGGTCCGGTCTGCGTCTGAGCTGCGCCTAGCGCAGCGTGGGCGGGCAGGTGGGATGCCCGAGGGCCCGCGGTCCCCGGGCCCGGAAGCCTCGTGGGCCACTTCCCCGGGAGCGGCCTGCGGGATCTGGGGCGTGGCGCCTAGCTCCGAAAAGTTTGCTGGCTCCCGCCCGCCCTGGGCTGGGTGGTCGGCAGCACCTCCGCCACCCCCAGGTGCCCGAGACCTCCGTTCCCCGGCCTAGGCGGGCGGCGGGGCCCTGCCGGGACGGGCGGGCCGCTGGGCTGACGGTAAGGCCCAAGCGCCTGCTGAGCTGCGCCTCAAGAGGCAGCCCGCGACCCCGCCGGCATCTACTGCCGAAGCAGCCTAGAAGGGCCCGATCTCGCCGCCATCGCGGAGGCTAAGCAGGGTCGGGCCTGGTTAGAACTTGGATGGGAGACCTCTAGGGAAGACCGGGTGCTCTAGGCTTCCTGCCTCCCGCTCCGCCTTCTCCTTTGGTCGCTCGCGGCGTTCGCGGCTATCTCCGCCCCCGCCCGGCACAGCTGCAAGCCCCACCTCCGCAGGCCCCTCCCACCACAGCAAGCGTCTGATGGGGCGCTCCCCGCCTGCCTGAGCGGCCAGGCGGCCAGAAGGCGTCCCCGGAAGGCAGAGGCACACCAGACGCTCCGGGGGTGGCCTGAAGGGAACCAGACGTGGCCGCGGACCCGGGGGCCGTCCGTGCGGCCCGCGAGCCCCTCGACCTGCACCTGGCCGCCCCCACTGCAGCCCAGCCCCGGCGCCGCCACCTGTCTGCCGGGGTGGCTCTCCACAGCTCCATACGGAAAAAGCCGCCCCTCCGCCGTTTCGCCATGGCCGGGGGCGGGAGCGGGATCGAGGGCCCAGGCCGCTTCCCCGGGCCTGCCGGCCACCTGGGGCGGGGTCCTGAGCTCGGACGGTGGCGTGGGGGCGAGGGTGGCGTTGCTGGGTCTTAGGGGCCGTGCCAACTCAATGGTGGCTCCCAGTGGCTTCGGGCCAGCTTCTGTCGGGCAGGAGGGCCGGTCCGGTCTGCGTCTGAGCTGCGCCTAGCGCAGCGTGGGCGGGCAGGTGGGATGCCCCAGGGGCCGCCGTCCCCGGGCCCGGAAGCCTCGTGGGCCACTTCCCCGGGAGCGGCCTGCGGGATCTGGGGCGTGGCGCCTAGCTCCGAAAAGTTTGCTGGCTCCCGCCCGCCCTGGGCTGGGTGGTCGGCAGCACCTCCGCCACCCCCAGGTGCCCGAGACCTCCGTTCCCCGGCCTAGGCGGGCGGCGGGGCCCTGCCGGGACGGGCGGGCCGCTGGGCTGACGGTAAGGCCCAAGCGCCTGCTGAGCTGCGCCTCAAGAGGCAGCCCGCGACCCCGCCGGCATCTACTGCCGAAGCAGCCTACAAGGGCCCGATCTCGCCGCCATCGCGGAGGCTAAGCAGGGTCGGGCCTGGTTAGAACTTGGATGGGAGACCTCTAGGGAAGACCGGGTGCTCTAGGCTTCCTGCCTCCCGCTCCGCCTTCTCCTTTTGTCGCTCGCGGCGTTCGCGGCTATCTCCGCCCCCGCCCGGCACAGCTGCAAGCCCCACCTCCGCAGGCCCCTCCCACCACAGCAAGCGTCTGATGGGGCGCTCCCCGCCTGCCTGAGCGGCCAGGCGGCCAGAAGGCGTCCCTGGAAGGCAGAGGCACACCAGACGCTCCGGGGGTGGCCTGAAGGGAACCAGACGTGGCCGCGGACCCGGGGGCCGTCCGTGCGGCCCGCGAGCCCCTCGACCTGCACCTGGCCGCCCCCACTGCAGCCCAGCCCCGGCGCCGCCACCTGTCTGCCGGGGTGGCTCTCCACAGCTCCATACGGAAAAAGCCGCCCCTCCGCCGTTTCGCCATGGCCGGGGGCGGGAGCGGGATCGAGGGCCCAGGCCGCTTCCCCGGGCCTGCCGGCCACCTGGGGCGGGGTCCTGAGCTCGGACGGTGGCGTGGGGGCGAGGGTGGCGTTGCTGGGTCTTAGGGGCCGTGCCAACTCAATGGTGGCTCCCAGTGGCTTCGGGCCAGCTTCTGTCGGGCAGGAGGGCCGGTCCGGTCTGCGTCTGAGCTGCGCCTAGCGCAGCGTGGGCGGGCAGGTGGGATGCCCCAGGGACCGCCGTCCCCGGGCCCGGAAGCCTCGTGGGCCACTTCCCCGGGAGCGGCCTGCGGGATCTGGGGCGTGGTGCCTAGCTCCGAAAAGTTTGCTGGCTCCCGCCCGCCCTGGGCTGGGTGGTCGGCAGCACCTCCGCCACCCCCAGGTGCCCGAGACCTCCGTTCCCCGGCCTAGGCGGGCGGCGGGCCGCTGGGCTGACGGTAAGGCCCAAGCGCCTGCTGAGCTGCGCCTCAAGAGGCAGCCCGCGACCCCGCCGGCATCTACTGCCGAAGCAGCCTAGAAGGGCCCGATCTCGCCGCCATCGCGGAGGCTAAGCAGGGTCGGGCCTGGTTAGAACTTGGATGGGAGACCTCTAGGGAAGACCGGGTGCTCTAGGCTTCCTGCCTCCCGCTCCGCCTTCTTTTGTCGCTCGCGGCGTTCGCGGCTATCTCCGCCCCCGCCCGGCACAGCTGCAAGCCCCACCTCCGCAGGCCCCTCCCACCACAGCAAGCGTCTGATGGGGCGCTCCCCGCCTGCCTGAGCGGCCAGGCGGCCAGAAGGCGTCCCTGGAAGGCAGAGGCACACCAGACGCTCCGGGGGTGGCCTGAAGGGAACCAGACGTGGCCGCGGACCCGGGGGCCGTCCGTGCGGCCCGCGAGCCCCTCGACCTGCACCTGGCCGCCCCCACTGCAGCCCAGCCCCGGCGCCGCCACCTGTCTGCCGGGGTGGCTCTCCACAGCTCCATACGGAAAAAGCCGCCGCTCCGCCGTTTCGCCATGGCCGGGGGCGGGAGCGGGATCGAGGGCCCAGGCCGCTTCCCCGGGCCTGCCGGCCACCTGGGGCGGGGTCCTGAGCTCGGACGGTGGCGTGGGGGCGAGGGTGGCGTTGCTGGGTCTTAGGGGCCGTGCCAACTCAATGGTGGCTCCCAGTGGCTTCGGGCCAGCTTCTGTCGGGCAGGAGGGCCGGTCCGGTCTGCGTCTGAGCTGCGCCTAGCGCAGCGTGGGCGGGCAGGTGGGATGCCCCAGGGGCCGCCGTCCCCGGGCCCGGAAGCCTCGTGGGCCACTTCCCCGGGAGCGGCCTGCGGGATCTGGGGCGTGGCGCCTAGCTCCGAAAAGTTTGCTGGCTCCCGCCCGCCCTGGGCTGGGTGGTCGGCAGCACCTCCGCCACCCCCAGGTGCCCGAGACCTCCGTTCCCCGGCCTAGGCGGGCGGCGGGGCCCTGCCGGGACGGGCGGGCCGCTGGGCTGACGGTAAGGCCCAAGCGCCTGCTGAGCTGCGCCTCAAGAGGCAGCCCGCGACCTCGCCGGCATCTACTGCCGAAGCAGCCTAGAAGGGCCCGATCTCGCCGCCATCGCGGAGGCTAAGCAGGGTCGGGCCTGGTTAGAACTTGGATGGGAGACCTCTAGGGAAGACCGGGTGCTCTAGGCTTCCTGCCTCCCGCTCCGCCTTCTCCTTTGGTCGCTCGCGGCGTTCGCGGCTATCTCCGCCCCCGCCCGGCACAGCTGCAAGCCCCACCTCCGCAGGCCCCTCCCACCACAGCAAGCGTCTGATGGGGCGCTCCCCGCCTGCCTGAGCGGCCAGGCGGCCAGAAGGCGTCCCTGGAAGGCAGAGGCACACCAGACGCTCCGGGGGTGGCCTGAAGGGAACCAGACGTGGCCGCGGACCCGGGGGCCGTCCGTGCGGCCCGCGAGCCCCTCGACCTGCACCTGGCCGCCCCCACTGCAGCCCAGCCCCGGCGCCGCCACCTGTCTGCCGGGGTGGCTCTCCACAGCTCCATACGGAAAAAGCCGCCCCTCCGCCGTTTCGCCATGGCCGGGGGCGGGAGCGGGATCGAGGGCCCAGGCCGCTTCCCCGGGCCTGCCGGCCACCTGGGGCGGGGTCCTGAGCTCGGACGGTGGCGTGGGGGCGAGGGTGGCGTTGCTGGGTCTTAGGGGCCGTGCCAACTCAATGGTGGCTCCCAGTGGCTTCGGGCCAGCTTCTGTCGGGCAGGAGGGCCGGTCCGGTCTGCGTCTGAGCTGCGCCTAGCGCAGCGTGGGCGGGCAGGTGGGATGCCCGAGGGCCCGCGGTCCCCGGGCCCGGAAGCCTCGTGGGCCACTTCCCCGGGAGCGGCCTGCGGGATCTGGGGCGTGGCGCCTAGCTCCGAAAAGTTTGCTGGCTCCCGCCCGCCCTGGGCTGGGTGGTCGGCAGCACCTCCGCCACCCCCAGGTGCCCGAGACCTCCGTTCCCCGGCCTAGGCGGGCGGCGGGGCCCTGCCGGGACGGGCGGGCCGCTGGGCTGACGGTAAGGCCCAAGCGCCTGCTGAGCTGCGCCTGAAGAGGCAGCCCGCGACCCCGCCGGCATCTACTGCCGAAGCAGCCTACAAGGGCCCGATCTCGCCGCGATCGCGGAGGCTAAGCAGGGTCGGGCCTGGTTAGAACTTGGATGGGAGACCTCTAGGGAAGACCGGGTGCTCTAGGCTTCCTGCCTCCCGCTCCGCCTTCTCCTTCTGTCGCTCGCGGCGTTCGCGGCTATCTCCGCCCCCGCCCGGCACAGCTGCAAGCCCCACCTCCGCAGGCCCCTCCCACCACAGCAAGCGTCTGATGGGGCGCTCCCCGCCTGCCTGAGCGGCCAGGCGGCCAGAAGGCGTCCCTGGAAGGCAGAGGCACACCAGACGCTCCGGGGGTGGCCTGAAGGGAACCAGACGTGGCCGCGGACCCGGGGGCCGTCCGTGCGGCCCGCGAGCCCCTCGACCTGCACCTGGCCGCCCCCACTGCAGCCCAGCCCCGGCGCCGCCACCTGTCTGCCGGGGTGGCTCTCCACAGCTCCATACGGAAAAAGCCGCCCCTCCACCGTTTCGCCATGGCCGGGGGCGGGAGCGGGATCGAGGGCCCAGGCCGCTTCCCCGGGCCTGCCGGCCACCTGGGGCGGGGTCCTGAGCTCGGACGGTGGCGTGGGGGCGAGGGTGGCGTTGCTGGGTCTTAGGGGCCGTGCCAACTCAATGGTGGCTCCCAGTGGCTTCGGGCCAGCTTCTGTCGGGCAGGAGGGCCGGTCCGGTCTGCGTCTGAGCTGCGCCTAGCGCAGCGTGGGCGGGCAGGTGGGATGCCCCAGGGGCCGCCGTCCCCGGGCCCGGAAGCCTCGTGGGCCACTTCCCCGGGAGCGGCCTGCGGGATCTGGGGCGTGGCGCCTAGCTCCGAAAAGTTTGCTGGCTCCCGCCCGCCCTGGGCTGGGTGGTCGGCAGCACCTCCGCCACCCCCAGGTGCCCGAGACCTCCGTTCCCCGGCCTAGGCGGGCGGCGGGGCCCTGCCGGGACGGGCGGGCCGCTGGGCTGACGGTAAGGCCCAAGCGCCTGCTGAGCTGCGCCTCAAGAGGCAGCCCGCGACCTCGCCGGCACCTACTGCCGAAGCAGCCTAGAAGGGCCCGATCTCGCCGCCATCGCGGAGGCTAAGCAGGGTCGGGCCTGGTTAGAACTTGGATGGGAGACCTCTAGGGAAGACCGGGTGCTCTAGGCTTCCTGCCTCCCGCTCCGCCTTCTCCTTTGGTCGCTCGCGGCGTTCGCGGCTATCTCCGCCCCCGCCCGGCACAGCTGCAAGCCCCACCTCCGCAGGCCCCTCCCACCACAGCAAGCGTCTGATGGGGCGCTCCCCGCCTGCCTGAGCGGCCAGGCGGCCAGAAGGCGTCCCTGGAAGGCAGAGGCACACCAGACGCTCCGGGGGTGGCCTGAAGGGAACCAGACGTGGCCGCGGACCCGGGGGCCGTCCGTGCGGCCCGCGAGCCCCTCGACCTGCACCTGGCCGCCCCCACTGCAGCCCAGCCCCGGCGCCGCCACCTGTCTGCCGGGGTGGCTCTCCACAGCTCCATACGGAAAAAGCCGCCCCTCCGCCGTTTCGCCATGGCCGGGGGCGGGAGCGGGATCGAGGGCCCAGGCCGCTTCCCCGGGCCTGCCGGCCACCTGGGGCGGGGTCCTGAGCTCGGACGGTGGCGTGGGGGCGAGGGTGGCGTTGCTGGGTCTTAGGGGCCGTGCCAACTCAATGGTGGCTCCCAGTGGCTTCGGGCCAGCTTCTGTCGGGCAGGAGGGCCGGTCCGGTCTGCGTCTGAGCTGCGCCTAGCGCAGCGTGGGCGGGCAGGTGGGATGCCCGAGGGCCCGCGGTCCCCGGGCCCGGAAGCCTCGTGGGCCACTTCCCCGGGAGCGGCCTGCGGGATCTGGGGCGTGGCGCCTAGCTCCGAAAAGTTTGCTGGCTCCCGCCCGCCCTGGGCTGGGTGGTCGGCAGCACCTCCGCCACCCCCAGGTGCCCGAGACCTCCGTTCCCCGGCCTAGGCGGGCGGCGGGGCCCTGCCGGGACGGGCGGGCCGCTGGGCTGACGGTAAGGCCCAAGCGCCTGCTGAGCTGCGCCTCAAGAGGCAGCCCGCGACCCCGCCGGCATCTACTGCCGAAGCAGCCTACAAGGGCCCGATCTCGCCGCCATCGCGGAGGCTAAGCAGGGTCGGGCCTGGTTAGAACTTGGATGGGAGACCTCTAGGGAAGACCGGGTGCTCTAGGCTTCCTGCCTCCCGCTCCGCCTTCTCCTTTGGTCGCTCGCGGCGTTCGCGGCTATCTCCGCCCCCGCCCGGCACAGCTGCAAGCCCCACCTCCGCAGGCCCCTCCCACCACAGCAAGCGTCTGATGGGGCGCTCCCCGCCTGCCTGAGCGGCCAGGCGGCCAGAAGGCGTCCCCGGAAGGCAGAGGCACACCAGACGCTCCGGGGGTGGCCTGAAGGGAACCAGACGTGGCCGCGGACCCGGGGGCCGTCCGTGCGGCCCGCGAGCCCCTCGACCTGCACCTGGCCGCCCCCACTGCAGCCCAGCCCCGGCGCCGCCACCTGTCTGCCGGGGTGGCTCTCCACAGCTCCATACGGAAAAAGCCGCCCCTCCGCCGTTTCGCCATGGCCGGGGGCGGGAGCGGGATCGAGGGCCCAGGCCGCTTCCCCGGGCCTGCCGGCCACCTGGGGCGGGGTCCTGAGCTCGGACGGTGGCGTGGGGGCGAGGGTGGCGTTGCTGGGTCTTAGGGGCCGTGCCAACTCAATGGTGGCTCCCAGTGGCTTCGGGCCAGCTTCTGTCGGGCAGGAGGGCCGGTCCGGTCTGCGTCTGAGCTGCGCCTAGCGCAGCGTGGGCGGGCAGGTGGGATGCCCCAGGGGCCGCCGTCCCCGGGCCCGGAAGCCTCGTGGGCCACTTCCCCGGGAGCGGCCTGCGGGATCTGGGGCGTGGCGCCTAGCTCCGAAAAGTTTGCTGGCTCCCGCCCGCCCTGGGCTGGGTGGTCGGCAGCACCTCCGCCACCCCCAGGTGCCCGAGACCTCCGTTCCCCGGCCTAGGCGGGCGGCGGGGCCCTGCCGGGACGGGCGGGCCGCTGGGCTGACGGTAAGGCCCAAGCGCCTGCTGAGCTGCGCCTCAAGAGGCAGCCCGCGACCCCGCCGGCATCTACTGCCGAAGCAGCCTACAAGGGCCCGATCTCGCCGCCATCGCGGAGGCTAAGCAGGGTCGGGCCTGGTTAGAACTTGGATGGGAGACCTCTAGGGAAGACCGGGTGCTCTAGGCTTCCTGCCTCCCGCTCCGCCTTCTCCTTTGGTCGCTCGCGGCGTTCGCGGCTATCTCCGCCCCCGCCCGGCACAGCTGCAAGCCCCACCTCCGCAGGCCCCTCCCACCACAGCAAGCGTCTGATGGGGCGCTCCCCGCCTGCCTGAGCGGCCAGGCGGCCAGAAGGCGTCCCTGGAAGGCAGAGGCACACCAGACGCTCCGGGGGTGGCCTGAAGGGAACCAGACGTGGCCGCGGACCCGGGGGCCGTCCGTGCGGCCCGCGAGCCCCTCGACCTGCACCTGGCCGCCCCCACTGCAGCCCAGCCCCGGCGCCGCCACCTGTCTGCCGGGGTGGCTCTCCACAGCTCCATACGGAAAAAGCCGCCCCTCCGCCGTTTCGCCATGGCCGGGGGCGGGAGCGGGATCGAGGGCCCAGGCCGCTTCCCCGGGCCTGCCGGCCACCTGGGGCGGGGTCCTGAGCTCGGACGGTGGCGTGGGGGCGAGGGTGGCGTTGCTGGGTCTTAGGGGCCGTGCCAACTCAATGGTGGCTCCCAGTGGCTTCGGGCCAGCTTCTGTCGGGCAGGAGGGCCGGTCCGGTCTGCGTCTGAGCTGCGCCTAGCGCAGCGTGGGCGGGCAGGTGGGATGCCCCAGGGGCCGCCGTCCCCGGGCCCGGAAGCCTCGTGGGCCACTTCCCCGGGAGCGGCCTGCGGGATCTGGGGCGTGGCGCCTAGCTCCGAAAAGTTTGCTGGCTCCCGCCCGCCCTGGGCTGGGTGGTCGGCAGCACCTCCGCCACCCCCAGGTGCCCGAGACCTCCGTTCCCCGGCCTAGGCGGGCGGCGGGGCCCTGCCGGGACGGGCGGGCCGCTGGGCTGACGGTAAGGCCCAAGCGCCTGCTGAGCTGCGCCTCAAGAGGCAGCCCGCGACCCCGCCGGCATCTACTGCCGAAGCAGCCTACAAGGGCCCGATCTCGCCGCCATCGCGGAGGCTAAGCAGGGTCGGGCCTGGTTAGAACTTGGATGGGAGACCTCTAGGGAAGACCGGGTGCTCTAGGCTTCCTGCCTCCCGCTCCGCCTTCTCCTTTGGTCGCTCGCGGCGTTCGCGGCTATCTCCGCCCCCGCCCGGCACAGCTGCAAGCCCCACCTCCGCAGGCCCCTCCCACCACAGCAAGCGTCTGATGGGGCGCTCCCCGCCTGCCTGAGCGGCCAGGCGGCCAGAAGGCGTCCCCGGAAGGCAGAGGCACACCAGACGCTCCGGGGGTGGCCTGAAGGGAACCAGACGTGGCCGCGGACCCGGGGGCCGTCCGTGCGGCCCGCGAGCCCCTCGACCTGCACCTGGCCGCCCCCACTGCAGCCCAGCCCCGGCGCCGCCACCTGTCTGCCGGGGTGGCTCTCCACAGCTCCATACGGAAAAAGCCGCCCCTCCGCCGTTTCGCCATGGCCGGGGGCGGGAGCGGGATCGAGGGCCCAGGCCGCTTCCCCGGGCCTGCCGGCCACCTGGGGCGGGGTCCTGAGCTCGGACGGTGGCGTGGGGGCGAGGGTGGCGTTGCTGGGTCTTAGGGGCCGTGCCAACTCAATGGTGGCTCCCGGTGGCTTCGGGCCAGCTTCTGTCGGGCAGGAGGGCCGGTCCGGTCTGCGTCTGAGCTGCGCCTAGCGCAGCGTGGGCGGGCAGGTGGGATGCCCGAGGGCCCGCGGTCCCCGGGCCCGGAAGCCTCGTGGGCCACTTCCCCGGGAGCGGCCTGCGGGATCTGGGGCGTGGCGCCTAGCTCCGAAAAGTTTGCTGGCTCCCGCCCGCCCTGGGCTGGGTGGTCGGCAGCACCTCCGCCACCCCCAGGTGCCCGAGACCTCCGTTCCCCGGCCTAGGCGGGCGGCGGGGCCCTGCCGGGACGGGCGGGCCGCTGGGCTGACGGTAAGGCCCAAGCGCCTGCTGAGCTGCGCCTCAAGAGGCAGCCCGCGACCCCGCCGGCATCTACTGCCGAAGCAACCTAGAAGGGCCCGATCTCGCCGCCATCGCGGAGGCTAAGCAGGGTCGGGCCTGGTTAGAACTTGGATGGGAGACCTCTAGGGAAGACCGGGTGCTCTAGGCTTCCTGCCTCCCGCTCCGCCTTCTCCTTCTGTCGCTCGCGGCGTTCGCGGCTATCTCCGCCCCCGCCCGGCACAGCTGCAAGCCCCACCTCCGCAGGCCCCTCCCACCACAGCAAGCGTCTGATGGGGCGCTCCCCGCCTGCCTGAGCGGCCAGGCGGCCAGAAGGCGTCCCTGGAAGGCAGAGGCACACCAGACGCTCCGGGGGTGGCCTGAAGGGAACCAGACGTGGCCGCGGACCCGGGGGCCGTCCGTGCGGCCCGCGAGCCCCTCGACCTGCACCTGGCCGCCCCCACTGCAGCCCAGCCCCGGCGCCGCCACCTGTCTGCCGGGGTGGCTCTCCACAGCTCCATACGGAAAAAGCCGCCCCTCCGCCGTTTCGCCATGGCCGGGGGCGGGAGCGGGATCGAGGGCCCAGGCCGCTTCCCCGGGCCTGCCGGCCACCTGGGGCGGGGTCCTGAGCTCGGACGGTGGCGTGGGGGCGAGGGTGGCGTTGCTGGGTCTTAGGGGCCGTGCCAACTCAATGGTGGCTCCCAGTGGCTTCGGGCCAGCTTCTGTCGGGCAGGAGGGCCGGTCCGGTCTGCGTCTGAGCTGCGCCTAGCGCAGCGTGGGCGGGCAGGTGGGATGCCCCAGGGACCGCCGTCCCCGGGCCCGGAAGCCTCGTGGGCCACTTCCCCGGGAGCGGCCTGCGGGATCTGGGGCGTGGTGCCTAGCTCCGAAAAGTTTGCTGGCTCCCGCCCGCCCTGGGCTGGGTGGTCGGCAGCACCTCCGCCACCCCCAGGTGCCCGAGACCTCCGTTCCCCGGCCTAGGCGGGCGGCGGGGCCCTGCCGGGACGGGCGGGCCGCTGGGCTGACGGTAAGGCCCAAGCGCCTGCTGAGCTGCGCCTCAAGAGGCAGCCCGCGACCCCACCGGCATCTACTGCCGAAGCAGCCTAGAAGGGCCCGATCCGGCCGCGATCGCGGAGGCTAAGCAGGGTCGGGCCTGGTTAGAACTTGGATGGGAGACCTCTAGGGAAGACCGGGTGCTCTAGGCTTCCTGCCTCCCTCTCCGCCTTCTCCTTTGGTCGCTCGCGGCGTTCGCGGCTATCTCCGCCCCCGCCCGGCACAGCTGCAAGCCCCACCTCCGCAGGCCCCTCCCACCACAGCAAGCGTCTGATGGGGCGCTCCCCGCCTGCCTGAGCGGCCAGGCGGCCAGAAGGCGTCCCTGGAAGGCAGAGGCACACCAGACGCTCCGGGGGTGGCCTGAAGGGAACCAGACGTGGCCGCGGACCCGGGGGCCGTCCGTGCGGCCCGCGAGCCCCTCGACCTGCACCTGGCCGCCCCCACTGCAGCCCAGCCCCGGCGCCGCCACCTGTCTGCCGGGGTGGCTCTCCACAGCTCCATACGGAAAAAGCCGCCGCTCCGCCGTTTCGCCATGGCCGGGGGCGGGAGCGGGATCGAGGGCCCAGGCCGCTTCCCCGGGCCTGCCGGCCACCTGGGGCGGGGTCCTGAGCTCGGACGGTGGCGTGGGGGCGAGGGTGGCGTTGCTGGGTCTTAGGGGCCGTGCCAACTCAATGGTGGCTCCCAGTGGCTTCGGGCCAGCTTCTGTCGGGCAGGAGGGCCGGTCCGGTCTGCGTCTGAGCTGCGCCTAGCGCAGCGTGGGTGGGCAGGTGGGATGCCCCAGGGACCGCCGTCCCCGGGCCCGGAAGCCTCGTGGGCCACTTCCCCGGGAGCGGCCTGCGGGATCTGGGGCGTGGCGCCTAGCTCCGAAAAGTTTGCTGGCTCCCGCCCGCCCTGGGCTGGGTGGTCGGCAGCACCTCCGCCACCCCCAGGTGCCCGAGACCTCCGTTCCCCGGCCTAGGCGGGCGGCGGGGCCCTGCCGGGACGGGCGGGCCGCTGGGCTGACGGTAAGGCCCAAGCGCCTGCTGAGCTGCGCCTCAAGAGGCAGCCCGCGACCCCGCCGGCATCTACTGCCGAAGCAGCCTAGAAGGGCCCGATCTCGCCGCCATCGCGGAGGCTAAGCAGGGTCGGGCCTGGTTAGAACTTGGATGGGAGACCTCTAGGGAAGACCGGGTGCTCTAGGCTTCCTGCCTCCCGCTCCGCCTTCTCCTTTGGTCGCTCGCGGCGTTCGCGGCTATCTCCGCCCACGCCCGGCACAGCTGCAAGCCCCACCTCCGCAGGCCCCTCCCACCACAGCAAGCGTCTGATGGGGCGCTCCCCGCCTGCCTGAGCGGCCAGGCGGCCAGAAGGCGTCCCTGGAAGGCAGAGGCACACCAGACGCTCCGGGGGTGGCCTGAAGGGAACCAGACGTGGCCGCGGACCCGGGGGCCGTCCGTGCGGCCCGCGAGCCCCTCGACCTGCACCTGGCCGCCCCCACTGCAGCCCAGCCCCGGCGCCGCCACCTGTCTGCCGGGGTGGCTCTCCACAGCTCCATACGGAAAAAGCCGCCCCTCCGCCGTTTCGCCATGGCCGGGGGCGGGAGCGGGATCGAGGGCCCAGGCCACTTCCCCGGGCCTGCCGGCCACCTGGGGCGGGGTCCTGAGCTCGGACGGTGGCGTGGGGGCGAGGGTGGCGTTGCTGGGTCTTAGGGGCCGTGCCAACTCAATGGTGGCTCCCGGTGGCTTCGGGCCAGCTTCTGTCGGGCAGGAGGGCCGGTCCGGTCTGCATCTGAGCTGCGCCTAGCGCAGCGTGGGCGGGCAGGTGGGATGCCCCAGGGGCCGCCGTCCCCGGGCCCGGAAGCCTCGTGGGCCACTTCCCCGGGAGCGGCCTGCGGGATCTGGGGCGTGGCGCCTAGCTCCGAAAAGTTTGCTGGCTCCCGCCCGCCCTGGGCTGGGTGGTCGGCAGCACCTCCGCCACCCCCAGGTGCCCGAGACCTCCGTTCCCCGGCCTAGGCGGGCGGCGGGGCCCTGCCGGGACGGGCGGGCCGCTGGGCTGACGGTAAGGCCCAAGCGCCTGCTGAGCTGCGCCTCAAGAGGCAGCCCGCGACCCCGCCGGCATCTACTGCCGAAGCAGCCTAGAAGGGCCCGATCCGGCCGCGATCGCGGAGGCTAAGCAGGGTCGGGCCTGGTTAGAACTTGGATGGGAGACCTCTAGGGAAGACCGGGTGCTCTAGGCTTCCTGCCTCCCGCTCCGCCTTCTCCTTTGGTCGCTCGCGGCGTTCGCGGCTATCTCCGCCCCCGCCCGGCACAGCTGCAAGCCCCACCTCCGCAGGCCCCTCCCACCACAGCAAGCGTCTGATGGGGCGCTCCCCGCCTGCCTGAGCGGCCAGGCGGCCAGAAGGCGTCCCTGGAAGGCAGAGGCACACCAGACGCTCCGGGGGTGGCCTGAAGGGAACCAGACGTGGCCGCGGACCCGGGGGCCGTCCGTGCGGCCCGCGAGCCCCTCGACCTGCACCTGGCCGCCCCCACTGCAGCCCAGCCCCGGCGCCGCCACCTGTCTGCCGGGGTGGCTCTCCACAGCTCCATACGGAAAAAGCCGCCCCTCCGCCGTTTCGCCATGGCCGGGGGCGGGAGCGGGATCGAGGGCCCAGGCCGCTTCCCCGGGCCTGCCGGCCACCTGGGGCGGGGTCCTGAGCTCGGACGGTGGCGTGGGGGCGAGGGTGGCGTTGCTGGGTCTTAGGGGCCGTGCCAACTCAATGGTGGCTCCCAGTGGCTTCGGGCCAGCTTCTGTCGGGCAGGAGGGCCGGTCCGGTCTGCGTCTGAGCTGCGCCTAGCGCAGCGTGGGCGGGCAGGTGGGATGCCCGAGGGCCCGCGGTCCCAGGGCCCGGAAGCCTCGTGGGCCACTTCCCCGGGAGCGGCCTGCGGGATCTGGGGCGTGGCGCCTAGCTCCGAAAAGTTTGCTGGCTCCCGCCCGCCCTGGGCTGGGTGGTCGGCAGCACCTCCGCCACCCCCAGGTGCCCGAGACCTCCGTTCCCCGGCCTAGGCGGGCGGCGGGGCCCTGCCGGGACGGGCGGGCCGCTGGGCTGACGGTAAGGCCCAAGCGCCTGCTGAGCTGCGCCTCAAGAGGCAGCCCGCGACCCCGCCGGCATCTACTGCCGAAGCAGCCTACAAGGGCCCGATCTCGCCGCCATCGCGGAGGCTAAGCAGGGTCGGGCCTGGTTAGAACTTGGATGGGAGACCTCTAGGGAAGACCGGGTGCTCTAGGCTTCCTGCCTCCCGCTCCGCCTTCTCCTTTGGTCGCTCGCGGCGTTCGCGGCTATCTCCGCCCCCGCCCGGCACAGCTGCAAGCCCCACCTCCGCAGGCCCCTCCCACCACAGCAAGCGTCTGATGGGGCGCTCCCCGCCTGCCTGAGCGGCCAGGCGGCCAGAAGGCGTCCCTGGAAGGCAGAGGCACACCAGACGCTCCGGGGGTGGCCTGAAGGGAACCAGACGTGGCCGCGGACCCGGGGGCCGTCCGTGCGGCCCGCGAGCCCCTCGACCTGCACCTGGCCGCCCCCACTGCAGCCCAGCCCCGGCGCCGCCACCTGTCTGCCGGGGTGGCTCTCCACAGCTCCATACGGAAAAAGCCGCCGCTCCGCCGTTTCGCCATGGCCGGGGGCGGGAGCGGGATCGAGGGCCCAGGCCGCTTCCCCGGGCCTGCCGGCCACCTGGGGCGGGGTCCTGAGCTCGGACGGTGGCGTGGGGGCGAGGGTGGCGTTGCTGGGTCTTAGGGGCCGTGCCAACTCAATGGTGGCTCCCGGTGGCTTCGGGCCAGCTTCTGTCGGGCAGGAGGGCCGGTCCGGTCTGCGTCTGAGCTGCGCCTAGCGCAGCGTGGGCGGGCAGGTGGGATGCCCGAGGGCCCGCGGTCCCCGGGCCCGGAAGCCTCGTGGGCCACTTCCCCGGGAGCGGTCTGCGGGATCTGGGGCGTGGCGCCTAGCTCCGAAAAGTTTGCTGGCTCCCGCCCGCCCTGGGCTGGGTGGTCGGCAGCACCTCCGCCACCCCCAGGTGCCCGAGACCTCCGTTCCCCGGCCTAGGCGGGCGGCGGGGCCCTGCCGGGACGGGCGGGCCGCTGGGCTGACGGTAAGGCCCAAGCGCCTGCTGAGCTGCGCCTCAAGAGGCATCCCGCGACCCCGCCGCCATCTACTGCCGAAGCAGCCTAGAAGGGCCCGATCTCGCCGCCATCGCGGAGGCTAAGCAGGGTCGGGCCTGGTTAGAACTTGGATGGGAGACCTCTAGGGAAGACCGGGTGCTCTAGGCTTCCTGCCTCCCGCTCCGCCTTCTCCTTCTGTCGCTCGCGGCGTTCGCGGCTATCTCCGCCCCCGCCCGGCACAGCTGCAAGCCCCACCTCCGCAGGCCCCTCCCACCACAGCAAGCGTCTGATGGGGCGCTCCCCGCCTGCCTGAGCGGCCAGGCGGCCAGAAGGCGTCCCTGGAAGGCAGAGGCACACCAGACGCTCCGGGGGTGGCCTGAAGGGAACCAGACGTGGCCGCGGACCCGGGGGCCGTCCGTGCGGCCCGCGAGCCCCTCGACCTGCACCTGGCCGCCCCCACTGCAGCCCAGCCCCGGCGCCGCCACCTGTCTGCCGGGGTGGCTCTCCACAGCTCCATACGGAAAAAGCCGCCCCTCCGCCGTTTCGCCATGGCCGGGGGCGGGAGCGGGATCGAGGGCCCAGGCCGCTTCCCCGGGCCTGCCGGCCACCTGGGGCGGGGTCCTGAGCTCGGACGGTGGCGTGGGGGCGAGGGTGGCGTTGCTGGGTCTTAGGGGCCGTGCCAACTCAATGGTGGCTCCCAGTGGCTTCGGGCCAGCTTCTGTCGGGCAGGAGGGCCGGTCCGGTCTGCGTCTGAGCTGCGCCTAGCGCAGCGTGGGCGGGCAGGTGGGATGCCCGAGGGCCCGCGGTCCCCGGGCCCGGAAGCCTCGTGGGCCACTTCCCCGGGAGCGGCCTGCGGGATCTGGGGCGTGGCGCCTAGCTCCGAAAAGTTTGCTGGCTCCCGCCCGCCCTGGGCTGGGTGGTCGGCAGCACCTCCGCCACCCCCAGGTGCCCGAGACCTCCGTTCCCCGGCCTAGGCGGGCGGCGGGGCCCTGCCGGGACGGGCGGGCCGCTGGGCTGACGGTAAGGCCCAAGCGCCTGCTGAGCTGCGCCTCAAGAGGCAGCCCGCGACCCCGCCGGCATCTACTGCCGAAGCAGCCTACAAGGGCCCGATCTCGCCGCCATCGCGGAGGCTAAGCAGGGTCGGGCCTGGTTAGAACTTGGATGGGAGACCTCTAGGGAAGACCGGGTGCTCTAGGCTTCCTGCCTCCCGCTCCGCCTTCTCCTTTGGTCGCTCGCGGCGTTCGCGGCTATCTCCGCCCCCGCCCGGCACAGCTGCAAGCCCCACCTCCGCAGGCCCCTCCCACCACAGCAAGCGTCTGATGGGGCGCTCCCCGCCTGCCTGAGCGGCCAGGCGGCCAGAAGGCGTCCCTGGAAGGCAGAGGCACACCAGACGCTCCGGGGGTGGCCTGAAGGGAACCAGACGTGGCCGCGGACCCGGGGGCCGTCCGTGCGGCCCGCGAGCCCCTCGACCTGCACCTGGCCGCCCCCACTGCAGCCCAGCCCCGGCGCCGCCACCTGTCTGCCGGGGTGGCTCTCCACAGCTCCATACGGAACAAGCCGCCCCTCCGCCGTTTCGCCATGGCCGGGGGCGGGAGCGGGATCGAGGGCCCAGGCCGCTTCCCCGGGCCTGCCGGCCACCTGGGGCGGGGTCCTGAGCTCGGACGGTGGCGTGGGGGCGAGGGTGGCGTTGCTGGGTCTTAGGGGCCGTGCCAACTCAATGGTGGCTCCCAGTGGCTTCGGGCCAGCTTCTGTCGGGCAGGAGGGCCGGTCCGGTCTGCGTCTGAGCTGCGCCTAGCGCAGCGTGGGCGGGCAGGTGGGATGCCCGAGGGCCCGCGGTCCCCGGGCCCGGAAGCCTCGTGGGCCACTTCCCCGGGAGCGGTCTGCGGGATCTGGGGCGTGGCGCCTAGCTCCGAAAAGTTTGCTGGCTCCCGCCCGCCCTGGGCTGGGTGGTCGGCAGCACCTCCGCCACCCCCAGGTGCCCGAGACCTCCGTTCCCCGGCCTAGGCGGGCGGCGGGGCCCTGCCGGGACGGGCGGGCCGCTGGGCTGACGGTAAGGCCCAAGCGCCTGCTGAGCTACGCCTCAAGAGGCAGCCCGCGACCCCGCCGGCATCTACTGCCGAAGCAGCCTACAAGGGCCCGATCTCGCCGCCATCGCGGAGGCTAAGCAGGGTCGGGCCTGGTTAGAACTTGGATGGGAGACCTCTAGGGAAGACCGGGTGCTCTAGGCTTCCTGCCTCCCGCTCCGCCTTCTCCTTTGGTCGCTCGCGGCGTTCGCGGCTATCTCCGCCCCCGCCCGGCACAGCTGCAAGCCCCACCTCCGCAGGCCCCTCCCACCACAGCAAGCGTCTGATGGGGCGCTCCCCGCCTGCCTGAGCGGCCAGGCGGCCAGAAGGCGTCCCTGGAAGGCAGAGGCACACCAGACGCTCCGGGGGTGGCCTGAAGGGAACCAGACGTGGCCGCGGACCCGGGGGCCGTCCGTGCGGCCCGCGAGCCCCTCGACCTGCACCTGGCCGCCCCCACTGCAGCCCAGCCCCGGCGCCGCCACCTGTCTGCCGGGGTGGCTCTCCACAGCTCCATACGGAAAAAGCCGCCCCTCCGCCGTTTCGCCATGGCCGGGGGCGGGAGCGGGATCGAGGGCCCAGGCCGCTTCCCCGGGCCTGCCGGCCACCGGGGGCGGGGTCCTGAGCTCGGACGGTGGCGTGGGGGCGAGGGTGGCGTTGCTGGGTCTTAGGGGCCGTGCCAACTCAATGGTGGCTCCCAGTGGCTTCGGGCCAGCTTCTGTCGGGCAGGAGGGCCGGTCCGGTCTGCGTCTGAGCTGCGCCTAGCGCAGCGTGGGCGGGCAGGTGGGATGCCCGAGGGCCCGCGGTCCCAGGGCCCGGAAGCCTCGTGGGCCACTTCCCCGGGAGCGGCCTGCGGGATCTGGGGCGTGGCGCCTAGCTCCGAAAAGTTTGCTGGCTCCCGCCCGCCCTGGGCTGGGTGGTCGGCAGCACCTCCGCCACCCCCAGGTGCCCGAGACCTCCGTTCCCCGGCCTAGGCGGGCGGCGGGGCCCTGCCGGGACGGGCGGGCCGCTGGGCTGACGGTAAGGCCCAAGCGCCTGCTGAGCTGCGCCTCAAGAGGCAGCCCGCGACCCCGCCGGCATCTACTGCCGAAGCAGCCTACAAGGGCCCGATCTCGCCGCCATCGCGGAGGCTAAGCAGGGTCGGGCCTGGTTAGAACTTGGATGGGAGACCTCTAGGGAAGACCGGGTGCTCTAGGCTTCCTGCCTCCCGCTCCGCCTTCTCCTTCTGTCGCTCGCGGCGTTCGCGGCTATCTCCGCCCCCGCCCGGCACAGCTGCAAGCCCCACCTCCGCAGGCCCCTCCCACCACAGCAAGCGTCTGATGGGGCGCTCCCCGCCTGCCTGAGCGGCCAGGCGGCCAGAAGGCGTCCCTGGAAGGCAGAGGCACACCAGACGCTCCGGGGGTGGCCTGAAGGGAACCAGACGTGGCCGCGGACCCGGGGGCCGTCCGTGCGGCCCGCGAGCCCCTCGACCTGCACCTGGCCGCCCCCACTGCAGCCCAGCCCCGGCGCCGCCACCTGTCTGCCGGGGTGGCTCTCCACAGCTCCATACGGAAAAAGCCGCCCCTCCGCCGTTTCGCCATGGCCGGGGGCGGGAGCGGGATCGAGGGCCCAGGCCGCTTCCCCGGGCCTGCCGGCCACCTGGGGCGGGGTCCTGAGCTCGGACGGTGGCGTGGGGGCGAGGGTGGCGTTGCTGGGTCTTAGGGGCCGTGCCAACTCAATGGTGGCTCCCGGTGGCTTCGGGCCAGCTTCTGTCGGGCACGAGGGCCGGTCCGGTCTGCGTCTGAGCTGCGCCTAGCGCAGCGTGGGCGGGCAGGTGGGATGCCCCAGGGGCCGCCGTCCCCGGGCCCGGAAGCCTCGTGGGCCACTTCCCCGGGAGCGGCCTGCGGGATCTGGGGCGTGGCGCCTAGCTCCGAAAAGTTTGCTGGCTCCCGCCCGCCCTGGGCTGGGTGGTCGGCAGCACCTCCGCCACCCCCAGGTGCCCGAGACCTCCGTTCCCCGGCCTAGGCGGGCGGCGGGGCCCTGCCGGGACGGGCGGGCCGCTGGGCTGACGGTAAGGCCCAAGCGCCTGCTGAGCTGCGCCTCAAGAGGCAGCCCGCGACCTCGCCGGCATCTACTGCCGAAGCAGCCTAGAAGGGCCCGATCTCGCCGCCATCGCGGAGGCTAAGCAGGGTCGGGCCTGGTTAGAACTTGGATGGGAGACCTCTAGGGAAGACCGGGTGCTCTAGGCTTCCTGCCTCCCGCTCCGCCTTCTCCTTTGGTCGCTCGCGGCGTTCGCGGCTATCTCCGCCCCCGCCCGGCACAGCTGCAAGCCCCACCTCCGCAGGCCCCTCCCACCACAGCAAGCGTCTGATGGGGCGCTCCCCGCCTGCCTGAGCGGCCAGGCGGCCAGAAGGCGTCCCTGGAAGGCAGAGGCACACCAGACGCTCCGGGGGTGGCCTGAAGGGAACCAGACGTGGCCGCGGACCCGGGGGCCGTCCGTGCGGCCCGCGAGCCCCTCGACCTGCACCTGGCCGCCCCCACTGCAGCCCAGCCCCGGCGCCGCCACCTGTCTGCCGGGGTGGCTCTCCACAGCTCCATACGGAAAAAGCCGCCCCTCCGCCGTTTCGCCATGGCCGGGGGCGGGAGCGGGATCGAGGGCCCAGGCCGCTTCCCCGGGCCTGCCGGCCACCTGGGGCGGGGTCCTGAGCTCGGACGGTGGCGTGGGGGCGAGGGTGGCGTTGCTGGGTCTTAGGGGCCGTGCCAACTCAATGGTGGCTCCCAGTGGCTTCGGGCCAGCTTCTGTCGGGCAGGAGGGCCGGTCCGGTCTGCGTCTGAGCTGCGCCTAGCGCAGCGTGGGCGGGCAGGTGGGATGCCCGAGGGCCCGCGGTCCCCGGGCCCGGAAGCCTCGTGGGCCACTTCCCCGGGAGCGGCCTGCGGGATCTGGGGCGTGTCGCCTAGCTCCGAAAAGTTTGCTGGCTCCCGCCCGCCCTGGGCTGGGTGGTCGGCAGCACCTCCGCCACCCCCAGGTGCCCGAGACCTCCGTTCCCCGGCCTAGGCGGGCGGCGGGGCCCTGCCGGGACGGGCGGGCCGCTGGGCTGACGGTAAGGCCCAAGCGCCTGCTGAGCTGCGCCTCAAGAGGCAGCCCGCGACCCCGCCGGCATCTACTGCCGAAGCAGCCTACAAGGGCCCGATCTCGCCGCCATCGCGGAGGCTAAGCAGGGTCGGGCCTGGTTAGAACTTGGATGGGAGACCTCTAGGGAAGACCGGGTGCTCTAGGCTTCCTGCCTCCCGCTCCGCCTTCTCCTTTGGTCGCTCGCGGCGTTCGCGGCTATCTCCGCCCCGCCCGGCACAGCTGCAAGCCCCACCTCCGCAGGCCCCTCCCACCACAGCAAGCGTCTG
This sequence comes from Lagenorhynchus albirostris, assembly GCF_949774975.1. NCBI lineage: Eukaryota > Metazoa > Chordata > Mammalia > Artiodactyla > Delphinidae > Lagenorhynchus > Lagenorhynchus albirostris. The sequence goes on along the minus strand of NC_083106.1, from coordinate 89,550,779 downwards.
ATGGGGCGCTCCCCGCCTGCCTGAGCGGCCAGGCGGCCAGAAGGCGTCCCTGGAAGGCAGAGGCACACCAGACGCTCCGGGGGTGGCCTGAAGGGAACCAGACGTGGCCGCGGACCCGGGGGCCGTCCGTGCGGCCCGCGAGCCCCTCGACCTGCACCTGGCCGCCCCCACTGCAGCCCAGCCCCGGCGCCGCCACCTGTCTGCCGGGGTGGCTCTCCACAGCTCCATACGGAACAAGCCGCCCCTCCGCCGTTTCGCCATGGCCGGGGGCGGGAGCGGGATCGAGGGCCCAGGCCGCTTCCCCGGGCCTGCCGGCCACCTGGGGCGGGGTCCTGAGCTCGGACGGTGGCGTGGGGGCGAGGGTGGCGTTGCTGGGTCTTAGGGGCCGTGCCAACTCAATGGTGGCTCCCAGTGGCTTCGGGCCAGCTTCTGTCGGGCAGGAGGGCCGGTCCGGTCTGCGTCTGAGCTGCGCCTAGCGCAGCGTGGGCGGGCAGGTGGGATGCCCGAGGGCCCGAGGTCCCCGGGCCCGGAAGCCTCGTGGGCCACTTCCCCGGGAGCGGTCTGCGGGATCTGGGGCGTGGCGCCTAGCTCCGAAAAGTTTGCTGGCTCCCGCCCGCCCTGGGCTGGGTGGTCGGCAGCACCTCCGCCACCCCCAGGTGCCCGAGACCTCCGTTCCCCGGCCTAGGCGGGCGGCGGGGCCCTGCCGGGACGGGCGGGCCGCTGGGCTGACGGTAAGGCCCAAGCGCCTGCTGAGCTACGCCTCAAGAGGCAGCCCGCGACCCCGCCGGCATCTACTGCCGAAGCAGCCTACAAGGGCCCGATCTCGCCGCCATCGCGGAGGCTAAGCAGGGTCGGGCCTGGTTAGAACTTGGATGGGAGACCTCTAGGGAAGACCGGGTGCTCTAGGCTTCCTGCCTCCCGCTCCGCCTTCTCCTTTGGTCGCTCGCGGCGTTCGCGGCTATCTCCGCCCCCGCCCGGCACAGCTGCAAGCCCCACCTCCGCAGGCCCCTCCCACCACAGCAAGCGTCTGATGGGGCGCTCCCCGCCTGCCTGAGCGGCCAGGCGGCCAGAAGGCGTCCCTGGAAGGCAGAGGCACACCAGACGCTCCGGGGGTGGCCTGAAGGGAACCAGACGTGGCCGCGGACCCGGGGGCCGTCCGTGCGGCCCGCGAGCCCCTCGACCTGCACCTGGCCGCCCCCACTGCAGCCCAGCCCCGGCGCCGCCACCTGTCTGCCGGGGTGGCTCTCCACAGCTCCATACGGAAAAAGCCGCCCCTCCGCCGTTTCGCCATGGCCGGGGGCGGGAGCGGGATCGAGGGCCCAGGCCGCTTCCCCGGGCCTGCCGGCCACCTGGGGCGGGGTCCTGAGCTCGGACGGTGGCGTGGGGGCGAGGGTGGCGTTGCTGGGTCTTAGGGGCCGTGCCAACTCAATGGTGGCTCCCAGTGGCTTCGGGCCAGCTTCTGTCGGGCAGGAGGGCCGGTCCGGTCTGCGTCTGAGCTGCGCCTAGCGCAGCGTGGGCGGGCAGGTGGGATGCCCGAGGGCCCGCGGTCCCCGGGCCCGGAAGCCTCGTGGGCCACTTCCCCGGGAGCGGCCTGCGGGATCTGGGGCGTGGCGCCTAGCTCCGAAAAGTTTGCTGGCTCCCGCCCGCCCTGGGCTGGGTGGTCGGCAGCACCTCCGCCACCCCCAGGTGCCCGAGACCTCCGTTCCCCGGCCTAGGCGGGCGGCGGGGCCCTGCCGGGACGGGCGGGCCGCTGGGCTGACGGTAAGGCCCAAGCGCCTGCTGAGCTGCGCCTCAAGAGGCAGCCCGCGACCCCGCCGGCATCTACTGCCGAAGCAGCCTACAAGGGCCCGATCTCGCCGCCATCGCGGAGGCTAAGCAGGGTCGGGCCTGGTTAGAACTTGGATGGGAGACCTCTAGGGAAGACCGGGTGCTCTAGGCTTCCTGCCTCCCGCTCCGCCTTCTCCTTTGGTCGCTCGCGGCGTTCGCGGCTATCTCCGCCCCCGCCCGGCACAGCTGCAAGCCCCACCTCCGCAGGCCCCTCCCACCACAGCAAGCGTCTGATGGGGCGCTCCCCGCCTGCCTGAGCGGCCAGGCGGCCAGAAGGCGTCCCTGGAAGGCAGAGGCACACCAGACGCTCCGGGGGTGGCCTGAAGGGAACCAGACGTGGCCGCGGACCTGGGGGCCGTCCGTGCGGCCCGCGAGCCCCTCGACCTGCACCTGGCCGCCCCCACTGCAGCCCAGCCCCGGCGCCGCCACCTGTCTGCCGGGGTGGCTCTCCACAGCTCCATACGGAAAAAGCCGCCCCTCCGCCGTTTCGCCATGGCCGGGGGCGGGAGCGGGATCGAGGGCCCAGGCCGCTTCCCCGGGCCTGCCGGCCACCGGGGGCGGGGTCCTGAGCTCGGACGGTGGCGTGGGGGCGAGGGTGGCGTTGCTGGGTCTTAGGGGCCGTGCCAACTCAATGGTGGCTCCCGGTGGCTTCGGGCCAGCTTCTGTCGGGCAGGAGGGCCGGTCCGGTCTGCGTCTGAGCTGCGCCTAGCGCAGCGTGGGCGGGCAGGTGGGATGCCCGAGGGCCCGCGGTCCCCGGGCCCGGAAGCCTCGTGGGCCACTTCCCCGGGAGCGGCCTGCGGGATCTGGGGCGTGGCGCCTAGCTCCGAAAAGTTTGCTGGCTCCCGCCCGCCCTGGGCTGGGTGGTCGGCAGCACCTCCGCCACCCCCAGGTGCCCGAGACCTCCGTTCCCCGGCCTAGGCGGGCGGCGGGGCCCTGCCGGGACGGGCGGGCCGCTGGGCTGACGGTAAGGCCCAAGCGCCTGCTGAACTGCGCCTCAAGAGGCAGCCCGCGACCTCGCCGGCATCTACTGCCGAAGCAGCCTAGAAGGGCCCGATCTCGCCGCCATCGCGGAGGCTAAGCAGGGTCGGGCCTGGTTAGAACTTGGATGGGAGACCTCTAGGGAAGACCGGGTGCTCTAGGCTTCCTGCCTCCCGCTCCGCCTTCTCCTTTGGTCGCTCGCGGCGTTCGCGGCTATCTCCGCCCCCGCCCGGCACAGCTGCAAGCCCCACCTCCGCAGGCCCCTCCCACCACAGCAAGCGTCTGATGGGGCGCTCCCCGCCTGCCTGAGCGGCCAGGCGGCCAGAAGGCGTCCCTGGAAGGCAGAGGCACACCAGACGCTCCGGGGGTGGCCTGAAGGGAACCAGACGTGGCCGCGGACCCGGGGGCCGTCCGTGCGGCCCGCGAGCCCCTCGACCTGCACCTGGCCGCCCCCACTGCAGCCCAGCCCCGGCGCCGCCACCTGTCTGCCGGGGTGGCTCTCCACAGCTCCATACGGAAAAAGCCGCCCCTCCGCCGTTTCGCCATGGCCGGGGGCGGGAGCGGGATCGAGGGCCCAGGCCGCTTCCCCGGGCCTGCCGGCCACCTGGGGCGGGGTCCTGAGCTCGGACGGTGGCGTGGGGGCGAGGGTGGCGTTGCTGGGTCTTAGGGGCCGTGCCAACTCAATGGTGGCTCCCAGTGGCTTCGGGCCAGCTTCTGTCGGGCAGGAGGGCCGGTCCGGTCTGCGTCTGAGCTGCGCCTAGCGCAGCGTGGGCGGGCAGGTGGGATGCCCGAGGGCCCGCGGTCCCCGGGCCCGGAAGCCTCGTGGGCCACTTCCCCGGGAGCGGCCTGCGGGATCTGGGGCGTGGCGCCTAGCTCCGAAAAGTTTGCTGGCTCCCGCCCGCCCTGGGCTGGGTGGTCGGCAGCACCTCCGCCACCCCCAGGTGCCCGAGACCTCCGTTCCCCGGCCTAGGCGGGCGGCGGGGCCCTGCCGGGACGGGCGGGCCGCTGGGCTGACGGTAAGGCCCAAGCGCCTGCTGAGCTGCGCCTCAAGAGGCAGCCCGCGACCCCGCCGGCATCTACTGCCGAAGCAGCCTACAAGGGCCCGATCTCGCCGCCATCGCGGAGGCTAAGCAGGGTCGGGCCTGGTTAGAACTTGGATGGGAGACCTCTAGGGAAGACCGGGTGCTCTAGGCTTCCTGCCTCCCGCTCCGCCTTCTCCTTTGGTCGCTCGCGGCGTTCGCGGCTATCTCCGCCCCCGCCCGGCACAGCTGCAAGCCCCACCTCCGCAGGCCCCTCCCACCACAGCAAGCGTCTGATGGGGCGCTCCCCGCCTGCCTGAGCGGCCAGGCGGCCAGAAGGCGTCCCTGGAAGGCAGAGGCACACCAGACGCTCCGGGGGTGGCCTGAAGGGAACCAGACGTGGCCGCGGACCCGGGGGCCGTCCGTGCGGCCCGCGAGCCCCTCGACCTGCACCTGGCCGCCCCCACTGCAGCCCAGCCCCGGCGCCGCCACCTGTCTGCCGGGGTGGCTCTCCACAGCTCCATACGGAAAAAGCCGCCCCTCCGCCGTTTCGCCATGGCCGGGGGCGGGAGCGGGATCGAGGGCCCAGGCCGCTTCCCCGGGCCTGCCGGCCACCGGGGGCGGGGTCCTGAGCTCGGACGGTGGCGTGGGGGCGAGGGTGGCGTTGCTGGGTCTTAGGGGCCGTGCCAACTCAATGGTGGCTCCCGGTGGCTTCGGGCCAGCTTCTGTCGGGCAGGAGGGCCGGTCCGGTCTGCGTCTGAGCTGCGCCTAGCGCAGCGTGGGCGGGCAGGTGGGATGCCCGAGGGCCCGCGGTCCCCGGGCCCGGAAGCCTCGTGGGCCACTTCCCCGGGAGCGGCCTGCGGGATCTGGGGCGTGGCGCCTAGCTCCGAAAAGTTTGCTGGCTCCCGCCCGCCCTGGGCTGGGTGGTCGGCAGCACCTCCGCCACCCCCAGGTGCCCGAGACCTCCGTTCCCCGGCCTAGGCGGGCGGCGGGGCCCTGCCGGGACGGGCGGGCCGCTGGGCTGACGGTAAGGCCCAAGCGCCTGCTGAACTGCGCCTCAAGAGGCAGCCCGCGACCTCGCCGGCATCTACTGCCGAAGCAGCCTAGAAGGGCCCGATCTCGCCGCCATCGCGGAGGCTAAGCAGGGTCGGGCCTGGTTAGAACTTGGATGGGAGACCTCTAGGGAAGACCGGGTGCTCTAGGCTTCCTGCCTCCCGCTCCGCCTTCTCCTTTGGTCGCTCGCGGCGTTCGCGGCTATCTCCGCCCCCGCCCGGCACAGCTGCAAGCCCCACCTCCGCAGGCCCCTCCCACCACAGCAAGCGTCTGATGGGGCGCTCCCCGCCTGCCTGAGCGGCCAGGCGGCCAGAAGGCGTCCCTGGAAGGCAGAGGCACACCAGACGCTCCGGGGGTGGCCTGAAGGGAACCAGACGTGGCCGCGGACCCGGGGGCCGTCCGTGCGGCCCGCGAGCCCCTCGACCTGCACCTGGCCGCCCCCACTGCAGCCCAGCCCCGGCGCCGCCACCTGTCTGCCGGGGTGGCTCTCCACAGCTCCATACGGAAAAAGCCGCCCCTCCGCCGTTTCGCCATGGCCGGGGGCGGGAGCGGGATCGAGGGCCCAGGCCGCTTCCCCGGGCCTGCCGGCCACCTGGGGCGGGGTCCTGAGCTCGGACGGTGGCGTGGGGGCGAGGGTGGCGTTGCTGGGTCTTAGGGGCCGTGCCAACTCAATGGTGGCTCCCAGTGGCTTCGGGCCAGCTTCTGTCGGGCAGGAGGGCCGGTCCGGTCTGCGTCTGAGCTGCGCCTAGCGCAGCGTGGGCGGGCAGGTGGGATGCCCGAGGGCCCGCGGTCCCCGGGCCCGGAAGCCTCGTGGGCCACTTCCCCGGGAGCGGCCTGCGGGATCTGGGGCGTGGCGCCTAGCTCCGAAAAGTTTGCTGGCTCCCGCCCGCCCTGGGCTGGGTGGTCGGCAGCACCTCCGCCACCCCCAGGTGCCCGAGACCTCCGTTCCCCGGCCTAGGCGGGCGGCGGGGCCCTGCCGGGACGGGCGGGCCGCTGGGCTGACGGTAAGGCCCAAGCGCCTGCTGAGCTGCGCCTCAAGAGGCAGCCCGCGACCCCGCCGGCATCTACTGCCGAAGCAGCCTACAAGGGCCCGATCTCGCCGCCATCGCGGAGGCTAAGCAGGGTCGGGCCTGGTTAGAACTTGGATGGGAGACCTCTAGGGAAGACCGGGTGCTCTAGGCTTCCTGCCTCCCGCTCCGCCTTCTCCTTCTGTCGCTCACGGCGTTCGCGGCTATCTCCGCCCCCGCCCGGCACAGCTGCAAGCCCCACCTCCGCAGGCCCCTCCCACCACAGCAAGCGTCTGATGGGGCGCTCCCCGCCTGCCTGAGCGGCCAGGCGGCCAGAAGGCGTCCCTGGAAGGCAGAGGCACACCAGACGCTCCGGGGGTGGCCTGAAGGGAACCAGACGTGGCCGCGGACCCGGGGGCCGTCCGTGCGGCCCGCGAGCCCCTCGACCTGCACCTGGCCGCCCCCACTGCAGCCCAGCCCCGGCGCCGCCACCTGTCTGCCGGGGTGGCTCTCCACAGCTCCATACGGAAAAAGCCGCCCCTCCGCCGTTTCGCCATGGCCGGGGGCGGGAGCGGGATCGAGGGCCCAGGCCGCTTCCCCGGGCCTGCCGGCCACCTGGGGCGGGGTCCTGAGCTCGGACGGTGGCGTGGGGGCGAGGGTGGCGTTGCTGGGTCTTAGGGGCCGTGCCAACTCAATGGTGGCTCCCGGTGGCTTCGGGCCAGCTTCTGTCGGGCAGGAGGGCCGGTCCGGTCTGCGTCTGAGCTGCGCCTAGCGCAGCGTGGGCGGGCAGGTGGGATGCCCGAGGGCCCGCGGTCCCCGGGCCCGGAAGCCTCGTGGGCCACTTCCCCGGGAGCGGCCTGCGGGATCTGGGGCGTGGTGCCTAGCTCCGAAAAGTTTGCTGGCTCCCGCCCGCCCTGGGCTGGGTGGTCGGCAGCACCTCCGCCACCCCCAGGTGCCCGAGACCTCCGTTCCCCGGCCTAGGCGGGCGGCGGGGCCCTGCCGGGACGGGCGGGCCGCTGGGCTGACGGTAAGGCCCAAGCGCCTGCTGAGCTGCGCCTCAAGAGGCAGCCCGCGACCCCGCCGGCATCTACTGCCGAAGCAGCCTACAAGGGCCCGATCTCGCCGCCATCGCGGAGGCTAAGCAGGGTCGGGCCTGGTTAGAACTTGGATGGGAGACCTCTAGGGAAGACCGGGTGCTCTAGGCTTCCTGCCTCCCGCTCCGCCTTCTCCTTCTGTCGCTCGCGGCGTTCGCGGCTATCTCCGCCCCCGCCCGGCACAGCTGCAAGCCCCACCTCCGCAGGCCCCTCCCACCACAGCAAGCGTCTGATGGGGCGCTCCCCGCCTGCCTGAGCGGCCAGGCGGCCAGAAGGCGTCCCTGGAAGGCAGAGGCACACCAGACGCTCCGGGGGTGGCCTGAAGGGAACCAGACGTGGCCGCGGACCCGGGGGCCGTCCGTGCGGCCCGCGAGCCCCTCGACCTGCACCTGGCCGCCCCCACTGCAGCCCAGCCCCGGCGCCGCCACCTGTCTGCCGGGGTGGCTCTCCACAGCTCCATACGGAAAAAGCCGCCCCTCCGCCGTTTCGCCATGGCCGGGGGCGGGAGCGGGATCGAGGGCCCAGGCCGCTTCCCCGGGCCTGCCGGCCACCTGGGGCGGGGTCCTGAGCTCGGACGGTGGTGTGGGGGCGAGGGTGGCGTTGCTGGGTCTTAGGGGCCGTGCCAACTCAATGGTGGCTCCCGGTGGCTTCGGGCCAGCTTCTGTCGGGCAGGAGGGCCGGTCCGGTCTGCGTCTGAGCTGCGCCTAGCGCAGCGTGGGCGGGCAGGTGGGATGCCCCAGGGGCCGCCGTCCCCGGGCCCGGAAGCCTCGTGGGCCACTTCCCCGGGAGCGGCCTGCGGGATCTGGGGCGTGGCGCCTAGCTCCGAAAAGTTTGCTGGCTCCCGCCCGCCCTGGGCTGGGTGGTCGGCAGCACCTCCGCCACCCCCAGGTGCCCGAGACCTCCGTTCCCCGGCCTAGGCGGGCGGCGGGGCCCTGCCGGGACGGGCGGGCCGCTGGGCTGACGGTAAGGCCCAAGCGCCTGCTGAACTGCGCCTCAAGAGGCAGCCCGCGACCTCGCCGGCATCTACTGCCGAAGCAGCCTAGAAGGGCCCGATCTCTCCGCCATCGCGGAGGCTAAGCAGGGTCGGGCCTGGTTAGAACTTGGATGGGAGACCTCTAGGGAAGACCGGGTGCTCTAGGCTTCCTGCCTCCCGCTCCGCCTTCTCCTTTGGTCGCTCGCGGCGTTCGCGGCTATCTCCGCCCCCGCCCGGCACAGCTGCAAGCCCCACCTCCGCAGGCCCCTCCCACCACAGCAAGCGTCTGATGGGGCGCTCCCCGCCTGCCTGAGCGGCCAGGCGGCCAGAAGGCGTCCCTGGAAGGCAGAGGCACACCAGACGCTCCGGGGGTGGCCTGAAGGGAACCAGACGTGGCCGCGGACCCGGGGGCCGTCCGTGCGGCCCGCGAGCCCCTCGACCTGCACCTGGCCGCCCCCACTGCAGCCCAGCCCCGGCGCCGCCACCTGTCTGCCGGGGTGGCTCTCCACAGCTCCATACGGAAAAAGCCGCCCCTCCGCCGTTTCGCCATGGCCGGGGGCGGGAGCGGGATCGAGGGCCCAGGCCGCTTCCCCGGGCCTGCCGGCCACCTGGGGCGGGGTCCTGAGCTCGGACGGTGGCGTGGGGGCGAGGGTGGCGTTGCTGGGTCTTAGGGGCCGTGCCAACTCAACGGTGGCTCCCAGTGGCTTCGGGCCAGCTTCTGTCGGGCAGGAGGGCCGGTCCGGTCTGCGTCTGAGCTGCGCCTAGCGCAGCGTGGGCGGGCAGGTGGGATGCCCGAGGGCCCGCGGTCCCCGTGCCCGGAAGCCTCGTGGGCCACTTCCCCGGGAGCGGCCTGTGGGATCTGGGGCGTGGCGCCTAGCTCCGAAAAGTTTGCTGGCTCCCGCCCGCCCTGGGCTGGGTGGTCGGCAGCACCTCCGCCACCCCCAGGTGCCCGAGACCTCCGTTCCCCGGCCTAGGCGGGCGGCGGGGCCCTGCCGGGACGGGCGGGCCGCTGGGCTGACGGTAAGGCCCAAGCGCCTGCTGAGCTGCGCCTCAAGAGGCAGCCCGCGACCCCGCCGGCATCTACTGCCGAAGCAGCCTAGAAGGGCCCGATCCGGCCGCGATCGCGGAGGCTAAGCAGGGTCGGGCCTGGTTAGAACTTGGATGGGAGACCTCTAGGGAAGACCGGGTGCTCTAGGCTTCCTGCCTCCCGCTCCGCCTTCTCCTTTGGTCGCTCGCGGCGTTCGCGGCTATCTCCGCCCCCGCCCGGCACAGCTGCAAGCCCCACCTCCGCAGGCCCCTCCCACCACAGCAAGCGTCTGATGGGGCGCTCCCCGCCTGCCTGAGCGGCCAGGCGGCCAGAAGGCGTCCCTGGAAGGCAGAGGCACACCAGACGCTCCGGGGGTGGCCTGAAGGGAACCAGACGTGGCCGCGGACCCGGGGGCCGTCCGTGCGGCCCGCGAGCCCCTCGACCTGCACCTGGCCGCCCCCACTGCAGCCCAGCCCCGGCGCCGCCACCTGTCTGCCGGGGTGGCTCTCCACAGCTCCATACGGAAAAAGCCGCCCCTCCGCCGTTTCGCCATGGCCGGGGGCGGGAGCGGGATCGAGGGCCCAGGCCGCTTCCCCGGGCCTGCCGGCCACCTGGGGCGGGGTCCTGAGCTCGGACGGTGGCGTGGGGGCGAGGGTGGCGTTGCTGGGTCTTAGGGGCCGTGCCAACTCAATGGTGGCTCCCAGTGGCTTCGGGCCAGCTTCTGTCGGGCAGGAGGGCCGGTCCGGTCTGCGTCTGAGCTGCGCCTAGCGCAGCGTGGGCGGGCAGGTGGGATGCCCGAGGGCCCGCGGTCCCCGGGCCCGGAAGCCTCGTGGGCCACTTCCCCGGGAGCGGCCTGCGGGATCTGGGGCGTGGCGCCTAGCTCCGAAAAGTTTGCTGGCTCCCGCCCGCCCTGGGCTGGGTGGTCGGCAGCACCTCCGCCACCCCCAGGTGCCCGAGACCTCCGTTCCCCGGCCTAGGCGGGCGGCGGGGCCCTGCCGGGACGGGCGGGCCGCTGGGCTGACGGTAAGGCCCAAGCGCCTGCTGAGCTGCGCCTCAAGAGGCAGCCCGCGACCCCGCCGGCATCTACTGCCGAAGCAGCCTACAAGGGCCCGATCTCGCCGCCATCGCGGAGGCTAAGCAGGGTCGGGCCTGGTTAGAACTTGGATGGGAGACCTCTAGGGAAGACCGGGTGCTCTAGGCTTCCTGCCTCCCGCTCCGCCTTCTCCTTCTGTCGCTCGCGGCGTTCGCGGCTATCTCCGCCCCCGCCCGGCACAGCTGCAAGCCCCACCTCCGCAGGCCCCTCCCACCACAGCAAGCGTCTGATGGGGCGCTCCCCGCCTGCCTGAGCGGCCAGGCGGCCAGAAGGCGTCCCTGGAAGGCAGAGGCACACCAGACGCTCCGGGGGTGGCCTGAAGGGAACCAGACGTGGCCGCGGACCCGGGGGCCGTCCGTGCGGCCCGCGAGCCCCTCGACCTGCACCTGGCCGCCCCCACTGCAGCCCAGCCCCGGCGCCGCCACCTGTCTGCCGGGGTGGCTCTCCACAGCTCCATACGGAAAAAGCCGCCGCTCCGCCGTTTCGCCATGGCCGGGGGCGGGAGCGGGATCGAGGGCCCAGGCCGCTTCCCCGGGCCTGCCGGCCACCGGGGGCGGGGTCCTGAGCTCGGACGGTGGCGTGGGGGCGAGGGTGGCGTTGCTGGGTCTTAGGGGCCGTGCCAACTCAATGGTGGCTCCCAGTGGCTTCGGGCCAGCTTCTGTCGGGCAGGAGGGCCGGTCCGGTCTGCGTCTGAGCTGCGCCTAGCGCAGCGTGGGCGGGCAGGTGGGATGCCCGAGGGCCCGCGGTCCCAGGGCCCGGAAGCCTCGTGGGCCACTTCCCCGGGAGCGGCCTGCGGGATCTGGGGCGTGGCGCCTAGCTCCGAAAAGTTTGCTGGCTCCCGCCCGCCCTGGGCTGGGTGGTCGGCAGCACCTCCGCCACCCCCAGGTGCCCGAGACCTCCGTTCCCCGGCCTAGGCGGGCGGCGGGGCCCTGCCGGGACGGGCGGGCCGCTGGGCTGACGGTAAGGCCCAAGCGCCTGCTGAGCTGCGCCTCAAGAGGCAGCCCGCGACCCCGCCGGCATCTACTGCCGAAGCAGCCTACAAGGGCCCGATCTCGCCGCCATCGCGGAGGCTAAGCAGGGTCGGGCCTGGTTAGAACTTGGATGGGAGACCTCTAGGGAAGACCGGGTGCTCTAGGCTTCCTGCCTCCCGCTCCGCCTTCTCCTTCTGTCGCTCGCGGCGTTCGCGGCTATCTCCGCCCCCGCCCGGCACAGCTGCAAGCCCCACCTCCGCAGGCCCCTCCCACCACAGCAAGCGTCTGATGGGGCGCTCCCCGCCTGCCTGAGCGGCCAGGCGGCCAGAAGGCGTCCCTGGAAGGCAGAGGCACACCAGACGCTCCGGGGGTGGCCTGAAGGGAACCAGACGTGGCCGCGGACCCGGGGGCCGTCCGTGCGGCCCGCGAGCCCCTCGACCTGCACCTGGCCGCCCCCACTGCAGCCCAGCCCCGGCGCCGCCACCTGTCTGCCGGGGTGGCTCTCCACAGCTCCATACGGAAAAAGCCGCCCCTCCGCCGTTTCGCCATGGCCGGGGGCGGGAGCGGGATCGAGGGCCCAGGCCGCTTCCCCGGGCCTGCCGGCCACCTGGGGCGGGGTCCTGAGCTCGGACGGTGGCGTGGGGGCGAGGGTGGCGTTGCTGGGTCTTAGGGGCCGTGCCAACTCAATGGTGGCTCCCAGTGGCTTCGGGCCAGCTTCTGTCGGGCAGGAGGGCCGGTCCGGTCTGCGTCTGAGCTGCGCCTAGCGCAGCGTGGGCGGGCAGGTGGGATGCCCCAGGGGCCGCCGTCCCCGGGCCCGGAAGCCTCGTGGGCCACTTCCCCGGGAGCGGCCTGCGGGATCTGGGGCGTGGCGCCTAGCTCCGAAAAGTTTGCTGGCTCCCGCCCGCCCTGGGCTGGGTGGTCGGCAGCACCTCCGCCACCCCCAGGTGCCCGAGACCTCCGTTCCCCGGCCTAGGCGGGCGGCGGGGCCCTGCCGGGACGGGCGGGCCGCTGGGCTGACGGTAAGGCCCAAGCGCCTGCTGAGCTGCGCCTCAAGAGGCAGCCCGCGACCCCGCCGGCATCTACTGCCGAAGCAGCCTACAAGGGCCCGATCTCGCCGCCATCGCGGAGGCTAAGCAGGGTCGGGCCTGGTTAGAACTTGGATGGGAGACCTCTAGGGAAGACCGGGTGCTCTAGGCTTCCTGCCTCCCGCTCCGCCTTCTCCTTCTGTCGCTCGCGGCGTTCGCGGCTATCTCCGCCCCCGCCCGGCACAGCTGCAAGCCCCACCTCCGCAGGCCCCTCCCACCACAGCAAGCGTCTGATGGGGCGCTCCCCGCCTGCCTGAGCGGCCAGGCGGCCAGAAGGCGTCCCTGGAAGGCAGAGGCACACCAGACGCTCCGGGGGTGGCCTGAAGGGAACCAGACGTGGCCGCGGACCCGGGGGCCGTCCGTGCGGCCCGCGAGCCCCTCGACCTGCACCTGGCCGCCCCCACTGCAGCCCAGCCCCGGCGCCGCCACCTGTCTGCCGGGGTGGCTCTCCACAGCTCCATACGGAAAAAGCCGCCGCTCCGCCGTTTCGCCATGGCCGGGGGCGGGAGCGGGATCGAGGGCCCAGGCCGCTTCCCCGGGCCTGCCGGCCACCTGGGGCGGGGTCCTGAGCTCGGACGGTGGCGTGGGGGCGAGGGTGGCGTTGCTGGGTCTTAGGGGCCGTGCCAACTCAATGGTGGCTCCCAGTGGCTTCGGGCCAGCTTCTGTCGGGCAGGAGGGCCGGTCCGGTCTGCGTCTGAGCTGCGCCTAGCGCAGCGTGGGCGGGCAGGTGGGATGCCCGAGGGCCCGCGGTCCCCGGGCCCGGAAGCCTCGTGGGCCACTTCCCCGGGAGCGGCCTGCGGGATCTGGGGCGTGGCGCCTAGCTCCGAAAAGTTTGCTGGCTCCCGCCCGCCCTGGGCTGGGTGGTCGGCAGCACCTCCGCCACCCCCAGGTGCCCGAGACCTCCGTTCCCCGGCCTAGGCGGGCGGCGGGGCCCTGCCGGGACGGGCGGGCCGCTGGGCTGACGGTAAGGCCCAAGCGCCTGCTGAGCTACGCCTCAAGAGGCAGCCCGCGACCCCGCCGGCATCTACTGCCGAAGCAGCCTACAAGGGCCCGATCTCGCCGCCATCGCGGAGGCTAAGCAGGGTCGGGCCTGGTTAGAACTTGGATGGGAGACCTCTAGGGAAGACCGGGTGCTCTAGGCTTCCTGCCTCCCGCTCCGCCTTCTCCTTCGGTCGCTCGCGGCGTTCGCGGCTATCTCCGCCCCCGCCCGGCACAGCTGCAAGCCCCACCTCCGCAGGCCCCTCCCACCACAGCAAGCGTCTGATGGGGCGCTCCCCGCCTGCCTGAGCGGCCAGGCGGCCAGAAGGCGTCCCTGGAAGGCAGAGGCACACCAGACGCTCCGGGGGTGGCCTGAAGGGAACCAGACGTGGCCGCGGACCCGGGGGCCGTCCGTGCGGCCCGCGAGCCCCTCGACCTGCACCTGGCCGCCCCCACTGCAGCCCAGCCCCGGCGCCGCCACCTGTCTGCCGGGGTGGCTCTCCACAGCTCCATACGGAAAAAGCCGCCCCTCCGCCGTTTCGCCATGGCCGGGGGCGGGAGCGGGATCGAGGGCCCAGGCCGCTTCCCCGGGCCTGCCGGCCACCTGGGGCGGGGTCCTGAGCTCGGACGGTGGCGTGGGGGCGAGGGTGGCGTTGCTGGGTCTTAGGGGCCGTGCCAACTCAATGGTGGCTCCCAGTGGCTTCGGGCCAGCTTCTGTCGGGCAGGAGGGCCGGTCCGGTCTGCGTCTGAGCTGCGCCTAGCGCAGCGTGGGCGGGCAGGTGGGATGCCCGAGGGCCCGCGGTCCCCGGGCCTGGAAGCCTCGTGGGCCACTTCCCCGGGAGCGGCCTGCGGGATCTGGGGCGTGGCGCCTAGCTCCGAAAAGTTTGCTGGCTCCCGCCCGCCCTGGGCTGGGTGGTCGGCAGCACCTCCGCCACCCCCAGGTGCCCGAGACCTCCGTTCCCCGGCCTAGGCGGGCGGCGGGGCCCTGCCGGGACGGGCGGGCCGCTGGGCTGACGGTAAGGCCCAAGCGCCTGCTGAGCTGCGCCTCAAGAGGCAGCCCGCGACCCCAGCCGGCATCTACTGCCGAAGCAGCCTACAAGGGCCCGATCTCGCCGCCATCGCGGAGGCTAAGCAGGGTCGGGCCTGGTTAGAACTTGGATGGGAGACCTCTAGGGAAGACCGGGTGCTCTAGGCTTCCTGCCTCCCGCTCCGCCTTCTCCTTTGGTCGCTCGCGGCGTTCGCGGCTATCTCCGCCCCCGCCCGGCACAGCTGCAAGCCCCACCTCCGCAGGCCCCTCCCACCACAGCAAGCGTCTGATGGGGCGCTCCCCGCCTGCCTGAGCGGCCAGGCGGCCAGAAGGCGTCCCTGGAAGGCAGAGGCACACCAGACGCTCCGGGGGTGGCCTGAAGGGAACCAGACGTGGCCGCGGACCCGGGGGCCGTCCGTGCGGCCCGCGAGCCCCTCGACCTGCACCTGGCCGCCCCCACTGCAGCCCAGCCCCGGCGCCGCCACCTGTCTGCCGGGGTGGCTCTCCACAGCTCCATACGGAAAAAGCCGCCCCTCCGCCGTTTCGCCATGGCCGGGGGCGGGAGCGGGATCGAGGGCCCAGGCCGCTTCCCCGGGCCTGCCGGCCACCGGGGGCGGGGTCCTGAGCTCGGACGGTGGCGTGGGGGCGAGGGTGGCGTTGCTGGGTCTTAGGGGCCGTGCCAACTCAATGGTGGCTCCCGGTGGCTTCGGGCCAGCTTCTGTCGGGCAGGAGGGCCGGTCCGGTCTGCGTCTGAGCTGCGCCTAGCGCAGCGTGGGCGGGCAGGTGGGATGCCCGAGGGCCCGCGGTCCCCGGGCCCGGAAGCCTCGTGGGCCACTTCCCCGGGAGCGGCCTGCGGGATCTGGGGCGTGGCGCCTAGCTCCGAAAAGTTTGCTGGCTCCCGCCCGCCCTGGGCTGGGTGGTCGGCAGCACCTCCGCCACCCCCAGGTGCCCGAGACCTCCGTTCCCCGGCCTAGGCGGGCGGCGGGGCCCTGCCGGGACGGGCGGGCCGCTGGGCTGACGGTAAGGCCCAAGCGCCTGCTGAGCTGCGCCTCAAGAGGCAGCCCGCGACCCCGCCGGCATCTACTGCCGAAGCAGCCTACAAGGGCCCGATCTCGCCGCCATCGCGGAGGCTAAGCAGGGTCGGGCCTGGTTAGAACTTGGATGGGAGACCTCTAGGGAAGACCGGGTGCTCTAGGCTTCCTGCCTCCCGCTCCGCCTTCTCCTTCTGTCGCTCGCGGCGTTCGCGGCTATCTCCGCCCCGGCCCGGCACAGCTGCAAGCCCCACCTCCGCAGGCCCCTCCCACCACAGCAAGCGTCTGATGGGGCGCTCCCCGCCTGCCTGAGCGGCCAGGCGGCCAGAAGGCGTCCCTGGAAGGCAGAGGCACACCAGACGCTCCGGGGGTGGCCTGAAGGGAACCAGACGTGGCCGCGGACCCGGGGGCCGTCCGTGCGGCCCGCGAGCCCCTCGACCTGCACCTGGCCGCCCCCACTGCAGCCCAGCCCCGGCGCCGCCACCTGTCTGCCGGGGTGGCTCTCCACAGCTCCATACGGAAAAAGCCGCCCCTCCGCCGTTTCGCCATGGCCGGGGGCGGGAGCGGGATCGAGGGCCCAGGCCGCTTCCCCGGGCCTGCCGGCCACCTGGGGCGGGGTCCTGAGCTCGGACGGTGGCGTGGGGGCGAGGGTGGCGTTGCTGGGTCTTAGGGGCCGTGCCAACTCAATGGTGGCTCCCGGTGGCTTCGGGCCAGCTTCTGTCGGGCAGGAGGGCCGGTCCGGTCTGCGTCTGAGCTGCGCCTAGCGCAGCGTGGGCGGGCAGGTGGGATGCCCCAGGGGCCGCCGTCCCCGGGCCCGGAAGCCTCGTGGGCCACTACCCCGGGAGCGGCCTGCGGGATCTGGGGCGCGGCGCCTAGCTCCGAAAAGTTTGCTGGCTCCCGCCCGCCCTGGGCTGGGTGGTCGGCAGCACCTCCGCCACCCCAGGTGCCCGAGACCTCCGTTCCCCGGCCTAGGCGGGCGGCGGGGCCCTGCCGGGACGGGCGGGCCGCTGGGCTGACGGTAAGGCCCAAGCGCCTGCTGAGCTGCGCCTCAAGAGGCAGCCCGCGACCCCGCCGGCATCTACTGCCGAAGCAGCCTACAAGGCCCGATCTCGCCGCCATCGCGGAGGCTAAGCAGGGTCGGGCCTGGTTAGAACTTGGATGGGAGACCTCTAGGGAAGACCGGGTGCTCTAGGCTTCCTGCCTCCCGCTCCGCCTTCTCCTTCGGTCGCTCGCGGCGTTCGCGGCTATCTCCGCCCCCCGCCCCGGCACAGCTGCAAGCCCCTCCTCCGCAGGCCCCTCCCACCACAGCAAGCGTCTGATGGGGCGCTCCCCGCCTGCCTGAGCGGCCAGGCGGCCAGAAGGCGTCCCTGGAAGGCAGAGGCACACCAGACGCTCCGGGGGTGGCCTGAAGGGAACCAGACGTGGCCGCGGACCCGGGGGCCGTCCGTGCGGCCCGCGAGCCCCCTCGACCTGCACCTGGCCGCCCCCACTGCAGCCCAGCCCCGGCGCCGCCACCTGTCTGCAGGGGGTGGCTCTCCACAGCTCCATACGGAAAAAAGCCGCCGCTCCGCCGTTTCGCCATGGCCGGGGGCGGGAGCGGGATCGAGGGCCCAGGCGCTTCCCCGGGCCTGCCGGCCACCTGGGGCGGGGTCCTGAGCTCGGACGGTGGCGTGGGGGGCGAGGGTGGCGTTGCTGGGTCTTAGGGGCCGTGCCAACTCAATGGTGGCTCCCAGTGGCTTCGGGCCAGCTTCTGTCGGGCAGGAGGGCCGGTCCGGTCTGCGTCTGAGCTGCGCCTAGCGCAGCGTGGGGCGGGCAGGTGGGATGCCCGAGGGCCCGCGGTCCCCCGGGCCCGGAAGCCTCGTGGGCCACTTCCCCGGGAGCGGCCTGCGGGATCTGGGGCGTGGCGCCTAGCTCCGAAAAGTTTGCTGGCTCCCCGCCCGCCCTGGGCTGGGTGGTCGGCAGCACCTCCGCCACCCCCAGGTGCCCGAGACCTCCGTTCCCCGGCCTAGGCGGGCGGCGGGGCCCTGCCGGGACGGGCGGGCCGCTGGGCTGACGGTAAGGCCCAAGCGCCTGCTGAGCTGCGCCTCAAGAGGCAGCCCGCGACCCCGCCGGCATCTACTGCCGAAGCAGCCTACAAGGGCCCGATCTCGCCGCCATCGCGGAGGCTAGCAGGGTCGGGCCTGGTTAGAACTTGGTTGGGAGACCTCTAGGGAAGACCGGGTGCTCTAGGCTTCCTGCCTCCCGCTCCGCCTTCTCCTTCGGTCGCTCGCGGCGTTCGCGGCTATCTCCGCCCCCGCCCGGCACAGCTGCAAGCCCCACCTCCGCAGGCCCCTCCCACCACAGCAAGCGTCTGATGGGGCGCTCCCCGCCTGCCTGAGCGGCCAGGCGGCCAGAAGGCGTCCCTGGAAGGCAGAGGCACACCAGACGCTCCGGGGGTGGCCTGAAGGGAACCAGACGTGGCCGCGGACCCGGGGGCCGTCCGTGCGGCCCGCGAGCCCCTCGACCTGCACCTGGCCGCCCCCACTGCAGCCCAGCCCCGGCGCCGCGCACCTGTCTGCCGGGGTGGCTCTCCACAGCTCCATACGGAAAAAGCCGCCGCTCCGCCGTTCGCCATGGCCGGGGGCGGGAGCGGGATCGAGGGCCCAGGCCGCTTCCCCGGGCCCTGCCGGGCCACCGGGGTCGGGTCCTGAGCTCGGACCGGTGGCGTGGGGGCGAGGGTGGCGTTGCTGGGTCTTAGGGGCCGTGCCAACTCAATGGTGGCTCCCAGTGGCCTTCGGGCCAGCTTCTGTCGGGCAGGAGGGCGCGTCCGGTCTGCGTCTGAGCTGCGCCTAGCGCAGCGTTGGCGGGCAGGTGGGATGCCCGAGGGCCCGCGGTCCCAGGGCCCGGAAGCCTCGTGGGCCACTTCCCCGGGAGCGGCCTGCGGGATCTGGGGCGTGGCGCCTAGCTCCGAAAAGTTTGCTGGCTCCCGCCCGCCCTGGGCTGGGTGGTCGGCAGCACCCTCCGCCACCCCCAGGTGCCCGAGACCTCCGTTTCCCCGGCCTAGGCGGGCGGCGGGGCCCTGCCGGGACGGGCGGGCCGCTGGGCTGACGGTAAGGCCCAAGCGCCTGCTGAGCTGCGCCTCAAGAGGCAGCCCGCGACCCGCCGGCCATCTACTGCCGAGCAGCCTACAAGGGCCCCGATCTCGCCGCCATCGCGGAGGCTAAGCAGGGTCGGGCCTGGTTAGAACTTGGATGGGAGACCTCTAGGGAAGACCGGGTGCTCTAGGCTTCCTGCCTCCCGCTCCGCCTTCTCCTTTGGTCGCTCGCGGCGTTCGCAGGCTATCTCCGCCCCCGCCCGGCACAGCTGCAAGCCCCACCTCCGCAGGCCCCTCCCACCACAGCAAGCGTCTGATGGGGCGCTCCCCGCCTGCCTGAGCGGCCAGGCGGCCAGAAGGCGTCCCCGGAAGGCAGAGGCACACCAGACGCTCCGGGGGTGGCCTGAAGGGAACCAGACGTGGCCGCGGACCCGGGGGCCGTCCGTTGCGGCCCCGCGAGCCCCCTCGACCTGCACCTGGGCCGCCCCCACTGCAGCCCAGCCCCGGCGCCGCCACCTGTCTGCCGGGGTGGCTCTCCACAGCTCCATACAGGAAAAAGCCGCCCCTCCGCCGTTTCGCCATGGCCGGGGGCGGGAGCGGGATCGAGGGCCCAGGCCGCTTCCCCGGGCCTGCCGGCCCCTGGGGCGGGGTCCTGAGCTCGGACGGTGGCTCGTGGGGGCGAGGGTGGCGTTGCTGGGTCTTAGGGGCCGTGCCAACTCAATGGTGGCTCCCAGTGGCTTCGGGCCAGCTTCTGTCGGGCAGGAGGGCCGGTCCGGTCCTGCGTCTGAGCTGCGCCTAGCGCAGCGTGGGCGGGCAGGTGGGATGCCCCAGGGGGCCGCCGTCCCCGGGCCCGGAAGCCTCGTGGGGCCACTTCCCCGGGAGCGGCCTGCGGGATCTGGGGCGTGGCGCCTAGCTCCGAAAAAGTTTGCTGGCTCCCGCCCGCCCTGGGCTGGGTGGTCGGCAGCACCTCCGCCACCCCCAGGTGCCCGAGACCTCCGTTCCCCGGCCTAGGCGGGCGGCGGGGCCCTGCCGGGACGGGCGGGCCGCTGGGGCTGACGGTAAGGCCCAAGCGCCTGCTGAGCTGCGCATCAAGAGGCAGCCCGCGACCCCGCCGGCATCTACTGCCGAAGCAGCCTACAAGGGCCCGATCTCGCCGCCATCGCGGAGGCTAAGCAGGGTCGGGCCTGGTTAGAACCTTGGATGGGAGACCTCTAGGGAAGACCGGGTGCTCTAGGCTTCCTGCCTTCCCGCTCCGCCTTCTCCTTCGGTCGCTCGCCGGCGTTCGCGGCTATCTCCGCCCCCGCCCGGCACAGCTGCAAGCCCCCACCTCCGCAGGCCCCTCCCACCACAGCAAGCGTCTGATGGGGCGCTCCCCGCCTGCCTGAGCGGGCCAGGCGGCCAGAAGGCGTCCCTGGAAGGCAGAGGCACACCAGACGCTCCGGGGGTGGCCTGAAGGGGAACCAGACGTGGCCGCGGACCCGGGGGCCGTCCGTGCGGCCCGCGAGCCCCTCGACCTGCACCTGGCCGCCCCCACTGCAGCCCAGCCCCGGCGCCGCCACCTGTCTGCCGGGGTGGCTCTCCACAGCTCCATTACGGAAAAAGCCGCCCGCTCCGCCGTTTTCGCCATGGCCGGGGGCGGGAGCGGGATCGAGGGCCCAGGCCGCTTCCCCGGGCTTGCCGGCCACCGGGGGCGGGGTCCTGAGCTCGGACGGTGGCGTGTGGGGGCGAGGGTGGCGTTGCTGGGTCTTAGGGGCCGTGCCAACTCAATGGTGGCTCCCAGTGGCTTCGGGCCAGCTTCTGTCGGGCAGGAGGGCCGGTCCGGTCTGCGTCTGAGCTGCGCCTAGCGCAGCGTGGGCGGGCAGGTGGGATGCCCGAGGGCCCGCGGTCCCAGGGCCCGGAAGCCTCGTGGGCCACTTCCCCGGGAGCGGCCTGCGGGATCTGGGGCGTGGCGCCTAGCTCCGAAAAGTTTGCTGGCTCCCGCCCGCCCTGGGCTGGGTGGTCGGCAGCACCTCCGCCACCCCCAGGTGCCCGAGACCTCGTTTCCCCGGCCTAGGCGGGCGGCGGGGCCCTGCCGGGACGGGCGGGCCGCTGGGCTGACGGTAAGGCCCAAGCGCCTGCTGAGCTGCGCCTCAAGAGGCAGCCCGCGACCCCGCCGGCATCTACTGCCGAAGCAGCCT